>NC_044041.1:165950920-166250920 GCF_901765095.1 Microcaecilia unicolor
GATCTCTCAATATGGGTGTTGTCCGCAAGATCCTCTGAGAGTGGGGCACTCCCTCAGTGAATCTCTTTACCACTCATCTCAACAACAAGGTCCCCCAGTTCTGCTCCAGGTTCAGATCGCACAGCAGATTAGTATCAGATGGGTATCTCTTTCTTTGGGGGGGGGGGAGGGTCTTCTGTGTGCATATCCTTCAATACCCTCTCACAGAGAAGACTTTATTAAAACTCAAGCAAGAACAGGGAACTATGATCCTAATTACGCATTACTGGCCGAGGCAGATCTGGTCTCCTCTTCTTCTGGAGTTATCCTCTGAGGATCTGTGGAGATTGGTCTGTTTCCGACCCTCATCATGCAGAAAGAAGGGTCTTTTCTACATCCCAACCTTCAATCCCTGATCCTCACGGCTTGGAAGTTGCGAGCATAGAATTTGAAACCTTGGGTTTGCCGGGGGGTTGTCTCCTGAATTTTGTGGCTTCCAGAAAAGACTCCACTAAGATGTTACTCATTTAAGTAGAGGAGGTTTACCATCTGGTGTGAGGGCAAGGCCTTAGATCTCCTCATTTGTCCTACACAAAAACTGCTTGAATACCTCATGCACCTCTCTGAGTCTGCTTTGAAAACCAGCACATAAGTACACAAGTATTGCCACACTGGGAAAGACTAAAGGTCCATCCAGCCCAGCATCCTGTTCCAACAGTGGTCAATCCAGGTCACAAATACCTGGCAACATCCCAAAAAAGTTCGCAGAAATAAGCAGTGGATTTTCCCCAAGCCATTTTAATAATGGTCTATGGACTTTTCCTTTAGGAAGCTGTCCAAACCTTTTTTAAACCCCGCTATGTTAACCGCCTTTACCACACTCTCTGGCAACAAATCCCAGATTTTAATTACACTTTGAGTGATGAAACATTTTCTCCGATTAGTTTTAAATTTACTACTTTACTTTGTAGCTTCATCTCATGCCCCCTAGTCCTAGTATTTTTGGAAAGAGTAAACAAATGATTCATGTCTACCCGTTCCACTTCACTCATTATTTTATATACCTCTATCATATCTCCCCTCAGCCGTCTTTTCTCCAAGCTGAAGAGCCCTAGCTGCTTCAGCCTTTCCTCATAGGGAAATCGTCCCATCCCCTTTATCATTTTCGTCGCCCTTCTCTGTACCTATTCTAATTCCACTATATCTTTTTTTTGAGATGCAGTGACCAGGATTGAACACAATATTTGAGGTGCGGTTGCACCGTTGAGCGATACAAAAGGTATTCTCCGAGGACAAGCAGGCTGCTTGTTCTCACTGATGGGTGACGTCCACGGCAGCCCCTCCAATCGGAAACTTCTCTAGCAAAGGCCTTTGCTAGTCCTTGCGCGCTGATGCACACCGCGCATGCGCGGCCGTCTTCCCGCCTGAACCGGCTCATGTTTGTCAGTCTTCTTTTGTCCGCGCTCGGGACGGTCGTGTTTGCGCCGTTCACGCCCCTTAAGTTGACCCTCGTGCGTCTTTTGGACTTTTTGCTACAGGGAAAAAAAAAAAAAAAAAAAGTGAATTTTGGAGAAAGACCTTTTCGGTCTTTTTTTCCCTTCCCGTATTTCCAGTTTTTTGCCCCGTTAAGTTTACTTTCATTTTCGGGGTAGGCCCTTTTGAGGCCTCGGTTCGAGTTTTTTTCTCTCCCTCTTTTTGGTGCCTTTACCGCAATTACGAGTTTTGATTTCGCCGGCGTGATTTTTCCGCCCATGTCATCGAAGTCTCCCAGCGGCTTCAAGAAGTGCACCCAGTGCGCCCGGGTAATCTCGCTCACTGATAGGCACGCATCGTGTCTTCAGTGTCTGGGGGCTGGGCACTGCCCGCAGGCCTGTAGTCTTTGCGCCCTTTTACAGAAAAGGACTCAGGTAGCGAGATTGGCCCAGTGGAACGTGTTGTTCTCGGGCTCTTCGTCGGCAACAGCACCGGGGGTATCGAGTGCATCGACGTCGACAGCGTCAAGACCTCCGACCTCGGCATCGGCGGTATCGGCTGCATCGAGGCATCGACCCTCTGCATCGTCGGTACCGAGACATCGGAAGGCTGCGTCGGCGTCGGTGGTACCGGGACCTCCACTAGTGCTGATGTCGTCGGACGGTGGTGCTTCGACCGGAGTGCAGGTGAGGGCTGTCCATTCCCCTGCTGGTGGCGGTGAGCCTTCGGGTGGGTCTCCCCCTACCCTGAGGGCTCCTGCGGTACAGCCCCCCCGAGACCGACCTTCTTCGGCCTCGGCCCCGAGGAAGCGACGGTTGGATTCTACGTCCTCCTCGTCGGTACCGGGAAGTTCCGGTGACATGCTTCATTTGAAAAAGTCAAAGAAGCATCGACACCGGTCTCCTTCCCACATCGGTACTGAGAGCTCTGGGTCGCCGAGGGAGTCGGCACCCAGTAGGCATCGGCACCGGGAGGACCGCTCACCCTCTGTTCAGGAGGTGTCGATGCGCTCCACCTTGGACAGCCCGGAACAGCCTCCACGCCCGGAACAGACTCTGACTTCGACACCTGCATCGGCTTCTATGTCTTTCTCCACAGCCGCCCTGCACGAGAGTCTCCAGGCCGTCCTTCCAGAGATCCTGGGAGAGCTGTTGCGCCCTTCCCCTCCGGTACCGGGGGTGCTTGCGCCACCGGTACCGTCGAGTGAGGCGCCGGCTGGCCCCTTGCCCGGGGTAAGGTCTCCGACATCGGTGCTGCTTGCGGTACCGACTGCGGTCGCCTCCCAGGAAGGCTCCCTGACGACGTCGGCGGAGGGAGCTTCGCCGGTGCTGGCGAGGGAGTCTACCTCTCGACGCTCACACCGTGGCCGTGTTTCCACGGAGTCGAGCCGGGCACGGCTTCAGACACAGGTTCATGAACTTGTGTCTGATACCGATGGTGAGGCCTCGTGGGAGGAGGAGGAGGACATCAGATATTTCTCTGACGAGGAGTCTGATGGCCTTCCTTCTGATCCCACTCCCTCCCCTGAAAGGCAGCTTTCTCCTCCCGAGAGTCTGTCTTTTGCGGCCTTTGTCCGGGAGATGTCTACGGCCATCCCCTTCCCAGTGGTTGTGGAGGACGAGCCCAGGGCTGAAATGTTTGAGCTCCTGCACTATCCTTCTCCACCTAAGGAAGCGTCCACAGTACCCATGCATCATGTCCTAAAAAAGACATTGCTGGCGAACTGGACCAAGCCTCTAAGTAATCCCCACATTCCCAAGAAGATTGAGTCCCAGTACCGGATCCATGGGGACCCAGAGCTGATGCGCACTCAGTTGCCTCACGACTCTGGAGTTGTGGATTTGGCCCTAAAGAAGGCTAAGAGTTCTAGGGAGCATGCTTCGGCGCCCCCGGGCAAGGACTCTAGAACCTTAGACTCCTTTGGGAGGAAGGCCTACCATTCTTCTATGCTCGTGGCCAAAATCAAGTCTTACCAGCTCTACACGAGCATACACATGCGGAACAATGTGCGGCAGTTGGCGGGCTTGGTGGACAAGCTCCCTCCTGAGCAAGCCAAGCCATTTCAGGAGGTGGTCAGGCAGCTGAAGGCGTGCAGAAAATTCCTGGCCAGAGGGGTTTATGACACCTTTAATGTTGCGTCCAGTGGTGATGCGCAAACTCTCATGGCTGCGTGCCTCCGACCTGGAGAATAGGATCCAGCAGCGGATTGCGGACTCGCCTTGCCGAGCGGACAATATTTTTGGAGAGAAGGTCGAACAGGTGGTAGAGCAGCTCCACCAGCAGGATACCGCTTTCGACAAGTTCTCCCGCCGGCAGCCTTCAGCTTCTACCTCCACAGGTAGACGTTTTTATGGGGGAAGGAAGACTGTTCCCTACTCTTCTGGTAAGCATAGGTAAAATCCTCCTTCTCGACAGCCTGCGGCCCAGGCTAAGCCCCAGCGCGCTCGCTCTCGTCAGCAGCGTGCGCCTCAGCAAGGCCCCTCGGCTCCCCAGCAAAAGCAAGGGACGAGCTTTTGACTTGCTCCAGCAGAGCATAGCCGACATCAATGTGTCAGTGCCGGGCGATCTGCCGGTCGGGGGGAGGTTGAAAGTTTTTCACCAAAGGTGGCCTCTCATAACCTCCGACCAGTGGGTTCTCCAAATAGTCCAGCAAGGATACACCCTCAATTTGGTTTCCAAACCTCCAAATTGCCCACCGGGAGCTCAGTCTTACAGCTTCCAGCACAAGCAGGTACTTGCAGAGGAACTCTCCGCCCTTCTCAGCGCCAATGCGGTCGAGCCCGTGCCATCCGGGCAAGAAGGGCGGGGATTCTATTCCAGGTACTTCCTTGTGGAAAAGAAAACAGGGGGGATGCGTCCCATCCTAGACCTAAGGGCCCTGAACAAATATCTGGTCAAGGAAAAGTTCAGGATGCTTTCCCTGGGCACCCTTCTTCCCATGATTCAGGAAAACGACTGGCTATGCTCTCTGGACTTGAAGGACGCCTACACGCACATCCCGATACTGCCAGCTCACAGACAGTATCTGCGATTTCAGCTGGGCACACGTCACTTCCAGTACTGTGTGCTACCCTTTGGGCTCGCCTCTGCGCCCAGAGTGTTCACGAAGTGCTTGGCTGTAGTAGCAGCGGCGCTTCGCAGGCTGGGAGTACACGTATTCCCTTATCTCGATGATTGGCTGGTGAAGAACACATCCGAGGCAGGAGCTCTACAGTCCATGCAGATGACTATTCGCCTCCTGGAGCTACTGGGGTTTGTGATAAATTATCCAAAGTCCCACCTTCTCCCAGTACAGAGACTCAAATTCATAGGAGCTCTGCTGGATTCTCGGACAGCTCGTGCCTATCTCCCAGAGGCGAGAGCCAACAACTTGTTGTCCCTCGTCTCGCGGGTGCGAGCGTCCCAGCAGATCACAGCTCGGCAGATGTTGAGATTGCTGGGTCACATGGCCTCCACAGTTCATGTGACTCCCATTGCCCGCCTTCACATGCGATCTGCTCAATGGACCCTAGCTTCCCAGTGGTTTCAGGCTGCTGGGGATCTAGAAGACGTGATCCACCTGTCCACGAGTTTTCTCAAATCCCTGTATTGGTGGACGATTTGGTCCAATTTGACCCTGGGACGTCCTTTCCAAATTCCTCAGCCACAAAATGTGCTGACTACGGATCCGTCTCTCCTGGGGTGGGGAGCTCATGTCGATGGGCTTCACACCCAAGGAAGCTGGTCCCTCCAGGAACGCGATCTGCAGATCAATCTCCTGGAGTTACGAGCGGTCTGGAATGCTCTGAAGGCTTTCAGAGATCGGTTGTCCCACCAAATTATCCAAATTCAGACAGACAACCAGGTTGCCATGTATTACATCAACAAGCAGGGGGGCACCGGATCTCGCCCCCTGTGTCAGGAAGCCGTCAGCATGTGACTTTGGGCTCGCCGTCAGGGCATGGTGCTCCAAGCCACATACCTGGCAGGCGTAAACAACAGTCTGGCCGACAGACTGAGCAAGATTATGCAACCTCACGAGTGGTCGCTCAACTCCAGAGTAGTGCGACAGATCTTCCAGGTGTGGGGCACCCCCTTGGTAGATCTCTTTGCATCTCGAGCCAAACACAAGATCCCTCAGTTCTGTTCCAGGCTTTAGGCCAACGGCAGACTGGCACCGGATGCCTTCCTCCTGGACTTGGGGGGAGGGTCTCCTGTATGCTTATCCTCCCATACCTCTGGTCGGGAAGACTTTGTTGAAACTCAAGCAAGATCGAGGCACCATGATTCTGATTGCTCCTTTTTGGCCGCGTCAGATCTGGTTCCCTCTTCTTCTGGAGTTATCCTCCGAAGAACCGTGGAGATTGGAGTGTTTTCCGATCCTCATCACACAGGACGAAGGGGCACTTCTGCATCCCAACCTCCAGTCTCTGGCTCTCACGGCCTGGATGTTGAGAGCGTAGACTTTGCCTCTTTGGGTCTGTCAGAGGATGTCTCCCGCATCTTGCTTGCTTCCAGGAAAGATTCCACTAAGAGGAGTTATTTCTTTCTATGGAGGAGGTTTGCCGTCTGGTGTGACAGCAAGGCCCTAGATCCTCGCTCTTGTCCTACACAGACCCTGCTTGAATACCTTCTGCACTTGTCTGAGTCTGGTCTCAAGACCAACTCTGTAAGGGTTCACCTTAGCGCAATCAGTGCATACCATTACCGTGTGGATGGTAAACCAATCTCAGGACAGCCTTTAGTTGTTCGCTTCATGAGAGGTTTGCTTTTGTCAAAGCCCCCTCTCAAACCTCCTACAGTGTCATGGGATCTCAATGTCGTTCTCACCCAACTGATGAAACCTCCTTTTGAGCCACTGAACTCCTGCCATCTGAAGTACTTGACCTGGAAGGTCATTTTCTTGGTGGCAGTTACTTCAGCTCATAGAGTCAGTGAGCTGCAGGCCCTGGTAGCCCAGGCCTCTTACACTAAATTTCATCATAACAGAGTAGTCCTCCGCACTCACCCTAAGTTCTTGCCAAAGGTTGTGTTGGAGTTCCTTCTGAACCAGTCAATTGTCTTGCCAACATTTTTTCCCCGTCCTCATTCCTGCCCTGCTGAACGTCAGCTGCACACGTTGGACTGCAAAAGAGCATTGGCCTTCTATCTGGAGCGGACACAGCCCAACAGACAGTCCACCCAATTGTTTGTTTCTTTTGATCCCAACAGGAGGGGAGTGGCTGTGGGGAAACGCACCATATCCAATTGGCTAGCAGATTGCATTTCCTTCACTTACGCCCAGGCCGGGCTGGCTCTTGAGGGTCATGTCACGGCTCATAATGTTAGAGCCATGGC
Source organism: Microcaecilia unicolor (assembly GCF_901765095.1). Lineage (NCBI taxonomy): Eukaryota > Metazoa > Chordata > Amphibia > Gymnophiona > Siphonopidae > Microcaecilia > Microcaecilia unicolor. The sequence continues at coordinate 165,957,689 of NC_044041.1, forward strand.
AGCGTCAGTGGCCCACTTGAAGTCAGCCACTATTGAAGAGATCTGCAAAGCTGCGACGTGGTCATCTGTCCACACATTCACATCTCATTACTGCCTGCAGCAGGATACCCGACGCGACAGTCGGTTCGGGCAGTCAGTGCTTCAGAATCTGTTCGGGGTTTAGAATCCAACTCCACCCCCCTAGGCCCATGTTTTATTCTGTTCCAGGCTACACTCTCTGTTAGTTGGATAAGTTGTTAGGTCAATCTCAGTTCTGTCCTCGCCGTTGCGAGGCCCAATTGACCATGTTTGTTGTTTTGAGTGAGCCTGGGGGCTAGGGATACCCCATCAGTGAGAACAAGCAGCCTGCTTGTCCTCGGAGAAAGCGAATGCTACATACCTGTAGAAGGTATTCTCCGAGGACAGCAGGCTGATTGTTCTCACAAACCCGCCCGCCTCCCCTTTGGAGTTGTGTCTTCCCTTGTCTTTGTCTTGCTACATATGGGACTGACGAACACGAGCCGTTTCGGGCGGGAAGACGGCCGCGCATGCGCGGTGCGCATCGGCACACAAGGACTAGCAAAGGCCTTTGCTAGAGAAGTTTCCGATTGGAGGGGCTGCCGTGGACGTCACCCATCAGTGAGAACAATCAGCCTGCTGTCCTCGGAGAATACCTTCTACAGGTATGTAGCATTCGCTTTATAACATCCTCATTTTTGTTTTCCATTCCTTTCCTAATAATACCTAACATTCTACTTGCTTTCTTAGCCGCCGCAGCACACTGAGCAGAGGGTTTCAATGTATCATCAACCACGACACCTAGATCCCTTTCTTGGTCGGTGACTCCTAACATAGCTGGACATGAAGACAGCTTGGGCTTATTTTGCCTAGGCAAGGGCAGACAACCCCCTGTCCCTAGTGTCCGTGGTTCGAGCATCTCAGCAAATCACAGGTCAGCAGATGTTGAGACTTCTGGGCCACATGACCTCCACAGTTCATATAACTCCCATGGCACGTCTACATATGAGATCAGCTCAATGGACCCTAGCTTCCCAGTGGTATCAAGCTGTGGGGGATCTGGAGGATGTGATCCAACTCTCCACCGATTTTCAAAATTCTGTTCAATGGTGGACAATCCGGTCCAATTTGACCGTGGGACGACCATTCTAAATTCCTCAGCCACAAAAAGTGCTGACGATGGATGCATCCCTCTTAGGGTGGGGAGCTCATGTAGATGGGCTTCACACTAAAGGAGCCTGGTCCTTCCAGGAAACAGGTCATCAGATCAGCCTCCTGGAATGGCGAGCAACCTGGATCGCGCTAAAGGCTTTCAGAGATTGGCTGTCTAACCAAATCATCTTGATTCAAACTGACAATCAGGTTGCAATGTATTACACCAACAAGCAGGGGGGCACCGGATATCGCCCTCTGTGCAAGGAAGCTGTTCAGATGTGGCTTTGGGCACGCCGTCACGGCATGTTTTTCCAAGCTACTTATCTGGCAGGTGTAAACAACAGTCTGGCCAACAGACTGAGCAGGGTAATGCAACCTCATGAGTGATCCACTTAACATGGGCGTAGCATGCAAGATCTTCCGAGCGTGGGGCACCCCTCGGTGGATCTTTTTGCCACTCAAATGAATCACAAGGTTCCTCAGTTCTGTTCCAGGGTTTAGGCCCACGACAGACTAGCCACAGATGCCTTTCTCCTACATTGGGGAACAGGCCTTCTGTATGCGTATCCTTCCATACATCTAGTAGGGAAGAACTTTGCTGAAACTCAAGCAAGACCGTGGAACCATGATTCTGATTGCACTATATTGGCCGCGTCAGATTTTGTTCCCTCTTCTTCTAGAGTTGTCCTTCGAAGAACTGTGGAGATTGGAGTGTTTCCCAACCAACCCTCATCACCCAGAATGAGGGGTCACTTCTACATCCCAACCTCCAGTCTCTGGCTCTCACGGCCTGGATGTTGAAAGCTTAGAATTCGCTTCCTTAGGTCTTTCAGAGGGCATCTCCTGGGACATGCTTGCTTCCAGGAATGATTACACGAAGAGTTGTTACTCTTTCAAATGAAGGAGGTTTGCCATCTGGTGTGACAGCAAGGCCCTAGATCCTCTTTCTTGTCCTACATAGACCCTGCTTGAATACCTTCTACACTTGTCAGAGTCTGGTCTCAAGACCAACTCCATAAGGGTTCACCTCAGCGCAATTAGTGCTTATCAGCGTGTAGAGGGTAAGCCTATCTCTGGACAGCCTTTAGTTATTCGCTTCATGAGAGGTTTGCTTTTGTAAAAGCCCCCTGTCTAACCTCCGCCAGTGTCATGGGATTTCAACATCGTTCTCACCCAGCTGAGGAAAACTCCTTTTGAACTACTGAATTCCTGCCATCTGAAGTACTTGACCTGGAAGCTCATTTTCTTGGTGGCTGTTACTTCAGCTCGTAGTGTCAGTGAGCTTCAGGCCCTAGTGGAGGATGCACCTTATACTAAGTTTCATCACAACAGAGTAGTCCTCCGCACGCACCCTAAGTTCCTACCAAAGGTGGTGTCGGAGTTCCATCTGAACCAGTCAATTGTCTTGCCAACATTTTTTCCCCGACCTCATGCCTACCCTGGCAAAAGCAGTTTGCACACCTTGGACTGCAAGAGAGCACTGGCCTTTTACGTGGAACGGACGAAGCCCTTCAGACAGTCCGCCCAGTTGTTTGTTTCTTTGTATCCCAACAGGAGGGGAGTCGCCATCGGAAAATACACAATCTCAAATTGGCTAGCAGATTGCATTTCCTTCACTTGTGTCCAAGCTGGGCTGACTCTGGAGGGCCATGTCACGGCTCATAATGTAAGAGCCATGGCTGTGTCGGTGCCTCACTTAAAGTCAGCATCCATTGAAGAGATTTTCAAGGCTGTAACGTGGTCATCAGTCCACACATTCACATCTCACTACTGCCTTCAGCAGGATACGTGACACGACAGTCGGTTTGGGCAGTCGGTGCTGCAGAATCTGTTTGGGGTTTAGAATCCAACTCCCCCCCCCTCCCCCCCCCCCCAGGCCCGTTTTTATTCTTTTCCAGGCTGCACTCTCAGCTAGCTGCATATAGTTTCAGGTTAATCTGTGTTTAGCCCTCGCCCTTGCGAGGCCCAATTAGCCAATGTTCATTATTTTGAATGAGCCTGGATGCTAGGGATACCCCACATGTGAGAACAAGCAGCCTGCTTGTCCTCGCAGAAAGCGAAGATACTTACCTGTAGCAGGTATTCTCTGAGGACAGCAGGCTGATTGTTCTTACAAACCCTCCCACCTCCCTTGTGGAGTTGTCTTTTGTTATTTCTTATGCTTATTGATTTAAGTGAGGAGACATGCTTGCGCGACAGACGGGAAGTCAGTCTGTGCATGCATGGTGCGCTCTGCATGCGTGCCAGAAGACTCCATCAAAAGTTTTGTTTATTTTTGCTCTGCAAAATGCCGATTCCCGGGCCGACACAGACGTCGACCCACATGTGAGAACAATCAGCCAGCTGTCCTTGGAGAATACCTGCTACAGGTAAGTATCTTCGCTTTACGTAGCTATAATTTGGGTTCCTCTTTACCACATACATCTCTTTGCACTTGCTCACATTAAACGTCATTTGCCATTTAGACGCCCAGTCTCCCAGTCTCATAAAGATGAATTACGAATTAATAACAATAGTTCCGGAAGTTCATTTCTCAATTCTGTCAGTACTCTGGGATGGATACCATCTGGTCCAGGAGATTTGCTACTCTTCAATTTGTCAAATTGCCCCATTACATCCTCCAGGTTTATAGAGATTTCATTCAGTTTCTCCGACTCATCAGCTTTGAATACCATGTCTGTCACCGGTATCTCTCCCAAATCTTCCTCGGTGAAGACTGAAGCAAAGAATTCATTTAATCTCTCTGCTATGGCATTGTCTTCCCTGATTGCACCTTTTACTCCTCGGTCATCTAGCGGTCCAACCGATTCTTTTGCCGGCTTCCTGCTTTTAATATACCTAAAAAAACTTTTGCTATGTGTTTTTGCCTCCAATTCAATCTTTTTTTCAAAGTCCCTCTTTGCCTTGCTTATCAGCACTTTGCCTTTGACTTGACATTCCTTATGCTGTTTCTTATTATTTTCAGTCTGTTACATTTTCTGAAGGATTTTCTTTTAGCTTTAATAACTTCCTTCACCTCACTTTTTAACCATGCCAGCTGTCATTTGGTCTTCCTTCCTCCTTTTTTAATACGCGGAATTTATTTGGCCTGGGCTTCCAGGATGATATTTTTGAACAGTATCCATGCCTGGACAGCCTTTAGTTGTTCACTTCTTGAGAGGTTTGCTTTTGTCAAAGCACCCTGTCAAACCTCCACCAGTGTCATGGGATCTCAACGTTGTTCTCACCCAGCTGATGAAAGCTCCTTTTGAACCACTGAATTTCTGCCATCTGAAGTACTTGAACTAGAAGGTCATTTTCTTGGTGGCTGTTATTTCAGCTCGTAGGGTCGGTGAGCTTCAGGCCCTAGTACTGGATGCTTCTTATACTAAGTTTCATCACAACACAGTAGTCCTCCGCATGCACCCTAAGTTCCTGCCGAAGGTGGTGTCGGAGTTCCATCTGAGCCAGTCGATTGTCTTGCCAACATTCTTTCCCCATTCTAACGCCCATTCTGGCGAAAGCAACTTGCACACCTTGGACTACAAGAGAGCATTGGCCTTTTACATGGAGTGGACGATGTCCTTCAGACAGTTCGCCCAGTTGTTTGTTTCTTTTGCTCCCAACAGGAGGGAAGTCGCCATCGATGAACGCACCATTTCCAGTTGGCTAGCAGATTGCATTTCCTTCACTTATGCCTGAGCTAAGCTGAACTTGGAGGGTCATGTCACGGCTCATAACGTTAGAGCCATGGTTGTGAAATTAGCCCAATTGAAGTCAACCTCCATTGAAGAGATTTGCAAAGCTGTGACATGGTCTTCAGTCCACACATTCACATCTTACTACTGCCTTGAGCAGGATACCTGACGCGACAGTCGGTTTGGGCAGTCAATGTTCAGAATCTGTTTGGGGTGTAGAATCCAACGCCACCCTCCTAGGCCCGTTTTATTCTGTTCCAGACTGCACCCTCATCTAGTATATAGTTTTCAGGTTAATCTGCGTTAAGTCCTCGCCATTGCGAGGCCCAGTTGACCACTTTTTGATGTTTTGGTGAGCCTGGATTGTAGGGATTACCCACTTGTGAGAATGTAAGCCTGCTTGTCCTCTGAGAAAGCAAAGATACTTACCTGTAGTAGGTATTCTCCGAGGACAGCAGACTTCACATTTTCACAATCCCGCCCACCTCCCCTTGGAGTTGTTTTTTTCTTCACTTTTTATTTCATTTTTTGTACTTTTGTACTAAACTGAGAGGTGCGGTCGTGCTTAGGGCAGGAAGGCACTCGCTAATGCGTGCTGGAGCGCTGTTCGCGCTCCAGAAAGCTCTCATTCTTTTTCTTTGGTATTCTGCCGACCCAGGTAACGCGGGATCGTCTACCCACTCGTGAGAATGTGAAGCCTGCTCTCCTCAGATAATACCTGCTTCAGGTAAGTATCTTCGCTTTTCTGAAATATTAAATGGGAGATAGTCCACCCTCTCTGAAAGTCACTGGTCATACTGGGTCATCCTATATAATAATTCTCACCTCCAACGTTCTGACTTGCTGCCTGGGACCGTGGCTCATTCCGAGTTGGTCAGGACGGCTCCGTAGATCAGGCTGACATCACCGTAGCCATTATGATGTCAACTTCAGAACCTGGGGGGGGGGGGGGGGGAAGAAAACCTCACAGCTGATCCATGTCCAGAGGAGGGTCGCTGGACATGGGTGGTTGGAGGGGGGGCAGGGGAGAGAGGAGGGTCGCTGGACATGGGTGGCTGCAGGGGAGCCGAGGAAAACCTTGCTAGCACCCGTTTCATTTGTGTCAGAAACGGGCCTTTTTTACTAGTCATTCATAAGTTTCATGCACAGTATTCTGATTAGTCAAGCACTTACATAGTAAAATGTGTAAGAAAAGTTAGTTATTTATGGATGGAGGAAGTGACGTCACCAACCAGCATGGTCGCATGAGAGCTGAGCTCCCGCTCCCAAGCGATAAAAAAAGACAACCAAACCAGCTGAAGCGGTGAAAAAGAACGGCCAGACCGGCAGGGGTTCCCTCCACTTTACCCGCACCCGGAGAACTTATGAATCCAGCACCACCTGGGAGCAGAACTAGCGCGCTTCGCCTTCCAGAGCAGAGCGGAGAGCCGCGGAGACAAAATGGCGGAGCCGGCGAAATCACCAGAGCCGCCAGAGGCAGCGGAGTTCCGCTCAGCGGACACTGCCCTTAAGCAAACCGAAAAAATGAGCGTTACTTCAGAGATCCGCCAGAGCTGAAAAGCTGGTTACAGGAAATCAGCTCTAGCCTGCAATCACTGCGATCCGATGTGGCGACGCTGGGGTCCGACCTCAGGGGCGAGATCTGCGAGCTGGGCACCAGGCTGGAGGAGATGGAAAACCAGCTGGAAAGCCACAGTGAAGCGCTGGGGTCGATGGATCAACAGCTGATGGAGGTACGTGCAGAGCAACAGCTACAGATGGAAAAATTTGAGGATTTAGAAAATAGGGGCCACCAGAACAATCTCCGGTTCCGGGATCTGCCAGAGACACCCACATACGCGGACTGCGAGGAGGTGGTCCAGAAAGTGGTCAAGAAGCTTTTGAGCAAGGAGAGTGTGCCCATAAAAGCTGAGGAGGTCCAGCTGGAGAGGGCTCACAGAGCACTGGGCTCCCCACGGAATAATGCCCCTAAAGACATTATAGCCTGCTTCTCTAGTTATAAACTGAAGGAGAAGGTGCTAAAAGCGTCGCACCAGGCCCAAACGTTCACGTGGGACAGCTATAAGATTGAAATATATCAAGACCTGGCAGCAGCGACGCTGAGGTGACAAAGTGAGCTAAAACCTTTTACAAGGGTACTGAGAGAACTGAACATTCAGTACCGCTGGCGGCACCCGTTCGCCTTGGCTTTTTACAAGGAGGGCAAGCTGCATCAGGTGAAATCACTAGAAGCGGTGCGAAGAGGCGCGGGCAGTGTGTCCGGAAGCGACAGCGGATAAAGAATTGACTGATGCCCACAGGCCACAATGGAGCGCGACGCACGCAGCCTGACCAAAATAGAGAAGAGCGGGCAAGGGGACCATACGCCTACAACGCCAGCAATCAGCCACCAAAGTTACCTGAGGAATAGAACAACTGGGAGGAGCACCTACCCAGGTGGCCGGGACTGTAGCCACTTAAGAGGATACAAGAGGCAGACACTCATTTGTGATAGAGAAAAGAAATGGTTTGGTTGTAATTGTTTCAAGTTACATGTTGGGGTATGCAGTAAGCGACTATTATCTCACTTTCTCTTCAATCCGGTGCCTAGTGGTACACCATGAGGCATCGCACTAGCAAGGGAGTTGGTTGGGTAGGGGGGAGGGGGTTTCACGAGGAGGGGGGTAGAAAAGGATAATGGGGGAGAGAATGAGGCTTTGGACAGGAAGAGGGTAACACAGGAGCGAGTCCTAGGGAATCGAAATGAGCGTAGGGGTTGGGTACATCAACATCAGCCTCAATGGCAGACGTAAAATGGCTGACCCTGAATGTTAAAGGGTTAAACACTCCAAGGAAGATATAACTGCTGTTTCGAGAGCCGTGCCGCTTGCAAGTGGACATAGCTCTGATACAGGAGACCCACCTTAAACACAGATACGAGCGCCTCTGTACACACAGGCAATATCCCTCAATATTCTTTGCATCTAGCTCTGATGAGACCAAGAGCAAGGGAGTGTTAATAGCTCTACAAAATTCTAAACCATGGGAAGTGAAAAAAATAGTTCAGGACAAGGGAGGAAGATATTTGATACTACTCCTATCCTCGGCAGGGACCACTTACACTATAGTCAACATATATGGACCAAATGTTAATCAAGGGGAATTCTACCAAGAAATTGACCGACAGATCACCCAACATGCGGAGGGCTCCCTAATAATAGGGGGGATTTTAATGTCACACTACAACCACATTTAGACAACTCCTCAACCAAGGTGCAATATGCCACACAAAATAGGCGACAATTACAAGAGATGATGCACCTGTGGCAACTGACAGACTTATGGCGTAGGGACCACCCAACTGAACGTCAGTACACACATCTATCTGCGGTTCATCACACCTCTTCGAGGATAGATATGTGGCTAGGAGATGTGACAGTTGTAGGGCTAACTGATTCCCAAGAGATACTCCCATGTACATGGTCTGACCACTCGTCCGTGCTTATCTGCTTAAAACGTTGGGGGTCCACAAAAATAAAACGCCCATGGTGCCTAGACGATGCTTTGCTATCCGACCCAGAGAATGTAGCCAAGATAGACCAACACATTAAGGACTTCCTTAGCTTTAACGATACTGGGGAAGTCTCATCAACGACCCTTTGGGAGAGTTTTAAGGCAGTCATAAGGGGCCACCTTATAGCCCTGAGCTTGCACTGCTGGAAACAACGCTCGGCAACAGAAAATAAGCTCAGGGAGAAATTGCAAGAAGTAGAGCGACAAGTGCAGAGGGAGGGGGGACGGGCACCCAAGGCACTGGCAACGCAGGCCCGTGGCCTTCGAGACCAACTAAGAGAGCTTGAACTGGCCGACATCTCTGAGCAGATGCAGAAAGTGCACCAGTCCCACTTCGAGTTTGGGAACAAAGCTAGTCGACTCTTGGCCTATAAGTTGAAACAGCATGCCACTAGGAACGGAGTAGGGGGCCTGAGGGATGATACAGGGGAGGTGCAATCTGATGAGCAGTTTCTCCAATTGGCCTTTCAGAACTTTTATGAGACTCTATACACACACCGGAGGAACCATATAATCAGGAGGCCATTACACAATATTTAGAAGAGATGGACCTCCCCCAAATATCTAGGAGTGCCCAACAAGAGCTATCTGAACCCATACGACTAGAGGAGGTGGAGCAAGCCATAAAAAAGCTAGTGCCAGGCAAGGCCCCAGGGCCCGATGGATTCACCAATAAATTCTATAAAGTATTTAGCAAACAGGTAGCCCCCTTGTTGTTGCGGGTCTTCAACTCCCTAGATAGTGAAACACAATTCCCCTCGACGTGGAACCTTGCCACCATAACGATAATACCGAAACTGGGAAAAGACCCACAGCAATGCAGCTCATATAGACCCAACTCCCTATTGGGAGCAGATTACAAACTCTTTACTAAAATTCTAGCAACTAGGCTACAAAAATATCTTCTGGACCTAATTCATGAAGATCAGGCGGGCTTCATACAGGGTAGACAAACCTTCGACAACATACGGCGAATCCTATACGTAATGCAAAACACACATATAATGGAACACCATGTACATTCTGTCATTAGATGCTGAAAAATCTTTCAACCAGGTGAGCTGGCCCTTTCTTTTTGCAGTTGCTGAGCGCATAGGTCTCATAGGGCGATTTGGTGGGTGGCTCCGGATGATATATAAAGAACCGCAAGCGTCGGTGCGGGTCAATGGACATCTCTCTCCCGTATTTAGGTTACATAGAGGCACACGACAGGGGTGCGCGCTGTCCCCATTGCTTTTCGCTCTGGTGATGGAGCCCTTAGCTATTCAGATTAGAGCACACCCAGGGATCAGAGGGTCAAGGTGGAAAGGGTTGGAGACGAAAGTCCTCCTATTTGCGGACGACATCTTGCTAGTGCTGAGGGAGCCCAAGGTACATAAGTACATAAGTACATAAGTAGTGCCATACTGGGAAAGACCAAAGGTCCATCTAGCCCAGCATCCTGTCACCGACAGTGGCCAATCCAGGTCAAGGGCACCTGGCACGCTCCCCAAACGTAACAACATTCCAGACAAGTTATACCTAAAAATGCGGAATTTTTCCAAGTCCATTTAATAGCGGTCTATGGACTTGTCCTTTAGGAATCTATCTAACCCCTTTTTAAACTCCGTCAAGCTAACCGCCCGTACCACGTTCTCCGGCAACGAATTCCAGAGTCTAATTACACGTTGGGTGAAGAAAAATTTTCTCCGATTCGTTTTAAATTTACCACACTGTAGCTTCAACTCATGCCCTCTAGTCCTAGTATTTTTGGATAGCGTGAACAGTCGCTTCACATCCACCCGATCCATTCCACTCATTATTTTATACACTTCTATCATATCTCCCCTCAGCCGTCTCTTCTCCAAGCTGAAAAGCCCTAGCCTTCTCAGCCTCTCTTCATAGGAAAGTCGTCCCATCCCCACTATCATTTTCGTCGCCCTTCGCTGTACCTTTTCCAATTCTACTATATCTTTTTTGAGATACGGAGACCAGTACTGAACACAATACTCCAGGTGCGGTCGCACCATGGAGCGATACAACGGCATTATAACATCCGCACACCTGGACTCCATACCCTTCCTAATAACACCCAACATTCTATTCGCTTTCCTAGCCGCAGCAGCACACTGAGCAGAAGGTTTCAGCGTATCATCGACGACGACACCCAGATCCCTTTCTTGATCCGTAACTCCTAACGCGGAACCTTGCAAGACGTAGCTATAATTCGGGTTCCTCTTACCCACATGCATCACTTTGCACTTGTCAACATTGAACTTCATCTGCCACTTGCACGCCCATTCTCCCAGTCTCGCAAGGTCCTCCTGTAATCGTTCACATTCCTCCTGCGACTTGACGACCCTGAATAATTTTGTGTCATCGGCGAATTTAATTACCTCACTAGTTATTCCCATCTCTAGGTCATTTATAAATACATTAAAAAGCAACGGACCCAGCACAGACCCCTGCGGGACCCCACTAACTACCCTCCTCCACTGAGAATACTGGCCACGCAATCCTACTCTCTGCTTCCTATCTTTCAACCAGTTCTTAATCCATAATAATACCCTACCTCCGATTCCATGACTCTGCAATTTCTTCAGGAGTCTTTCGTGCGGCACTTTGTCAAACGCCTTCTGAAAATCCAGATATACAATATCAACCGGCTCCCCATTGTCCACATGTTTGCTTACCCCCTCAAAAAAATGCATTAGATTGGTGAGGCAAGACTTCCCTTCACTAAATCCGTGCTGACTTTGTCTCATCAGTCCATGTTTTTGTATATGCTCTGCAATTTTATTCTTAATAATAGCCTCCACCATCTTGCCCGGCACCGACGTCAGACTCACCGGTCTATAATTTCCCGGATCTCCTCTGGAACCCTTCTTAAAAATCGGAGTAACATTGGCTACCCTCCAGTCTTCCGGTACTACACTCGATTTTAGGGACAGATTGCATATTTCTAACAGTAGCTCCGCAAGTTCATTTTTTAGTTCTATTAATACTCTGGGATGAATACCATCAGGTCCCGGTGATTTACTACTCTTCAGCTTGCTGAACTGACCCATTACATCCTCCAAGGTTACAGAGAATTTGTTTAGTTTCTCCGACTCCCCCGCTTCAAATATTCTTTCCGGCACCGGTGTCCCCCCCAAATCCTCCTCGGTGAAGACCGAAGGAAAGAATTCATTTAATTTCTCCGCTACGGCTTTGTCCCGATACTGGGTGAAATAATCCGGAACTATGGGAATGTTTCGGGCTTTAAAATAAACTTTGGTAAATCAGAGGCCCTAGATATAAACATCCCCGAGGAGCAGCTACATCAGCTGCAGGCTCAGTTCCCTGGATGGGACGAATAAACGCAGTAAAGATGATGCTTCTCCCAAAGCTCCTCTATTTGTTTATGGCATTACCTATAGCACTACCTAGGGGCTACATGAGGGAGGTTCAGAGGAAAGTATTTGCGTTCATATGGAAGAAAAAGCCGCCCCGGGTACGGAGAGAGGTGCTGTACCAGCCAAGGGACAGAGGTGGGATGGGTGTGCTGGACTTGCAGGCATACTGCCAGGCTGCACACTTAAGAATCCTGGTGGTGTGGCTGCAAAGAGAGAGAAAAATGGGCAGCGCAATGGAAAGGGGATGGTGGGGCCCTATTCCCCTAGAGGCGGTACCATGGCTTCCAAAGCAAAAACTGGAGGATGTTATAAAGGTGAGCCCTCCTCTATTGAGGTGGCCATTGGAGGTGTGGGACAGAATATGAGGGAAATTCTTTTCAGGGCGCACATATTTTACACACATGTTTCTCAGATTTGCACCTAATTTTGGACCAGGGCAAGCTGATGGAACCTATCTAGAGTGTGAACGAATGGGTCTGTATGAACTTGGCCAGATGTATGAGCAAGGGCAACTGGTCCCATACACAGAGCTGTGTCGCGACCAATGGCACTCCCCTATACAGGCACTCCAATATTACCAGGTCAAAGATTTCATTAAACGTAGAGCAGAGGAAGAGCTAAGCTTGGTTGAAACGAAGATGGAACAAGCAATGATGAGAGGGGGGGGGGGGAACGAGGGAGCATTTCTAGAGTTTATAAGGCCCTATTGGCTCATGATAACCCAGTGGAACATTAAACCGCTAAATGGGAGGCGGCAATGGGACAGACTTTTGACTTTGCAATTTGGAGTAGAGCGTTTAAGTCCCTGCTGCAGGTATCAACATCTAGCACCCTAATGGAAAATGGACATAAGATTTTGTACTGTTGGTACTATACACCCAGCCGCCTGGCTAAAATGTACAAAATAGGGTCGGGGCTGTGTTGGAGACAATGCGGGGCCCAGGGCGCGACATGTTCCACGTGTGGTGGATCTGTGAATATGTACAGCAGTTCTGGAAGGACATAGTGTCATATTTAAATAAACTAACAACTGTGATATACCCAGTCACCATGGACTGCTGCTTGCTACATTTTAAACCGCCAGGAGTGCATTGAGACATCCATCGGTTTGCCGCCCAATTATTTGTGGCAAGCAAACTGACCATTGCAGCAGCGTGGAAAAAAACTAAAGTACCGGGACTCCAACAAGTTTTAGAACGACTGGACTCTGTGAAATTAATGTCTAAGCTGACAGCTGTAAGGAAGGGCACACTCGCCCAATATCATAAAGTATGGGAAATATATGAAAAAGGACAAGTGGCGACCTAGAGGATCTCTTCATTATAATTTGAGTCGCGGGGAGGGGGGAGGGAGGGTGTTGTGAATACTGTTGTCATCTGAGCTGAGATGTTAAATACTGTATAATAATGAGTGATAGATATATTGTTATGATGGAAACTGATATCTCACGAAAATTCTCAAAATAAACATATTTAAAAAAAAAGAAAGTTAGTTATTAAGAATATATTGTAGTATGTTCAGTCTTGTCATTCTGAGCCTGAAAGTGGATTCTGAATAGGACTTTGAATATTACCTTTTTGAAAAGTAACTAGTTACAGCTTAACCTGTTTTCAAAATAATGTGTTAAAAGATTCAAATAGGTGAAGATAAATGTCTGACTATGCTCTTGTCATTACATTTTAGCGTCATGCCTCTTCAAGTGAAGAGTTTTCAGATTATAGTGATGAGTCTGATTTCAGTCCTAGTGAGAAGGGGCATCGGAAATACAGGGAATACAGTCCTCCTCCTTATTCTACGGTGAGTAACTGTTCCACCAGAACATCTTATGGTTTATGATTAAAAATCACCTTTTGCATAGAAATATAGAAATGAACATCTGATAAAGATTGCCAAGCTCAGCTAGCTATCTCCTTCAGTTTTGTAGATCCTGGATGATCTCTTATAATTCCCTCACTTCACTCTTAAGGGCTCTCTGTGTTTTTCCCAGCCTGTCTTCCATTCTGACACCATTTTCTCTGAGGACAAGCAGGATTGCAAGTCCTTGAAAGTGGATATCATCATTGATGGAGCCTGGCATAGGAAAAAGTTTTTACAGCTTAGAAAAAATATTCTGGAAGCGTTATGCAACACATCATACATGTGCACCACTTCCTACGCTTCATTATTGCTTAGAGCCGCCTCAGTCTTTGTTTTTCTGCAAATTCAGTAAGATGCTTTTCTCTTTGCAGTCGTTTTTTCTGCATCGCATGTAAATATGTGCATGAAATCTTGCTGCATACTTTGGCTTCCTTCAGGTTGGCCAGGTGTTTTTGGTGTATAAATCCCCCCAAAAAGCAGCTTTTTAAAATGCATGGGTTGTGCCTGTCAGCAGATGAAGACACAGATTAAAGGACTGAGGCTTCTTCTATAAGAGGTTCTGTGAAGCTACAGTCAGCCAGTATTCTTTGTCTCCAGCAGATTGTGATGATGTTTCCTACAGTCTGGACTTATCTGATCGTTCCTGGTCCCAGCTAGAGAACTGGTTACCCAGTTGAGCTAGACAAGCTTAACCTTCAGGGGAATAAGACCCTGTAGTGGAGATACACGGAGGAGTCTCCGCATCCCCTACTCCTTTTCCTGCTCTGTTCTCATGTTTTAAAAATTTTGTGAGGTGTCTTTAAAAAAACAAAAAAGAGGAAGTTTTTGTTTTTAAAGAGAGTCTGGTTACAAAGCATTTATACCGGGATGTAGCTCCAGTTTCAATAGTGCCTCTCCCTCTTCCCCCATGGAGAGTACAGGACTCATTTTATGAGAGCAGCACTGTTGTAAGGAAGCTCTTGTTTGGCCCAGCCCTCTTTGCTTTTCTGTGGCAAAAGCATTGGGAGTAGCACTTTGCGTCTTCAACAGGGGTGAGTGTTAGTGTGGCAGCATCATTTTGATGTGAGGGAACTGGAGTTGCATTCTTGTGGCCCGGGTGTGTTTTCAGCTTGCAGGAGCACCACGTTGCTGATTTGCAAGCAGCACTGACAGACACTGTTTCCATATCATCATGCTGATCAATCCATAGACTGGTGGGTTGTGTCCATCTACCAGCAGGTGGAGATAGAGAGCAATCCTTTTGCCTCCCTATATGTGGTCATGTGCTGCCGGAAACTCCTCAGTATGTTCTCTATCTCAGCAGGTGGTGGTCACACACAGCAGCAGCTCTGGCTAGGCCTCCAAGCCTAATTTTTAGGTTTTGTTGAGTGCCTGGGGTTGAGGGCTCTTCTTGAGCAAGTGCAAACCTGGTGGTGCCAGGTCCCTCCTTTTCTCCCCCCTTCCGCTGGCTTCGTTTAAAAAAAAAAAAAAAAAAAATTTTGGACGTCCTTAAGGGCGTTTATTTCGACGTTTATTTAAACGTTTATTGCAGCTACTCACTGGGACACCAGGTCGTTACAGCTCGGAGCGGAAAGCAGGTCATTTTACCTTTTTGTAGCGGGCAGGGGGTTCCCCGATTGATCTCCACGTGGCTGATGGCGTCGGAGGACGAGGGCGCAAAGAATCGCTCCTCGGACCGCGTGTGCGCGTCTAGCGGGGATGCGGGGGTTTTAAAGTCTGATTCGCCCTTGTTGGGTGTCAGTTTGGAGGCCGGTCAGTGTCCCAGTTCTTCCTCAGGTGCGGCGGTTTTTCCCCGCCATAAACGCCCATCCCCCGCTGCTCGCCTCCGCCATCTTGGCCGGCCACGCTGCTCGGACGGCTTCTTCTTGGGCCGCCCTTGAGGTGGGAGACGTTAATGCCATGGCCGCCCTTCATTTGGGCGACGGCAGGAAAGCGGCTAGTTAAGCGCCGTTCTTCCCACGCGTCTCCTTCACGGAGTGTCGCGCCGGACGCCATCTTGGATGCGCAGCATGTTTCTCCCCCCGCTCTTGCGAGTGCCGGTTGAGGGTGCGTCTAGGGCTGTGGCCCAGGCTGCTCAAGTGCACAGTCTGGGGGGTTTCTCCCCCGAGTTTATTTTGCTGCTGCATCAGGCCTTTCTTATGTAAAACGCTGCCCCTTCTCCCTTGTCCGATAAAGGGGTTGAGGCCCCCGGAAGTAAACGCCCTCGGGTGGATTCCCAGGCCTTAGAGGACTCTGTTTCCTCTGATGTAGATGAGGGCAGCGTATCTGAGTTCTCCCAACGGTCCTTTGGGGATTCCTTGGATGAGACGGATTCCCGCTCGGATGGAGCGGATGACCCCTCTGCAGCACGGATCTTTCGCTCAGAGGATTTGCACAACCTGTTAGTGCAGGCCATGAGCATTTTGAAGATTTCCTCTCCAGAGGACGTCTCTCCCTCAGCCCCTGTTGGCTCCGCCATTATGCTGGGGACGAAGCGCCCGCCTAGAACCTTCCACGTGCATGATGCCATGCACACCTTAATTTCGGCTCAATGGGATGTCCCGGAAGCGAGCCTTAAAGTGGCTAGGGCTATGTCCCGCCTCTATCCTTTGCCTGAAAGTGAACGGGAGACCTTTCTTTGGCCTACCGTGGATTCTTTAATCACTGCGGTGACTAAGAAAACGGCGTTGCCGGTGGAAGGTGGCACGGCCCTAAAGGACGCCCAAGACAGAAGATTGGAGGCGGCCTTAAGGTCGTCCTTTGAGGCGGCTGCCTTAAGTTTGCAGGCCTCAGTTTGCGGCTCCTACGTGGCCAGGGCGTGCCTGACGATTGTGCAGCGGGCTTCCCCCTCGGATCCTTCCTTGAGGGCTGACTGACCGGCCCTGGAATCGGGCCTGGCTTATTTGGCAGACTTACTGTATGATGTCTTGAGAGCCTCGGCTAAAGGTATGGCTCAGACAGTCTCTGCGCGGCGGTGGCTTTGGCTGAAGCATTGGTCTGCTGACCACGCATCTAAGTCCCGCCTGGCTAAGTTGCCTTTTAAAGGCAAGCTGCTCTTTGGGGTCGAGCTGGACAAAATTGTGACCGATCTCGGCACGTCTAAGGGCAAGAGGTTACCAGAGGTCAGGGCTCGGGCCAGTGGTGCTCGCCCTGGTAACTCCAGAGGACGGTTTCAGGAAGCCCGTCGGTACAGCCCGGGCAAGTCGGGCTCCTCTGCCCCCTCTTCCTTCAAAAGGAACTTCTCCCCCAAGCAGCATTCCTTTCGCAGAGACCGCCGTCCCGGAGGTGCGCCCTCCGGTCCTCCCCCAGGGTCTCGTACCCAATGACGGGGCCCTGGTCCATGGCCCAGTGCAGATTGGAGGACGCCTGTCCTCGTTTCTGGGCGAGTGGACCAGAGTAACTTCAGACGCTTGGGTTCTGGAAGTCATCAGAGACGGCTACAAGCTAGAGTTCTGCCGACCCTTAAGAGACGGGTTTGTACTCTCTCCCTGCAAGTCTCCGGTCAAGCTGTGGCAGTGCAGCAGACCTTGGACAACCTGATACGCCTGGGTGCGGTCATTCCGGTGCCAGAAAATCAGATTAGCAAGGGACGTTACTCCATTTACTTTGTGGTACCAAAGAAAGGAGGTTCTGTACGGCCTATCCTCGACCTCAAAGGGGTCAATCGGGCCTTGAAAGTGCGGCACTTTCGCATGGAGACTCTCCGCTCTGTTATAGCGGCAGTGAAGGCAGGGGAGTTCTTGGCTTCCTTGGACATCAAGGAAGCATACCTGCATATTCCCATCTGGCCTCCTCATCAACGCTTTCTGCGTTTTGCAGTCCTGGGCCGACACTTCCAGTTCAGAGCCCTCCCTTTCGGGTTGGCTACTGCTCCGCGGACCTTCTCCAAAGTAATGGTGGTCATCGCGGCCTTCCTGCGAAAGGAAGGAGTACAAGTCCATCCTTATCTGGACGACTGGTTGATCCGAGCCCCCTCTTATGCAGAGTGCGGCAAAGCTGTGGACCGGGTGATTGCTCTTTTGAGCTCCCTGGGGTGGATCATCAACTGGGAGAAGAGCCAGCTGCGCCCGACTCAGTCCCTGGAGTATCTGGGAGTTCGATTCGACACCCAAGTGGGCAGAGTGTTCCTGCCGGACAATCGGATTGTCAAACTTCAGGCTCAGGTGGACCAGTTCCTAGTAGCCTCTCCTCTTTGGGCTTGGGACTATGTGCAGCTGTTGGGCTTTATGTCGGCCACGATGGAAGTAGTGCCCTGGGCCAGGGCTCATATGAGACCACTACAACACTCTGCTGCAGCGCTGGACTCCGGTGTCGGAGGATTATGCTGTGCGCCTTCCCTTGGACCCAGCAGTGCGCAAGGCGCTGAGCTGGTGGCTGCAGACAGACAAGTTGTCTGCAGGAATGCCTCTGGTGACCCCGGAGTGGATTGTCGTCACGACGGACGCCTCTTTGTC
Source organism: Microcaecilia unicolor (assembly GCF_901765095.1). Lineage (NCBI taxonomy): Eukaryota > Metazoa > Chordata > Amphibia > Gymnophiona > Siphonopidae > Microcaecilia > Microcaecilia unicolor. The sequence continues at coordinate 165,975,734 of NC_044041.1, forward strand.
GGGCTGGGGAGCCCACTGCTTGGGAAGGACAGCGCAGGGGCTCTGGTCTCCTGCAGAGGCAAAGTGGTCTATCAACCTCCTGGAACTCAGAGCAATTCAGTTGGCGCTTTTGGAGTTCATCCCGGTACTGGCGTTGAAGCCAGTACGGGTCCTGTCGGACAATGCCACGGCTGTGGCCTATGTCAACCGCCAGGGAGGTACCAAGAGCGCCCCTCTAGCCAAGGAGGCCATGAATCTATGCCAGTGGGCGGAAGCGAACCTGGAACAGCTGTCAGCGGCCCACATTGCCGGAGTCATGAATGTCAAGGTGGTCTTTCTCAGTCGCCATACCTTGGATCCCGGAGAGTGGCAGCTATCTGCTCAGGCGTTCTTGGACATCACGAAGCGCTGGGGCCAGCCGAGCCTAGATCTGATGGCGTCATCGGCCAATTGCCAAGTGCCGCGCTTTTTCAGCAGAGAACGGGACCCTCGATCCCTGGGAGTAGATGCTCTTCTCCAACAGTGGCCGACACAGGAGCTTCTCTATGTGTTCCCGCCCTGGCCCATGTTGGGCAGGGTGCTAGACCGGGTGGCAAAGCATCCGGGCCGGATAATCCTGGTGGGTCCGGACTGGCCCAGACGTCCCTGGTATGCGGACTTGATCAGGCTCTCAGTGGACGATCCTCTGCGGCTGCCAGTGGAGCAGGGCCTGTTGCATCAGGGTCCCGTGGTGATGGAGGATCCCTCCCCCTTTGGTCTTACGGCCTGGCTATTGAGCGGCAGCGTCTGAGAAAGAAGGGCTTCTCAGACAAGGTCATCGCCACTATGCTGAGAGCGAGGAAGCGCTCTACTTCTACTGCTTACGCCAGGGTTTGGCGTACCTTTGCAGCGTGGTATGAAGCAGGCTCACTTTCTCCCTTCACTGCTCCAATTTCTTCAGTGTTGGCGTTCCTGCAAGAAGGTCTGGAGAAAGGCCTGTCGCTCAGTTCCCTTAAAGTCCAGGTAGCGGCTCTGGCTTGCTTCAGGGGCCGCCTGAAGGGTGCTTCCCTGGCTTCGCAGCCAGATGTGGTGCGCTTTCTCAAGGGAGTTAATCACCTGCGCCCTCCTCTGCACTCAGTGGTGCCTGCGTGGAATCTCAACCTGGTGCTAAGAGCCTTGCAGAAGCCGCCTTTTGAACCCTTGTCAAGGGCATCTCTGAAAGACCTGACATTGAAAGCAGTCTTTTTGGTGGCTATCACTTCAGCCAGAAGAGTTTCCGAGCTCCAGGCACTCTCATGTCGAGAGCCCTTTCTGCAGTTCACTGAGGCAGGAGTGTCTATTTGCACAGTGCCTTCCTTCCTGCCCAAGATTGTTTCTCGCTTCCATGTGAATCAGCAGCTCTGTCTCCCTTCCTTTCGTAGGGAGGACTACCCAGAGGAATACTCTGCTCTCAAATATCTGGATGTGAGACGAGTCATCATCAGATACTTGGAAGTGACCAATGATTTCCGGAAGTCGGATCATCTGTTTGTCCTCTTTGCAGGTCCTCGTAAGGGTCTGCAGGCTGCTAAGCCTACAGTGGCAAGATGGGTCAAGGAAGCCATTGCAGCGGCTTATGTGGCCGCGGGGAAGGTGCCGCCTATCCAGCTGAAGGCTCACTCCACTAGAGCTCAGGCGGCCTCGATGGCAGAGGCCGGGTCCGTCTCCTTGGAAGAGATTTGCAAGGCGGCAACTTGGGCATCGGCCCATACCTTCTCCAGGCATTACCGCTTGACTGTGGCTGCTCGGGCGGAGGCCCGGTTTGGAGCTTCAGTGTTGCGGTCAGGGATTTCTATGTCCCGCCCTGGGTGAGTACTGCTTCGGTACATCCCACCAGTCTATGGATTGATCAGCATGATGATATGGAAGGTAAAATTATGTATCATACCTGATAATTTTCTTTCCATTAATCATAGCTGATCAATCCATAGCCCCTCCCAGATATCTGTATTGTTTATATTCTGGTTGCATTTCAGGTTCAAGTTTAGTCTTCAGTTCCTGTTCAGGAGGACTTCGTGTTCAAGTTTTTCAATGGATTCTTCAAGAGTTGAGACGAATTTGTGTTACAGTGAGCTGCTGCATTCCTCTCCCCTCCGTTTTACTGGGCTGGATTGAGACTTAAATTCTGCCGGCGCTCCCTCCCGCTTCGTGCGGCAGTAGGGCAGCTTTGTACCCCTCCCGCTTTGGCGGTGTTAGGGTCAGTCAGCTCCTCCTGCGGTTGCGGTTGCAGGATAAGCCAGATCCCCCCGCATCGGCGGGTGTGGTGTCCCTCCCCCGCTCTGCGGGGATGAGCTGGACGGATTCCCCTCCCCCACTTGTGTGGGGATGAGCTGGGTTAATTCCCCTCCCCCGTTTCGGCGGTGGTGAGCTGGGCAGAGTGTCCCTTTGTGGGTGTAATTCTCTAAGTGCTGAGTCCTGCGGCTGGAGCTTGGATATCGACATACTGAGGAGTTTCCGGCAGCACATGACCACATATAGGGAGGCAAAAGGATTGCTCTCTATCTCCACCTGCTGGTAGATGGACACAACCCACCAGTCTATGGATTGATCAGCTATGATTAATGGAAAGAAAATTATCAGGTATGATACATAATTTTACCTTGTGTGTGTTTCTTCTTGTCTTTGTTCATTGTCCGCGGGTCAGAAGGTCCAACAATTACACCAGCTGATTTAAGGGAGCTAAGCAAGCCTACTCTAACGTCCCAACCTAATCTTACCAACCTCCATTCCCAATTCTGTTCTGACTTAAATACCGACCTCATCATTAGTTTTACTTATCCCTCCTCCCCATTCCCCCTCTACGCATCCCATCCTTCTCTTCTCCATCTCCCCTTTATTATATCCTTCCCTACCCCTTTTCCCCCAACTTATACTATCCTGTCTACCCTATTTTATCCTAATCATACATTATCAAACTCAACTTATCATACATTATTCAAGCTCAACTTCATAATGTTTCACTACCGTTTTGAAATTTCTGTTGTAAGACTTTGTATTTTGAATTACTATGTAAGCCACATTGAGCCTGCATTGTGTGGGAAAGCGCGGGGTACAAATGTAATAAATAAATACTTTAGTACCATTTTAAGCTGCAGTTTGGATATTTTTTATTCTCTGATTATGGAAGCCCTGACAGTCAGTCAAAAGGTGTTTCCAGTGTGGGACCAGACATGCTCATTCTGGTCATTGTGACATTTGTCAAGTGGAGCTGCCTGAACTATCTTCTTTGTCTTCCTCAACTCTTAAAAAATTGGCAAAGGTAGATTCGGCTAAACAGACAATTTCTGTCTATGGGGGAAAAGGACCTCCTTAGTACCTCAGAAAATGGCAGGAGAATCTACCATTTTGTCTGAGGTTACTGAAAAGGTATCGGTGTCTGCAGTCCCTACAACTGAGGTTTTGGAAGATGGCTCTGCCTTTCAGAGTCAGCTGAGCCAGGCAGCTTTACAGGCTGTGGGAGAAAATTCTTCATCCCAACAAGTTTTGGGAGATTTTTCATTTGAATTTGTTCATAAGGCCTTCCTTATTTGAAAGTCTCAGTCTCTTCTTTACTTCTGTGGTCTAATGCTGCTGAATGTCCTTCTCAAACAAAAAGACCTCATTTGAAGCTTATAGAGGAGGATGAAGCTCGCTTTACAGCAGAGCTTCCCAAACTGTAGGTCAGGACCCCAAACCTGCTTTTGAGGTCTCAACCTAGGTGGGTTGTCAGTAGGTAAATCATTCAGCACCTTCAGGGGGGGGGGGGTCACACTATTTTATTTGGCCACAATCATGGGAGTCACAGACACAGGATTGTGAAGAAAAGCTCTACAGCTTCAGGAGACTTCATTTCTGACAGGTGGCACATAGTCAGTGCTTCTGGTAAGAGTTTCCCTCTCAGAACCTATGGAGGAAGGTAAGGTAGTGGTACTTGAGGGTAATGATCCTATGGTGGTGTGTCTCATCTGGAGGGAAGAGCTTCTAGGTATGATTTCTCAGGTGATGATCTTAAGTATTTCCAATCCATAAGTACAAGTTGCTCCATCTTCTGAAAATCCAAGTCTGGAGGATATTTGGCAACCCATTAAGGCCTTTCCAATACCTCTTGCTCTTCAGGCGTTAATTTTACCTGAGTGGGAGATTCCATAGAGTGGCCTCTGAGTAAGAAGAACCATGGGCAAGCTTTTTTCTGTTGATACTTGGGGAAAAGTTGTGATTACCTAAGATTGATGTCTTAGTGACTGCTATAACCAAGAAGGTAAAGTGTGGCACAGTATTAAATGATTTGCAGGATTGTAAGTTGGAATTGCTACTGAAATAAGCCTTTGATGTTGCAGCTTGGGGAGTGGGGAGAAATGAGTGTGTAGTGTTTATATGTCTAGAGCTTGCTTGAGATGGATTCAGCGAGCTCATGAGGCTTCCGAATTGGAAGAAACTACTAAAGAGGCACTCGTTTAGAATTGGGCATGGTGTATATTGTAGACACCTCGTATGGTCTTATAAGAACCTTAGCTAGTTCAATGGCTGATTCCACCTCGAAGACTTGCCTTAGTAGCCTTCTTTTCAGAGGGAAATTACTTTTTGGAGAAAATTTGGGATGTAAGGTTCAGGGATGCAAAGCATAATAGGCCTGGTAAACCATCGTCAGCTCAACGCTTATGCCCTCAGGGCAAATCAGATTCCTTTCATTTTGACTGTCAGTTTCACAGGGATCTAAACCCAGGAGAAATTCTAGAAGTGCACAATGAGTAGCAAATGCCCTCTCCTCGAAAGCACAAAAAATGGGTTTGTCATCTGACAACTCCACTGTTTAACCTCTCCCTCTCGCTGTTGCTTCACCCCTGTCATTTACCCTGTGTTATCCCCTGTTCCTTCCCCTCCTGTCACTTTCTGTTTCTGGAAGCGATTTTACAATATCAGTGTCTCTGGTAACATCTAATCGCAAATAACACAAACCAGGACTAATATCCACCAACTCAATAAAAGTGCTTATAACAGTTCACACCAGTATCATATAAAGAAATATTTTTTTTGTATGTAGAGTACCCTCAGATATTTTCCACTATTACTGCAGTCAATAATGCTGCTACAGAGTGGCATAGCATTTCTTTCATCAGGTAACTCTAACAGAATTTTTTAGGGAGCAACACTCGCTCATTTTTTCATGCTTCCCAATCACCTTTGTGCTATAAAATCACTACTTGCTTAAAAATATATACTTGATGAAAACTGTGCACTTATCTTGCCTCGCTGAAAAGTTCATCAATCACCTTCCCCTGAAACCGCTCGACTCCGCGGGTTTCAATCACTTTCCTCAGGGACAAGGGTTAAGGCTGCATAATTCTTTTCTGTTAAAGTGGCATAATTCTTTTCTTCCTCCAGCAATCAATCACAAAGGTGATTGGGAAGCATGAAAAAATGAGCGAGTGTTGCTCCCTAAAAATTTCTGTTAGAGTTACCCGATGAAAGAAATGCTATGCCACTCTGTAGCAGCATTATTGACTGCAGTACTAGTGGAAAATATCTGAGGGTACTCTACATGCAAAAAAAATATTTCTTTATATGATACTGGTGTGAACTGTTATAAGCACTTTTATTGAGTTGGTGGCTATTAGTCCTGGTTTGTGTTATTTACTTTCTGTTTCTGGGCCATCATTGTCTTGTATTGTATCCACTTGATTTATTGTAAGCCACATTGCGCCTGCTCATGTGGGTAAATGTGGGGTAGAAATGCACTAAAATAAATAAATATCTTCATTTTTCAAGAAGTGGTCCTAAATCACAACCGACCAATGGGTTCTGTATGTGATGAAAGCAGGATACAGGTTAAGAGTTTTCTCTTTCCAATGCAGATGCCTTTATAGTCTCTCTTTGTCATTCATTCAAAAAAGCAACTGTTCAGTTCACCTTGCAGAGACTTCTTGCGTTAGGAACATGAATGAGGAAGTGGAAGGTATTTGATCTATTTTGTGGGTCCAAAGAAAGAAGGTTCCCTTTGTCCAATTCTTGATTAAAGGAGATTAATCACATACTAAATATATCTCACTTCAGGATGGAAATCTTACATTCTGTCATTGCTGTAGTGGAGAAGGGAGAATTTCTCATGGCTCTAAACCTAAAGGGGCATATTTGCACATTTCAAACTTGAATCTACATCATAAGTTTCTGCATTCTGCAGTTCTTAGCCACCACTGTCAGTTTCAGGTGCTTCCGTTTAGCCTGGCTACAGCTCCTTAAACTTTTTCAAAGTTGTGGTAGTGTAAAGAGAGGGTCTCTTGGTTCACCCCTGTTTGGATGACTGGCTCATAAGGGCACGATCAATGGAGGACAGTCAAAGGATGATGTCAATTTCAACAAGAGCAAGTTAGACCATCGCAATGCATGGAATATCTGGGAGCCTTGTTCAGTACTCACCAGTGGAAGGTATTTTTACCCATGCAGAAGATTACCAAACTCCAACAACAGATTGTTTCTGTCTAGGCTTGGAATTACATGGAGGTTCTAGGCTCCATGGTGGCCACTCTGGACCTGGTCCCCCTGGGCTCAGGCTTATATGCATCCCCTACAAACTTCTCTTTTGTTCAGAAAGTGAACATCCCTGTTTTGTGCCCACAGCTAATAATAATAAAACTTTATTTCTAACCCGCCGTAGCTCAAGCAATCTAAGTGGGTTTCAAAAGACATTCATAATAAAATTCAAATCAACAAACAATAAATAAAACATCATTACTAACTAGTACAAACGTATCCAGTACTATAAAACAAAACAGTATCATTCATATAGTAATCCATATGCTTGAGTAAACAAGTAGGTCTTTCTTAAATTGAACAATTTCTTGCACTGAATGTGGACAATGCATTCCACAATTTAGGGCCCAGAGAAAAGACCTTGTTTTGTGCATGATTAGGTCAGGGAATTGACATAGAGGAGACATATAACTCCTCTTTGCCTCAAATTACCCTTTTGATCTGCCAAGGGTGCCTAGAGGACAGTGCCACCAACTTCTTTTTCGCATTACCTTGGCTAGATGCAAAATATATATGGGGATAGTGTTTATGCTTGCAGTACTTTTCATGTGCTGAGAGCAGATGGTCTCCTGAACAAAGCCCACATCGGCCCATAGACGTCCCAACTCTTTAAACAAGAGCTGCCACTTCATAGGTGAATTAAGCCCCTTAGCATTGAGAGTCACAAAGCTAAGATCAGACATAGAATATTATTAACTTTACATACTCCCATAACCCCTTAGGTATTGGTTGCATGAGACAAAAAGCCCAACCATGATCAGTACCCAACATTCTCCCCAGCCACACCCCTTCACCAACCTTTCTGTGTCTATCCCCTTTCACCTTCATCCTATGCCCCCTCGTTCCAGAGCTTCCTTTCAACTGAAAGAGACTCTCCTCCTATGCATATTTATGCCCATGTAGGTATTTAAATGTCTTTTCCTTGTCATCAAGACCAGACCAGTCCAGACCAATGGGTTATGCCCATCCACCAGCGGAAGGAGAGAAGATTGGATGGTCCGTCGGGCCTTGCTCCATCTCTGGCCGTCGGGCCTTGCTCCCTCCCTGGCCGTCAGGCCTTGTCCTGTATTCTGCATGTCCGGGTTTGCTTTGTCTTTGGATGTCGAGTCATGCTATGTTTCTGGGGTTAGAGACCTGGCCCTGTTTCTGGGTGTAGAGCCTTGCTCTGTCTCTGGACCTCGGGCCGACCTCAGGCCTTGTTTTGTCTCTGTGAGAAACCTTGCTGACTGTTGGATCTTGCGCGGGCCTGTTTCTGGTCGGTGAGTCTGCTTAGTCTCCTGTGGTTGTCTTGTTCCATCTCTACAGGTTGACTCTGGCCACCTCTCTGCAGGTTGTGTGGGGCTCCATCTCTGGGGACCTGGCATGGCTCTCTCGTGGGTTGCCTGTGGCCAGCTCCTGGCTCAACCTAGGAGGCTCTAGTGGGGCAGCGTTCCTGAATGCATGGCAACCCTTCTTTGCCTTTTCTCCTTTGAGAGGTGGTTCTCTTATGGCGGTGGGGCATTTCTCCATTCCTGGCTGTGGGGACTTGGCCCCTTCTCTAATCTTGGAACATTCTTCCGTCCTTTTGGGTTGGATGTGGTTCCGCCTCGGGCTGTAGTATCTGGCTCGGCTGTTGGCCAGGCGGAGGTTTCACCTCAGGCGTTCAGGCATGACTTGTTCTGGTGGTGCCCGGAACCCTCTATTCTGGCTGCTTGACACTGTTTCTGCCTCTAGGATGTGCCTCCACCTCTCCCTCATTTAGGGGCTTTTCTCTTAGTTGTTGACTAAGGCTGTGGGATGTGTCTGACGCCGGGTTACGGTTCAGATCCCTATCCTTAGGGGTTCCGTGCCTAGATTCACACTTTCAGATTGCCTTGCTTCAGGTGGGTGGTGTATTCCTCCATCTTTGGTGGCGCCTCCCTTGGTCCTGTTGGTGGTCGTGGTTCTCCTGGTCCTCCTGTAGGGGGGAGGGGGGTCCATACCAATTTTGGTTGTTTTACAACTTAATTTCTGATGCTCTGGCAGAAGTTAGATTCTGTACTGGTTTGGAGAGTTGTCCGTGGCCTTCTTTAGCTTCCATGGGTGCCTGTGGGACTTCCTCCTCTGGGCCTTTAGAATTGCCTGGGTGCCTATCTCGCGCTCTTTTGGGCCTCAGCTCACTGGCTTCTACTAGGTGCTTTTCTTCCCACAGTTGGAACTTCTGGACGTCTTTGCCTAGCGGGTTCCCCTCTAGGGGATATTCAGCGTCTTAGTGAACATTGCCTTTCTCTTTTTGGGTCATTGTTGTTTTCTATTTGTGGTTTTCCTGCCCTAATTATGTGATTGCTTTGCTACTCCCATTGGTCTGGACTGGTCTGGTAGTGAGGACAAGAAAGGAAAAATTATGTGCTTACCTGATAATTTTCTTTCCTTTAATCATACCAGAATAGTCCAAACGCCCACATAAGAACATAATAGCCATACTGGGTCAGACCAATGGTCCATCTAGCCCAGTATCCTGTTTTCCAAACAGTGGACAAGCCAGGTCACAAGTACCTGTCAGAAACCCAATTAGCAACAACATTCCACTACCAATCCCGGGACAAGCAGTTGCTTCCCCATGTCTGTCTCAACAGCAAACTATGGACTTTTCCTCCAGGAATTTGTCCAAACCTTTTTTAAACCCAGATACGTTAACCGCTGTTACCACATCTTTCGGCAAAGAGTTCCAGAGCTTAAATATTCGTTGAGTGAAAAAATATTTCCTGCTGTAACTTTCTTGATTGTCCCTAAGTCTTTGTACTTTTGCAATGAGTAAAAAATGGATTTACTTCTACCCGTTCTACACCACTCAGGGTTTTGTAGACCTCAATCATATCTCCCCTCATCCGTCTTTTTTCCAACCTGAAGAATCCTAACCTCTTTAGCCTTTCTTTATACGAGAGGAGTTCCATCCCCTTTATCATTTTGGTCGCTCATCTTTGAACCTTTTCTAATTACGCTATACCTTTTTTGAGATATGGCGACCAGAACTAAACGCAATACTCAAGGTGCGGTTGCACCATGGAGCAATATAAAGGTATTATAGTATTTTCGGTCTTATTCACCATCCCTTTCCTGATAATTCCTAGCATCCTGTTTGCTTTTTTGGTTGCCACGCACACTGAGCAGAAGATTTCAGCGTATTATCTATGACACCTAGATCTTTATCTTGGTTGATGACTCTAGAATCAGGTAACTATGATTCGGATTATTCTATCCAATGTGCATCACCATGCTTTTGTCCACATTAAATTTCATCTGGCATTTGGATGCCCAGTCTTCCAATTTCCTAAGGTCTTCCTGCAATATTTCACAGTCTGCACCTGTTTTGACAACCTTGAATAATTTTGTATTAATTACCTCACTAGTCGTTCCAGTTTCCATATCATTATAAATATGTTAAATAGCACTGGTTCCAATACAAATCCCTGCGGCACGCCACTGTTCACCTTTCTGTTTTTTCTTTGAGTGCCGTCTTCTAGGGGTCAACTGTTTTCTCTATGTGACTGACTTCCTGTTACGCTCTGGGAAGCAGAGTCCCTTCTACGGGGTCTGGATTGACTTTTCCTCTCCATGCTACCTTCTTGTGCCAGCTCTTTGCAGCTATGGCTTCTGTTGCAATGGCAAGCCGCTTCTCCTGCTTCGAGGCTGCATCTGCACGACTGATGGGAAGCCTGAATTGTGCCTCACCTCTTTACTCGATGGGTAGTATGGCTGGACATTGGTTACCCATAAATTCCAGAGGGCCTTGATTCTGGGTGTTCTTGGTTTACCGGTGGGTTCTGTTTCTGTGTTCATACTTGAGGCAGTTTGGAGCACCATTGCTTGGCTATTCAAAATACTGAGCATGGCTGCATGATACCCTTAAGGGGCAAAGTACTTGGGACTATTTTCTCTGTCTCCTTCTGCTGGTGGATGGGCATAACAAATTGATCTGAACTGGTTTGGTATGATTAAAGGAAAGAAAATTATCAGGTAAGAACATAATTTTTCCATCATTTCTCCTGTCTTTCTTCCAAAATATACATATTGAGATTCTTAAGTCTGTCCCCATACACTTTATGACAAAGACCACTGAACATTTTAGGAGTTGCTCTTTGGACCAATTCCATCCTGTTTATATCTTTTTGAAAGAGTGGTCTCCAGAATTGTACACAATATTCTAAATGAGGTCTCACCAGAGTCTTATACAAGGGACCTCATCACCTCGTTTTTCCTACTGGCCATTCCTCTCCTTATGCATCCAAGCATCCTTCTAGCTTTCGCTGTCACCTTTTCTACCTGTTTGTCCACCTTAAGGTCATCACGTATGATCACACCCAAGTCCTACTCCTCTTTCGTGCACAAACGTTCTTCACCCATAAACTGGGCCCTGGGAGAGAGAGAGAGAGACATGGACCAAGGAAGGAGGTTTTTGCAGCCCAAATGCATGACCCTACATTATTTTTAGCATTAAATTTTAGCTATCAAATTCCAAACCATACCTCTAACTTCACTAAGTCCTTCTTCATGTTATCCGTGGAGTGGAGGAGTGGCCTAGTGGTTAGAACACCGGTATTGCAATCCAGAGGCGGCCGGTTCAAATCCCACTGCTGCTGCTTGTGTTCTTGGGCAAGTCACTTAACCCTCCATTGCCTCAGGTACAAAGATTGTGAGCCCTCCTGGGACAGAGAAATATTCAGTGTACCTGAATGTAACTCACCTTGAGCTACTACTGAAAAAGGTGTGAGCAAAATCTAAATAAAATAAAAAATAAATCCACATCGTCAAGTGTGTCTAACCTGTTGCAGATTTTGGTATCCACAAAGAGGCAAAATTTACCAGACAGCCCTTCAGCAATATCACTTACAAAAATGTTAAAAAGAACCGTCTCAAGAGCTGAACTTTGTGGCACACCACTGGTAACATTCTTTTCCTCAGAATGAGCTCCATTTACCACTACCCTGTGTCATCTTCCACTCAACCAGCTCCCAACCCAGTCACTTACTTTAGGGCCCATACTGAGGGCACTCAGTTTATTTATTAGTTATCTATGCAGAACTGTGTCAAAGGCTTTGCTAAAATCTAGATACACCACATCTAGCACTCTTCCTCAATCCAACTTTCTGGTCACCCAGTCAAAAAAATAGTCAGATTTGTTTGACATGACCTGCCTCTAGTGAAACCATGTTACCTCGGAATCCACTGGATTCCAAAAACGTTACTATTAGTTGTTTTAAAAACATTCCCATTCATTTACTTACCACAGAAGTCAGCCTGTAGTTCACAACTTCTTCCTTCTGCTTTTGTGGAGAGGGACCACATCTGCTCTTCTTCATTCCTCTGGGACCACTCCCAATTTTAGAGAAACATTAAAAAGGTCAGCCAGTTCCGTCAGTACCCTCAGCCCCATTGCTTTGTCCACCTTTAATGTAGCCAGCTCCTCACAAACACAGTCCTCTGAAGATCATTCAGGGACTACCACTCCTCCATTCCTATTTGTATTTGTCCTCTACAGTCCTGCTCCCTTCCCTTCAGCTGTGAACACAGAACAGAAATATTTGTTAAGCGATTTTGCCTTATCTTTACCAGCTTCTATATTGCTTGTAGTTTATAAAGGCTAACCTCTTTTTCCTTCGTTTTCAGCTACTACTTTTGAGAACCAAAGTGGCCTCCTTTTCCTCTTACTTTCATTTACTTTCTTACAAAAAGGTTTGCTGCCCTTTCAGTTTTGCCCACTGCTTTCTAACTTCTTCCAGATGTTCACATCCAGGCAGCAGTTCCTTGAGGTAATCCCCCATCTGTACAAAGTTAGGTTTTTTTAAAGTCTAGAACCTCCACACTATCTCCACACCTATCTTAATATTAAACTACACCATCTGGTGATCATCATCTACTATAACATCAAAAATACCCCATTAATAAATCCAGTATGGCCTCTTCCTGCATGGGTTCCATTATCTACTGCTGGAATAGTTCCCCATATAGAGTATCTAGGATCTCCCTACTTCTAAAAGACCCCATAATAGGGATACTCCAATCAGCATCTGGCATATTAAAATCACCTATTAATAGTACTTCCCCTTTCACAATTATATTTTGAATGTCTTCAATTAAATCTCTGTCCATTTCTTCTGTTTGTTGATTAAGGCAGTGGAGATGTCAATGGAATAATTTTGGCTATCATTCTCTGATTTAGCCAGGACTGTTCTCCTGATGATAAAAGATATGGCCCCTCAAAAGTTTGGCGTCTAGAATGACCCTAAATGAATTTTGTTTGTTGGAATTAACTACTGCTGCATGCAGAGAGTTAGGTCAACAACTGGCTATTTCTCAATTGCAAGCTGTTCATTCTTCCTGTATTAAGAATATTATTATTATTATTATTATTTATTGTATTTGTACCCCACATTATCCCACCTTTTTGCAGGCTCAATGTGTTCCTAGGGTAAAGTTTAAAATGAAAACTTTAGAAAACTTTATGAGATGTTGCAATTTGCGTTTTTTAAACTTCCCCAAGTTGTGAAGAAATCTCTGAAGAAAATACTACAGCTGCATTGTTTAGAAGTGTTATCATGAAAAATGGTCTTTTATACCATTTATAGTTCGAGCATATTATCTTCCTGGAGTCAAACTTTCTGTTGGATTAACTTCTGGTGAGATTACTGCGTGGAGGTTTTTCCTGTTTGCTCGTGGCTTCAGATTACTGTAGATTCACTGGAAGCTAGCGGAGCCTCTGTAGCAGAGAGAGAGAGAGAGACATCTTGGAGGAAAGAGGGGAGAAGCAGAGGGAAGAGAGAGAGACACCCTGGACCAAAGAGGGAGGGATAGAAAGATATCCCATGGACCAAGGAGGAGGGGAGAGAAGAGACGCTAGAGCATGGAGGGGGGAGGTCATGGCTGGGGGTTGCAGGAAGAAAGGAAGAGAGAAGAGAAACACATGGAGAGGGAGACGGAGAAAAGTTGTTGGGCATGGATGGAGCATGGACACAAAAGGATGATACTGGATACAATGGGAGGGACAGCAACACAGGGGGGGTTGCTGGACAGATTAAGATAGGAACACAGAAGAGATAGTGAACTTGGGGGATAGGGACATGGACACAGAAGGAAGATGTTGGACAGGATGCAGAGGAAAGATGGATAATGGACATAGAGAAGAAATGTCAAAGGACAGGAGACCCTGGAAAGAGTTAAGAAAAACAGAAAATCAGGAGACTCGGGGCCCAAATCCATGCTTGAACATCAAAAGTAGAAAAAAAATATATTTTTTGTTTCTGAATTTATGAATTGTAATATGTCAACTTTGGGAAACTGTATTTCAATTTTCAGTACTGTGATAGGTTTGTTTTTTGCAGGGTTTGTTTACCAGAGCTCTGGAAGGGTGTCTTCTCCCCCTGCTCCCCACCACCTTGGGAGAAATGGTGGCCCATCTCAGTTTTTCTGCCCGGGGCCCATTCAGATAACCAACTGGGCAAGAAGGACCACATAAAATGTAGTTTTAACAATGTCTGCTTAGTTATTTGGATACTGCCACTGAATTTTAGCACACCTAGGTGACTTCAAGGAGCTGCCCACATACCTGGATAAGGGCCCCACAAGGTTTCCCTATCCCCTGCCCGTTCCCCCAACCCCTTCCAACAGTCATAACAGACTGATCACTAAAAACCAACCTGTTCAAAAAGGCATACCACAATGATCTATCCTAAATTCCAGATAACGAAACTTATACCAGAACTAGACAAAACTGAACCCTCGATACTTGATTGCTTCATTTACTCTGTCACCATTGAACTTTAACGCAGTATCACTTTATTTCTCAATCCGGAAATTAACTCTCTATACCTGACTGCTTAAAGTACTCTATCATTTATGAACTTTAATGCAATACCACTCTGTATTTTTCATTCCAATAATGGCGATCGCCACTACGGCATAATGTAAGCCACATTGAGCCTGCAAATAGGTGGGAAAATATGGGATACAAATGCAACAAATAAATAAATAAATTCAGTCCTAGCTGGTATTTCTGTTAAGTTTAAATTTATTTCTTGGGTATTGTATAGGGATCGGGATTGTATTCCTAATCTTTTCCTAATTCAGCTCTCTGTACAAGTTTATGTATTACTTGATTGTATATTTCAAACTTATAAATAAAAAAAATTTTAAAAGGTCTTTGTTTCCTCTCTTTTCATTAAAAAAAAAAGTGTGATTTCTGAGCCATGATTTTTAAAAACTTTTTACATAGCGCTAACCCTATACGCAGTGTTATGCAAGGTGTTGTAAATTATGGGCAAGGTTCACTCACTTAAAAGGTACTAATATCCCACACACTGTATACCTGGAATAATTTATTATTTTGCTTTCAAAATGTTGGCATCTAACCCATAATGATGTGCTGTAGGATGTTTGTACTAGTTAGAATCTTCAGCAACCAGTTAACAGAGCAGAGATTCCTTCTTCTGTTTTATAACAAGTGATTAATACCAGCCATAGATGTGCAATAGATGAGGTAGTCTGTAACACTGAGTATGATAGTAGATAACAGCTGCCGGACCTCTCTCACTGCCCATTTTTCCTTCTCCTGCAATACCACAGACCCTGCTTGACTTCGGGCCATGAGTTGATTCTTGATCAATGGGTATTCTATTCAGCCTATTATGCGATGTTAACTTTCATCTTTAGATCTAATGTGGTCTTCAAGCTCAGAACCTAGCTTCATTCGTGATTTCTTTTGAATATAATAGAAGACTTTGACCTCAGAATTTGTTTTTCTTTATTTTCAAAGTCCCACCAGCAATACCCTCCTCCCCCACCGCACGGTGCCCCATTAACGAAGAAGGGTTATTCTTCCATGGACAGCAAGGGCTATGGCATGTATGAGGAATATGAGGGGGACCAATATGGCGAGTATGAAGGCGAGGAGGAGGAGGAAATGGGGAAAGAAGACTATGACGACTTTACAAAAGAGCTGAACCAGTATAGAAGAGCCAAGGAAGGTACCAGCAGAGGGAGAGGTAAGGTCAAGATCTACTAAAAAATGAATGCTTAGTGTCAGAATTAGATCAAGCAAAAACATAAGTTTGTGTTTCATTTGTGCTGGAAACCAGGTCCTGTTTTCCAAACATTATGATTTGGCCACTCTTACCATGCACATAGCAAGCATAAATTCCTTCATGTAAACACTGCAGGGTTCCTTCATCTCCAGAATTAATGTTCAAATAAGATTGATTTGTCATGGTTAGCCTAAAATCTTTATTAGTATTTTACCACTTGTGGACCAGAGTTTATGACTTCAGGGTGTAGTTAAACTGATGATTATACTTGAGTTTTGTAGTGGAATTCTTTTAGCTGCTTCTTGTTTATGTATTCATTCATTCATTCATTCATTCGTTCATTGGGATTTATTAATTGCCTTTAAGGAGGCCTTGTAGTGCATTCAATAGATTGCTTGCCTACTGTGCCCATGCCTGAGTTCAAAACTTGCACTGGGATTTCTGTCAGGTAGCTAGCCTGTAGCCAACTCAGCCTTCCATCCACTTTTAGTCAGTAAATGAGTACCTGGGCTTATCCAGGAGGTAAAGTTGTCTGGAGAAGGCAATGGCAAACCACCCAAGTAATAGTCTGCCAAGAAACTGTCACCCAAGTGGTAACCCCCCAGAAGTCGTTCACAACTTGGTACTTGCATACAGAGATTACCTTTGCCTTTATTAACCACTTTATGGAAAGATTCACTGAAGGTGGTGTATAGCAGGTACAACAGGACATAAAACTTACAATTTTGTTAACAGTATAACAATAGTAAAATGACCAAATATAAGCATAAATGCAATCAGTTAGGTAAACTTGGGGATGGCAAATTGAATCCTAGTGATAGGAAAAACATAGAGCAATCATATAACAGAAATACGACAAATGACAGCACAATACAAATGATACCATAATAGGCAGCATGGAAAGACATTCTTCCTTGTCACTTGCAGCAGATGAATCCAGGAACTAGTGCGTTAAGTCCGCCTACCAGCAGGTGGAGATAGAGATAAACAAACTAAAGGCAGTGATGTCAGATGGCCAGCTCCATCCTCATTAGTATGCCTCTATCTCAGCAGGTGGTGGACGGCTTTTTCTTCAGCTCCTGGGCCCAAGGTCTCTGAGGGTGCTCCTGGGCTGGTGGCCAGTTTGAGCCGGGGGTGGCGGACTGGTGCTGTCCTCTTTGGCAGCATACACAGTTGCTGGGTCCCTGCTGCACTTCATATTCCCTCTGAACAGGCTTTTGCTGTTCCTTTCTTTCCCTGTTTGTTTCTGCCTCCTCACTAAAAAAAAAAAAAAAAAAAAAGGAACCATAGAATTTGTTTAAAAGAGAAACACAGAAGCACAGGGAAGTGTGTTTTTGCTGAGAGCAGATTTGTGTTACTGCTGTCCGAGTCCTGTTTTCTGTTAACTGCTTGTCTGAGCCTGCCTCGAAGTGGAGTCGGAAAGTTTTTTTCTTCAGCTCAGCTGTCAGTTCCCGCGCTTTCACGGTCCGGGGTAAGTCCAGCTGGGTTCCTGTTCGGGGGCGGGCGATGGCAGTGGAGGCACTAAAACGCTGTTCCATGATGCGGGAAACAGCATTCGGCGGTGGGCCTTTCCAGCGCGGGGTGCGCTGATTTGGCGGGACTCAACTGAGCAGTGCCCCCCCCCCCCCCCGAAAGCGTGCTTTCCCGCCCGGAGCCTGGCGATTCTCGTGCCATGTTACGATTGGTCACGGAGCCGGCTCCGGTAGCGGTTTTGGGCAAAGCTTCTTCTCCGCTGGTAGGGGAGTTCGGGGGGGGGGGGGGGGCGTCAGGCACTGTGGGCAGTGGTGCAGGTGCCATGGCTGTGACCTCCGTTGTGGGGGAGGGATTTTCGCCAGACTTTAGTTTGCTACTCCATCAGGCGTTTTTGTTGAAAAGGGCCTTCCCCCCCCCCCCCCCCCCCCCCTCACGCAGCTGCGACAGCTTCGGCCTTTGATTCTCTCAGGGGTTCTGGGGGTAACCAAGAGATTTTGGGGTTTTCCCCAGAGGATTTCTCCTCCCTTAAAAAGCCTAGGCTTTCTTTGGGATCTGAGGAGGGGTCCTGCATACGGTCGCCTGCAGCTTCCTCCGTGGTGGCTCTCTTGGAGCAGAGGGGGTAGAGGATGTGAAGGACGGTGTCCTCACTGACCAACCGGAGGACTCTTCCGCCGTGAGGATTTTCCATAAGGAGGAGTTGTCCTCCTTTATCTCTCAGGCGCTGGAAGCCCTGAATATAGAGGACCCTGAGGTTGCAGCTTCTCAGGCGGTCAACCCCAAGATGGCTAGTACTAGACCTTCTAAGGCCTTTCTGGTACATGAAGCTATTGAAGAGTTGATTTCGGCCCAGTGGGCAGATCCGGATGGGAGGCTGAAAGTAGCCAGGGCTATGGCCAGGCTGTATCCGGTTTCAGTGGACCGTTTAGAGCAGTTTGCTCTACCTAGAGTGGATGCCTTGGTGACGACGGTCACTAAGAAGACTACTCTTCCAGTGGGAGGTGGTGTGGCACTTAAGGATATGCAAGACAGATGGCTAGAGGCCTCTTTAAAACGTGCCTTTGAGGTGGCTGCTTTGACACTTCAAGCTTCTGTTTGTAGTTCTTATGCGGCTAGAGCTTGTCTCAGTTGGCTACATTCTGTCATGGATTCGATTTCTGAGTCTGATATGTCGGGAACTCCTCAGATGTCGCTGATGGATATTGGGCTGGCGTACTTGGTGGATGCCTTGTATGATTTGGTCCGTGCTTTGGCCAAACTCATGGCCTTGACTGTTTCCTCTCGGCGTCTTCTGTCGCTCCGTCATTGGGCTGCAGATATGGCATCTAAGCAACGGTTCATTAAAGTGCCTCTCTGAGGGAAATTGCTTTTTGGGGAAGACCTAGAAAGGAGCCTCGAGGTCACATTTCAGAGAGACGCACCGGTATCACCCGGGGCGGTCCAACGCAGCCTTTCAGCGTCCTTGTTTTGGGCAGCGTTCTTCCTTTCGCAACGAGAAACATCTGGCTGGACCACCCTCTCGTCAGGGGGCTCCTCAGGCCTCCCAATGATGGGGCGCAGGTCCACTCGGGAGGAGAGCAGATCGGTGGTGAGCTTTCTCTGTTTCTTCCAGAGTGGGCCAGAATTACTTCGGACCAGGGGGTCCTCGATGTGGTGTGAGAAGGTTACTA
The DNA here is from genome assembly GCF_901765095.1 of Microcaecilia unicolor. NCBI lineage: Eukaryota > Metazoa > Chordata > Amphibia > Gymnophiona > Siphonopidae > Microcaecilia > Microcaecilia unicolor. The sequence goes on from NC_044041.1 coordinate 165,994,413, forward strand.
CTATTACTACTTAACATTTCTAAAGCGCTACTAGGGTTACGCAGCGCTGTACAATTTAACATAAAAGGACAGGCCCTGCTCAAAGAGCTTACAATCTAAAGGACAAGTGAGTAGACGATACGATGGGGGCAGTCAATTTGGGGCAGTCCGGATATCTTGAAGGTAAGAGTTAGGTGCCGAAGGCAGCATTGAAGAGGTGGGCTTTAAGCAGAGACTTGAAGATGGGCAGGGAGGGGGCTTGACGTAGGGGCTCAGGAAGGTTACAAGCTAGAATTCTTCTCTCCCATCACAGACTTTTTTCTGGAGTCCCGCTGTGTATCGCAGGCCAAGAGGACAGCGGTTCTGCAGTGTTTGCGAGACCTGCTAAGGATATGGGCTATCGTGTCTGTTCCTCCTCTCGAAAGGTGCACAGGTCAGTACTCCCATCTTCTTTGTGGTTCCAAAGAAGGGAGGGGCTTTTCGGCCTATTCTCGATCTCAGAAAAGTAAACCAGTTTTCCTCAACCCTCCAGACCGGTCAAGACGCTTGGGTTATGCTCGCCTACCAGCAGAGGGAGACTGAGAACACTAACTTCAAACTATGTACATATAACCTGTGCCTAGCCATCTATCGTCAGTATTTTCTCAGTCTCAGCAGAGGGTAGACAGGCAACCTGTGCAGCTTGCCCGGTCTGGTAGGATTAAGAGATTAATTGGGAGCTTCTTTTGGTCTGTTTTAGCATCATATCCCTGTGCCTGGAATACGTTAGTGTGCTGGGGGTTGGTGGGTCCGGTGGGGCCTGCCATTGTCCCCTTTGGGGTGTCACACCCGGGTGGCCGGGTCCCTCCCCCTAGCTGGCTCTCCCGTTTGGGCAGCTTTGTGCCTCGGCTGCAGTTTTGTGCTGCAGCCTTGAGTGCCGAGTAGTTTTAGCAGCAGCAGGGCTCAATTTCAGGCTGCAGTAAAGTTAAAAAAAATAAATAAATAAAAAAGACTACCTGAGCTCGAAGGCCCAGACGGTGTTGAGAGCTGCGGGAGCTGCACTCCGGGGATCCGGAGCTGTTCAGCTGATTTGGGGCGCTGTTCTTTCTGGCTCCGGGTGAGTTAGTTTTTGTGCTGTCAGCTGTTCGTTTAGGCACGCGATGTCAGGAAAGCCGCTTCGATGCAGATCTTGTACGCGTCGAGGTGTTGGCGGTTCCTGCCGTTTTTGTGGCGAACCGAAGTCTTCCACCTGGTACCCGCGTCTGGCCCTCCAGAACTGGCAGCACCTCAGTCTAGCAGTGCAGCGGCGGTCCCAATTTTGGCAGGAACTGCCCCCATTTTGGATTTGGCCCCGCAAGGCCCGGAGATGGTCAGAGGACCTCAAGGCAGTCCGTTGTCGGGTTTTTCTGGGGGGGGGGGCGTTCTTGGTCGGATGGGTTTCCTGCCGGATTTTATTTGGAGTCTATTCCAGGCCAGGCAGGGGGGGCCGACGCGAGCTGAAGCCCCTTAGTCTTGGGACGGGGGGGGGGGGGGGCTAGTGTTAAGAGACCACGTGTAGAGTGGTCTGAGGTCTTGGAAAGTTTTTCTCTTCTGGAGTCAGAGGGCGATTTTAGTCCCCTGGAGGAGGATGAGGGGACGTTGGCTGGATATGATAAGGAGCTTGCTGTGCCTGGGGAGGACCCTTCGGTGGTTCGCATTTTTCACCAGGATGAGTTGACGGACCTTATTGAGCAGGTGTCGTCGACGCTCAAGTTTGCGGCGGCAGCTCCGGTGACAGATGGGAAGCAGGATCCGTTGGTTAAGGGGATTCGGCGAGTATCTCGTACTTTCCCTATGAACGCGGATCTGAGAGAAATGATTACCCAGGAGTGGCACTCGCCAGAAGATCAGTGTAAAGTGGCTCGAGCCATGGCTAAGCTGTACCCGCTTCCGCAGGAGGATAGAGATTCCCTCCGGCCTCCGACCATGGATGCCATGGTGACGCTGTGACTAAGGCTACGGCTATTCCTGTGGATGGGACCCTCAGGACAGGAAATTGGAGACGTTTCTCAAGCGGAGTTTTGATTTGTCTGCCTTAGCGTTACAGGCGTCGGTTTGTGGAGGTCTGGTGGCCCGGGCGTGTTTCCGCTGGGCTGAGCGGCTTCTGGATAGCCCGCCGGCTGATAGGGCCTCTTTAGTTCAAGATTTGGCGAAGTTGGAGATGGGGTCGTCCTTCATGGCTGATGCGCTGTACGATTTGTTATGGGCTTCGGCTAAGAACATGACCTTGGCGGTGGCAGCTCGTCAGGCCCTGTGGTTGTGGGGCTGGGTGGCTGATGCTGCTTCTAAGGCAAAGCTGTGTTCGCTTCCATTTAAAGGTTCTTTGCTTTTTGGGGAAGAGTTAGATAAGTTGGTGAGGGGTCTTGGTGATGCTAAGGTTCCTCGACTTCCAGAGCTTCGCCCTAAGGCTGCTAGGGGGTCCGCGGTGCGCGGCCGGTTTCAGGAAGCTTGGCGATATCGGCCTGGCAGGTCCTCTGGTGGGACTAGGGTTCGTTTTTTCCAGAGAACTCAGTCCTTTCGAAGTGGTCGCCGTTGAGGGCGAGGTTCCTCTACGGGAATGACCGGTGCATCCCGTCCTTCGCAATGATGGTTTGGGGACCCAACCTCTGGTTCGTGTGGGGGCTCGTTTGCGCTTGTTTTACCAGAGGTGGGTCCAGATCACGTCAAATCAGTGGGTGCTGCAGATTGTGCGAGACGGATATGCGCTAGAGTTCGACGGTCCTCTGCCCGATTTCTTTCTCATTTCTCCTTGTCATTCAAGGCACAAGGCGAGAGCAGTGCAAGAGACTCTGTCGCGTCTGGTCGATTTAGGAGCGGTAGTTCCGGTTCCTCCAGGAGAGCGTGGAACGGGTTGTTATTCCATTTACTTCATGGTCCCCAAAAAGGAGGATTCTTTTCGGCCCATTTTGGATCTCAAGAAGGTCAATGCGGCTCTGAAGGTTCCTTCCTTTCGAATGGAGACGTTACGCTCATTCATTGTAGCGGTTCAGGAAGGAGAGTTTCTGACGTCTTTAGATCTGACGGAGGCTTACTTGCACATTCCCATCCTAGAGGCACACTAGCGTTTTCTTTGTTTTGTGGTGTTGGGGAGACATTTTCAGTTTTGTGCTCTTCCGTTCGGCCTGGCAACAGCTCCTCGCACTTTTTCCAAGGTCATGGTAGTGGTGGCGGCTGCTCTGCGTTTGCAGGGCATTTTGGTCCATCAGTACCTAGACGACTGGTTGATTTGGGCCAAGTCAAAGTCGGAGAGCGAGGAGGCCACCGGCCGGGTGGTGACCTTTTTGCAGTCTCTCGGCTGGGTTGTCAATGTGGCCAAGAGTCACCTCGTTCCGTCACAGTCCCTAGAGTATTTGGGAGTCCATTTCGACACGAAGAGAGGCCGGGTGTTTTTGACAGCTCCTCGCATTTCCAAGCTACAGACTCAGATCCGGTAGCTCAGAGGGCACCTTCGGCGCGGGAGTATCTTCAGGTGCTGGGTCTGATGGCGGCATCAATAGAGGTAGTGCCCTGGGCCAGGGCCCACATGAGACCATTGCAGGTAGCGTTGTTGTCTCGCTGGTCTCCTCAGTTTCAGAGTTTGGAGGAGAGGCTCTCGCTGCCGGAGGAGGCTCTGTGCAGTCTTCGCTGGTGGCTCCACTCTCCGAATCTAGCGAAGGGCATGCCGCTGGACACTCCACATTGGGTGGTGCTGACCACGGATGCGAGCCTGTCAGGATGGGGGGCTCATTGTCTGGGTTAGGTGGCCCGAGGAGGTGAGTTGGTCCATCAATCTCCTGGAGACGCGAGCAATTCGATTGGCTCTTCGGTCCTTTCAGAGTCTTCTAGACAGCAAGGCAGTCAGGGTTCTTTCTGACAATTCCACGGCCGTCGCTTATGTAAATCGACAGGGGGGAACGAAGAGTCCCAGGTTAGCTGTAGAGGCGACGGAGTTGCTGTCATAGGCAGAAGTTCATCTGCAGAGTCTCTCGGCGGGACACGTTGCAGGGGTGGACAATGTGAGCGCGGATTATCTGAGCAGGCATACGTTGGATCCCGGAGAGTGGGCTCTCCATCCCTCCGTGTTCGAGCGGATAGTGTTGCAGTGGGGTCGGCCGGTGTTGGATCTTAAAGCGTCGGCCGACAATGCGCAGGTCTCTTGGTTCTTCAGTCGTCGAAGGGATGCTCGAGCCGAGGGCATCGACGTGTTGGTGCTTCCGTAGCCAACTCAGCAGTTGCTCTACGTGTTTCCGCCGTGGCCGCTGGTGGGCTGCGTGGTGCAGCGGATCGGTCATCACTCGGGATTAGTGGTTCTGATAGCGCCCATTTGGCCTTGTTGTCCGTGGTACGGAGATCTGATGCGGTTGCTGGTGCAGGATCCGATTCCCTTGGGGCCTCGGGTGTGATTGGTTCAGGGGCCGATCGAGATGGCCGATCCCTCTCCGTTCTTGCTTACGGCTTGGCTCTTGAAAGGCACCGGTTGAGAAAGAGAGGTTTTTCGGCCAGGGTGATTGATACGATGTTGAGGTCTCGCAAGAAGTCTACTTCCTTGGCGTATGTGCGGGTGTGGCGCACCTTCGAGAATTGGTGTCAAGAGCGGGACTATGTCCCTTTGCGTGCTTCGGTGGTGGAAGTATTGGATTTTCTGCAGGATGGTTTGGAGAGGGGGCTGTCGCTCTCTTTCCTGAAAGTGCAGGTTTCTGCCTTGTCTAGTTTTAGAGGTAAGATTCGGGAGTTTCCTTGGATGTCAAGAGGTAAAGTGTTGACAGATGAGGGTGGTGGATCTTTAAAGCCTGGCTAAGCTGTGCTGTGTAAAAAGCCTAGCTAAGCTGAACTGTTTTGAGGCCTTGCTGATGAGGGCTGTGTTTGAAAGCTTGGCTAGCTGAACTTTGTGAGAAAGCCTGGCTAAGCTGGGCTGTGTTTAAAGCCTAGCTAAGTTGAACTGTTTTGAGGCCTTGCTGAAGAGGGCAGTGTTGGAAAGCTTGGCTAGCTGAACTGTGTTTAAAGCCTGACTAGCAGAACTTTGTTTAAAAAGACAGGCAAGCTGAACTGTGTTGCACCGCCTTGCTAGCGGAACTGTGTGGCGGTGAGAGCGAACTGCACTGACGAGTGTGGAGTCGGAAGCAGACAGCACGGATGAGGGAGAGAGACAATTACGCGGCCGAGAGAAGCGGCTGACAGCAGAACGCAGGATTTTCGAGCATCGGATAGGTTGTTCGAATTGTTTGGAGGTCCCAAGAAAGGGGCAGCGGCTTCCAAGGCTACTCTAGCTAGGTGGTTGAAGGAGACTATTGCTTCGGCTTACTTGTTGAAACGCCGTGCCGTGCCCTCTTTACTTAAGGCTCATTCTACTCGGGGGGGTAGCTGCTTCTTGGGCGGAAAGTAGTTTTATTCCTCCGCAGGATATTTGTAAGGCAGCAGCGTGGTCATCCATCCATTCCTTTGTGAAACATTACAGACTGGATGTTCAGGCAAAAGAGGATGCTCGGTTTGGAGCGGCTGTGTTGTCTTCTGCTTTTCGAGGGTCCCACCCTTAAGTTTCTACTGCTTTGGTACTTCCCAAGCGTCTTGACCGGTCTGGAGGGTTGATGAGGAAGGTGAAATTAGGCCTTACCTGCTAATTTTCTTTCCTCTAGACCCTCCAGACCGGTCAAGAGCCCGCCCTGTCTATTATCAGAAGTGATTTTGAGCCGTGTTGTGCTGTGACTATTCTTTTCAAGTTTAGTGTGGTCGGAGAGAATTTCTTTGACTCTAAGACAGTACAGAGCGGGATGTTTTGACGTTCCGTCTGTTTAAGCACACTGTTGGTGTTTGACTATTGTTTTTCCAGGTACTGGGGTTTCTCGTTTCAGGTTTTGTTTTTTCTGCTTTGCTAAGCGTATACTGACGATAAATGGCTAGGCACAGGTTATATGTACATAGTTTGAAGTTAGTGTTCTCAGTCTCCTTCTGCTGGTAGGCGAGCATAACCCAAGCGTCTTGACCAATCTGGAGGGTCTAGAGGAAAGAAAATTAGCAGGTAAAGCCTAATTTCACCTTTGTGGGTTCATCACTTCCACATGAAGACATTAAGGGCAGTTATTGCTGCTGTTCAACCAGACGAGTTTTTGACAGCTCTCGATTTGAGGGAAGCTTACCTGCACATTCCCATTTGGCAGCCCCATCAGAGTTTTCTCAGATTTGCGGTGCTGGGTCAGCACTTCCAGTTTCGGGCCCTTCCTTTCGGAATGACCACTGCCCCACGCACTTTTTCCAAGGTTATGGTGGTGGTGGTGGTGGCGGCGGCGTTCCTGCAGAAGGAGGGGATTCGAGTGCATCCATATCTCGACGACTGGCTGATTCGGGTGACGACAGCAGAGGAGAGTCGAGTGGTCACCGACCGAGTGATTGCGGTGTTGCAATCCTTAGATTGGGTGGTCAATATGGACAAGAGTCATCTGGTTCCTACTCAGAATCTGGAGTATCTTGGAGTGCAATTCAGTACGAAGCAGGGGAAGGTGTTTCTTCCCAAGGGGCGAAGGATCAGATTGCTTTCTCAGATATGGACCTTATTGAGTCGTCGCGCTCCCCGAGTGTGGGACTATGTTCAGCTCCTCGGTTCCATGACGGCGACCTTGGAGGTCATTCCATGGGCAAGGGCTCACATGCGGCCTCTTCAGAATTTCCTTTTGAGCAGATGGTCGCCAACGTCGCTGGATTATCAACGACGCCTTCCTTGGTCGAGCCGGGCCAGGGACAGTCTCGCGTGGTGGCTCCGGTCAGCCAATTTGTAGAAGGATGTTTCTCTGGCATCTCCCAATTGGGTGGTAGTCGTGACGGATGCCAGCCTTGCGGACTGGGGAGCCCATTGTCTTTATCAAGTAGCCCAGGGATCGTGGGTCCCTCTCGAAGCGACTTGGCCGATAAATTGTCTGGAGTTGCGAGCAGTCGTGAATGCGCTGCAGAGTTTTCAGGACCTTCTGCAGGGGCAAGCGGTTCGTGTATTCTCGGACAACACCACGACGGTGGCCTACATCAATCGGCAGGGGGGCACTCACAGTCTTCCCTTGGCAGTGGAAGCGTCTCGTCTTCTAGTATGGGCGGAAGCGCATGTTCAGAGTGTCGGCAGCACACATTGCGGGCCAAGACAATGTTCAAGTGGATTTTCTCAGCTGGACTCTTTTGGATTCAGCGGAATGGATACTGTTGGACTCGATTTTTCGGCTGATCTGTCAACATTGGGGAAGACCAGTAATGGATCTCATGGCCATGGCTTGCAATGCCAAAGTTCCCCAGTTCTTCAGCCGCAAACGGCAGCCAGGATCCGCAGGATTGGACGCTCTTCTCAGCCATGGCCGGAACAACAGCTACTGTATGTTTTTTCTCCGTGGCCTCTGATAGGGAGAGTTCTTTCCACATAGGGTGGCATCGGGGGCCGGTCGTTCTAGTGGCCCCAGACTGGCCCCGACGGCCGTGGTATGCGGATCTCATTCGAGCACTCTCAGAGCCACCATTGTGACTTCCGGTGACTCCCGATCTGTATCAAGGGCCAGTTCAGATGGAAAATCCCTCCCGCTTTGGTCTTACGGCCTGGCTATTGAGAGGCGGCAGCTGAGGATGAAGGGATTTTCAGGACCAGTCATTGCCACTCTTTTGGGGGCACGGAAGCAGTCTACTTCAGCAGCGTACGCGCGAGTGTGGAAAGCTTTGTGGTGTGCTTTGCGTGCTGAATCGCCTTTTCGGGCGGACATTCCGGTTATTCTGGAGTTCCTTCAGAATGGTCTTCAAAAGGGATTGGCATATAATTCCCTTCGAGTGCAGGTTGCCGCGCTAGCTTGTTTTAGGGGCAAACTGGACGATTCCTCTTTAGCAGCTCACTCTGATGTGGTCCGTTTCCTATGCGGGGCTCTTCGGCTTCGGCCTCCTCTGCGGCAGCCATGCCTAGCGTGGCATTTGAATGTGGTAATTGCGAGCCCTCCAGGCCCCACCGTTTGAGCCATTGAATAAGGTTTCTGAGAAGGATCTAACACTTAAGACAGTGTTATTGGTGGCCATTGCTTCGACTAGGAGGATTTCTGAAATTCAGGCTTTGTCTTGCAGAGATCCTTTTTTGCAGTTTTCTGAAGCAGGGGTGCCAATTCTACCTAAAGTGGTTTCGGCTTTCCATGTCAATCAGGCGGTTTATCTTTCGTCTTTCCGAAGAGAGGATTATCCGGGCGAGTTTGCCTTGCTACGTTTCCTGGACATGCGGAGAGCCTTGTTTCGGTACTTGCAGATCTCTGACGAGTTTCGACGCTCGGCTCATCTCTTTTGTGCTCTTATCGGGATCGAAAAGAGGTGCGGGGGCTTCTAAGGCTTCCATTGCTCGCTGGATTAGGGAAGCCATTGGAGCGGCGTATCTGCTACAAGGGTGGGCGTCTCCAGTGGCCCTGAAGGCGCATTCTACTCGGGCACAGGCGGCTTCTTGGGTGGAGGCGGAGGCCTTATCTCTAGAAGAGATTTGTCAGGCAGCATCCCGTCATACTTTTGCGAAGCACAGGCTAGACGTGTCTGCTCGGGAGGATGCAAGTTTTGGGGTGGGAGTGTTGGCGTGGGGAGTTTCGGCTTAAGGAATTCTTTGGTACATCCCACTAGTTCCTGGATTCATCTGCTGCAAGTGACAAGGAAGGTAAAATTATGTCTTACCTGATAATTTTCTTTCCTTTAACACAGCAGATGAATCCAGGATCCCTCCCTAGTTCAGCCGACGGTTTTTTTTTTTACATTTTCCACGCAGTGTGGTTTTTTTTCCTTCCAGGTTCTCTTTTGTAGAGTTCAGACAGATATGGGAACATGGAAAGGATTCCGATTTCTGGATCAAGTTGCAGTTATTTTGAAGTTCTTATTTGGTTCTCTGTTTTTCATAGGATGGTTTCTGGTTGTTGTTGGTTTCATATTTTTGGCCTTGGCAAATGCTTACAAATGACATACTAACTGAGGAAGGAGTTGGCCGTCTGACATCACTGCCTTTAGTTTGTTTATCTCTATCTCCACCTGCTGGTAGGCGGACTTAACCCACTAGTTCTTGGATTCATCTGTTGCATTAAAGGAAAGAAAATTATCAGGTAAGACATAATTTTACCATATAATATAGATATGATACCATGTCAGCACAATACAAATGAAGTACTTTAATAGGCACACATTGGAAGACATAGATATAATGCTCATGCTATTTGTGCATTACAATTAAACATATTATTAGGCAGCTCAGGAGGAAAGTGCAATTGAGAGATATAGATAGGACAGAGGCATTGGGATAAATATCACCACTGCTGCCCATGGGGTCTCGCTCACATTAACCCACTGAATCAGATTCAAAACCTGTCAAATGCCATCCAAACTGACCCCCAATAAAAACCCACCTGATCTGGGTGCACTAACACTGGCATGTACATGCCAATTTGCCATAACCAATGATCAGATTGGACAATATACAACCTCCCCTCTTTTTGTCCCCATTGTGCCTGAATCGCACCTACCTATTCAACCTCAACATAACCTTGTATGTCTTTCTCAACCGGACTTGGCGAAAGCCTTTACGGTATTATGTAAGCCACATTGAGCCTGCAAATTGGTGGGAAAATGTGGGATATAAATGTAACAAATAAATAAAATAGAAGGATGGCCAGACTACAGGTAAATTATATTTCTCCGAGGACAAGCAGGCTGCTTGTTCTCACTGATAGGTGACGTCCACGGCAGCCCCTCCAATCGGAAACTTTACTAGCAAAGGCCTTTGCTAGTCCTCGCGCGCCCATGCGCACCGCGCATGCGCGGCCGTCTTCCCGCCCAAACCTGCTCGTGTTTGTCAGTCTTCTTTTGTCCGCGCTTGGAACGGTCGTGATTTGCGCCGTTTCGTGCCCCTCGAAGTTGACCCTCGCGCGTCTTCGCGATTTCGCTGCTAAAAAAAAAAAAAAAAGAGAAGACCTCGGTCTTGTCCCTTCCCGTGTGTCCAGTTTGTTTCCCCGTCGTAAGTTTCCTTTTGCTTTCGGGGTAGGCCTTTTTTGGGGCCTCGGTACGGGTTTTTTCTCTCGCCCTAATTTTGTTGCCCTTAGTCGCCATTACGAATTTTGATTTCGCCGGCGTGATTTTTCCGCCCATGTCATCGAAGTCTCCCAGCGGCTTCAAGAAGTGCACCCAGTGCGCCCGGGTAATCTCGCTCACTGATAGGCACGCGTCGTGTCTTCAGTGTCTGGGGGCTGGGCATCGCCCGCAGGCCTGTAGTCTTTGCGCTCTTTTACAGAAGAGGACTCAGGTTGCGAGATTGGCCCAGTGGAACGTGTTGTTCTCGGGCTCTTCGTCGACAACAGCACCGGAGGCATCGAGTGCATCGACGTCGACAGCATCAAGACCTTCGACCTCGGCATCGACTGCATCGAGGTATCGACCCTCTGCATCGTCGGTACCGAGGCATCGAAAGGCTGCGTCGACGTCGGTGGTACCGGGACCTCCACTGTTGCTGATGTCGTCGGACGGTGGTGCTTCGACTGGAGTGCAGGTGAGGGCTGTCCATTCCCCTGCTGGTGGCGGTGAGCCTTCGGGTGGGTCTCCCCCTACCCTGAGGGCTCCTGCGGTACAGCCCCCCCGAGACCGACCTTCTTCGGCCTCGGCCCCGAGGAAGAGACGGCTGGATTCTACGTCCTCCTCGTCGGTACCGGGAAGCTCCGGTGACATGCTTCGTTTAAAAAAATCAAAGAAGCATCGACACCGGTCTCCTTCCCGCATCGGTACCGAGAGCTCTGGGTCGCCGAGGGAGTCGGCACCCAGTAGGCATCGGCACCGGGAGGACCGCTCACCCTCTGTTCAGGAGGTGTTGATGCGCTCCACCTTGGACAGCCCGGAGCAGCCTCCACGCCCGGAACAGACTCTGACTTCGACGCCTGCATCGGCTTCCATGTCTTTCTCCACAGCCGCTCTGCACGAGAGTCTCCGGGCCGTTCTCCCGGAGATCCTGGGAGAGCTGTTGCGCCCTTCCCCTCCAGTACCGGGGGTGCTTGCGCCACCGGTACCGTCGAGTGAGGCGCCGGCTGGCCCCTTGCCCGAGGTGAGGTCTCCGTCAAGCGGCACCGACTGCGGCCGCCTCCCAGGAAGGCTCCCTGACGACGTCGGCGGAGGGAGCTTCGCCGGTGTTGGCGAGGGAGTCTACCTCTCGACGCTCCCACCGTGGCCGTGTTTCCACGGAGTCGAGTCGGGCACAGCTTCAGACACAGGTTCATGAACTTGTGTCTGATACCGATGGTGAGGCCTCGTGGGAGGAGGAGGAGGACATCAGATATTTCTCTGACGAGGAGTCTGATGGCCTTCCTTCTGATCCCACTCCCTCCCCTGAAAGGCAGCTTTCTCCTCCCGAGAGTCTGTCTTTTGCGGCCTTTGTCCGGGAGATGTCTACGGCCATCCCCTTCCCAGTGGTTGTGGAGGATGAACCCAGGGCTGAAATGTTTGAGCTCTTGGACTATCCTTCTCCACCTAAGGAAGCGTCCACAGTACCCATGCATCATGTCCTAAAAAAGACATTGCTGGCGAACTGGACCAAGCCTTTAAGTAATCCCCACATTCCCAAGAAGATCAAGTCCCAGTACCGGATTCATGGGGACCCAGAGCTGATGCGCACTCAGTTGCCTCACGACTCTGGTGTGGTGGATCTGGCCCTAAAGAAGGCTAAGAGTTCTAGGGAGCATGCTTCGGCGCCCCCGGGCAAGGACTCTAGAACCTTAGACTCCTTTGGGAGGAAGGCCTACCATTTTTCTATGCTCGTGGCCAAAATTCAGTCTTACCAGCTCTACACGAGCATCCATATGCGGAACAATGTGCGGCAGTTGGCGGGCTTGGTGGACAAGCTCCCTCCTGAGCAAGCCAAGCCACTTCAGGAGGTGGTCAGGCAGCTGAAGGCATGCAGAAAATTCCTGGCCAGAGGGGTATATGATACCTTTGATGTTGCGTCCAGGGCCGCTGCTCAAGGTGTGGTGATGCGCAGACTCTCATGGCTGCGTGCCTCCGACCTGGAGAATAGGATCCAGCAGCGGATTGCGGACTCCCCTTGCCAAGCGGACAACATTTTTGGAGAGAAAGTCGAACAGGTGGTAGAGCAGCTCCACCAGCGGGATACTGCTTTCGACAAGTTCTCCCGCCGGCAGCCTTCAGCATCTACCTCCTCAGGTAGACGTTTTTATGGGGGAAGGAAGACTGTTCCCTACTCTTCTTTTAAGCGTAGGTACAATCCTCCTTCTCGACAGCCGGCGGCCCAGGCAAAGCCCCAGCGCGCTCGCTCTCGTCAGCAGCGTGCGCCTCAGCAAGGCCCCTCGGCTCCCCAGCAAAAGCAAGGGGCGAGCTTTTGACTGGCTCCAGCAGAGCATAGCCGACATCAACGTATCAGTGCCGGGCGATCTGCCGGTCGGGGGGAGGTTGAAAGTTTTCCACCAAAGGTGGCCTCTCATAACCTCCGACCGTTGGGTTCTTCAAATAGTCCAGCAAGGATACACCCTCAATTTGGCATCGAAACCTCCAAATTGCCCACCGGGAGCTCAATCCTACAGCTTCCAGCACAAGCAGGTACTTGCAGAGGAACTCTCCGCCCTTCTCAGCGCCAATGCAGTCGAGCCCGTGCCATCCGGGCAAGAAGGGCTGGGATTCTATTCCAGGTACTTCCTTGTGGAAAAGAAAACAGGGGGGATGCGTCCCATCCTAGACCTAAGGGCCCTGAACAAATATCTAGTCAAGGAAAGTTCAGGATGCTTTCCCTGGGCACCCTTCTTCCCTCTGCGCCCAGAGTGTTCACGAAGTGCCTGGCTGTAATAGCAGCGGCGCTTTGCAGGCTGGAAGTACATGTGTTTCCCCTATCTCGACGATTGGCTGGTGAAGAACACATCCGAGGCAGGAGCTCTACAGTCCATGCAGATGACTATTCGCCTCCTGGAGCTGCTGGGGTTTGTGATAAATTATCCAAAGTCCCACCTTCTCCCAGTGCAAAGACTCGAATTCATAGGAGCTCTGCTGGATTCTCGGACGGCTCGTGCCTATCTCCCAGAGACGAGAGCCAACAACTTGTCCCTCGTCTCTCGGGTGCGAGCGTCCCAGCAGATCACAGCTCGGCAGATGTTGAGATTGTTGGGCCACATGGCCTCCACAGTTCATGTGACTCCCATGGCCCGCCTTGACATGCGATCTGCTCAATGGACCCTAGCTTCCCAGTGGTTTCAGGCTGCTGGGGATCTAGAAGACGTGATCCACCTGTCCACGAGTTTTCTCAAATCCCTGTATTGGTGGACGATTTGGTCCAATTTGACTCTGGGAAGTCCTTTCCAAATTCCTCAGCCACAAAAAGTGCTGACTACGGATGCGTCTCTCCTGGGGTGGGGAGCTCATGTCGATGGGCTTCACACCCAAGGAAGCTGGTCCCTCCAGGAATGCGATCTGTAGATCAATCTCCTGGAGTTACGAGCGGTCTGGAACGCTCTGAAGGCTTTCAGAGATCGGCTGTCCCACCAAATTATCCAAATTCAGACAGACAACCAGGTTGCCATGTATTACATCAACAAGCAGGGGGGCACCGGATCTCGCCCCCTGTGTCAGGAAGCCGTCAGCATGTGGCTCTGGGCTTGTCGTCACGGCATGTTGCTCCAAGCCACATATCTGGCAGGCGTAAACAACAGTCTGGCCGACAGGTTGAGCAGGATCATGCAACCTCATTAGTGGTCGCTCAACTCCAGAGTAGTGCGCCAGATCTTCCAGGTGTGGGGCACCCCCTTGGTAGATCTCTTTGCATCTCGAGCCAACCACAAAGTCCCTCAGTTCTGTTCCAGACTTCAGGCCCACGGCAGACTGGCATCGGATGCCTTCCTCCTGGACTAGGGGGAAGGTCTGCTGTATGCTTATCCTCCCATACCTCTGGTGGGAAGACTTTGTTGAAACTCAAGCAAGACCGAGGCACCATGATTCTGATTGTTCCGTTTTGGCCGCTTCAGATCTGGTTCCCTCTTCTTCTGGAGTTGTCCTCCGAAGAACCGTGGAGATTGGAGTGTTTTCCGACCCTCATCACACAGGACGAAAGGGCGCTTCTGCATCCCAACCTCCGGTGTCTGGCTCTCACGGCCTGGATGTTGAGAGCGTAGACTTTGCCTCTTTGGGTCTGTCAGAGGGTGTCTCCCGTATCTTGCTTGCTTCCAGGAAAGATTCCACTAAGAGGAGTTACTTCTTTTTATGTTGGAGGTTTTCCGTCTTGTGTGACAGCAAGGCCCTAGATCCTCGCTCTTGTCCTACACAGACCCTGCTTGAATACCTTCTACACTTGTCTGAGTCTGGTCTCAAGACCAACTCTGTAAGGGTTCACCTTAGCGCAATCAGTGCATACCATTACCGTGTGGAAGGTAAGCCGATCTCAGGACAGCCTTTAGTTGTTCGTCATGATAGGTTTGCTTTTGTCAAAGCCCCCCGTCAAACCTCCTACTGTGTCATGGGATCTCAATGTCGTTCTCACCCAGCTGATGAAACCTCCTTTTGAGCCACTGAACTCCTGCCATCTGAAGTACTTGACCTGGAAGGTCATTTTCTTGGTGGCAGTTACTTCAGCTCATAGAGTCAGTGAGCTGCAGGCCCTGGTAGCCCAGGCCCCTTACACCAAATTTCATCATAATAGAGTAGTCCTCGGCACTCACCCTAAGTTCTTGCTGAAGGTAGTGTCGGAGTTCCATCTGAACCAGTCAATTGTCTTGCCAACATTTTTTCCCCGTCCTCATTCCTGCCCTGCTGAACGTCAGCTGCACACATTGGACTGCAAAAGAGCATTGGCCTTCTATCTGGAGTGGACACAGCCCAACAGACAGTCCGCCCAATTGCATTTCCTTCACTTATGCCCAGGCTGGGCTGGCTCTTGAGGGTCATGTCACGGCTACAGTGTCAGAGCCATGGCTGCATCAGTGGCCCACTTGAAGTCAGCCATTATTGAAGAGATCTGCAAAGCTGTGACGTGGTCATCTGTCCACACATTCACATCTCATTACTGCCTGCAACAGGATACCCGACGCGACAGTCAGTTTGGGCAGTCAGTGCTTCAGAATCTGTTCGGGGTTTAGAATCCAACTCCACCCCACTAGGCCCATGTTTATTCTGTTCCAGGCTACACTCTCAGTTAGTTGGATAAGTTGTTAGGTCAATCTCAGTTATGTCCTCGCTGTTGCGAGGCCCAATTGACCATGTTTATTGTTTTGAGTGAGCCTGGGGGCTAGGGATACCCCATCAGTGAGAACAAGCAGCCTGCTTGTCCTCGGAGAAAGCGAATGCTACATACCTGTAGAAGGTATTCTCCGAGGACAGCAGGCTGATTGTTCTCACAAACCCGCCCACCTCCCCTTTGGAGTTGTGTCTTCCCTTGTCTTGTCTTGCTACATACGGGACTGATGAACACGAGCCGGTTCGGGCGGGAAGACGGCCGTGCATGCGCGGTGCGCATGGGCGCGCGAGGACTAGCAAAGGCCTTTGCTAGTGAAGTTTCCGATTGGAGGGGCTACCGTGGACGTCACCCATCAAGACAAGACAAGACAAGGGAAGACACAACTCCAAAGGGGAGGTGGGCGGGTTTGTGAGAACAATCAGCCTGCTGTCCTCGGAAAATACCTTCTACAGGTATGTAGCATTCGCTATACAGTTGAATAAGATGAGGAGCTTACCTAAGTTATAGAGTGGTTGGCAAGCTAATCCAGATGTGGAGTGAGTGGATGGTCAGTTGCCACATTTGTTAAAGGCCTAGGAAAAGAGCCTGCTTCCCGAAGTAGTTCTTCTGCGAGTGAGTTCTAGAGTGTAGGGGCTACTCTTGAGAAGTCTCACTGGCAGGTATCACATTGTGCGATTTATTTTGACAAGGATGCTGCTGAAAGGAATTTAGAGGCCTGAAGGGTGTATAGAGGGCTAACATTTTCCTTAGGTACTCTGGGCCATTTTGTCCAAGGACCTTAAAAATCAAAGATAGAAGTTTACCTTTGGCCCTGTAAGGTACTGGTAGCTAGTGCAGTTTTTACAGGAAGGGAGTTATGTGATCATGCTGCTTGCAGCCCAGTAAGATTCCTGACCTTTGATTTTAGGGGGAGTTCATATTTCCCAAATTATATTATGAAGTGAAGTACCTGTCTACTTGTGTTAGAAATGCGCAAAGTCTCTATTTTGCTTGTGTTCAGAAAGAGTTTGTTCTTTATTGCCCATTTCAAAGTTATTATTAGACTGGTAGTCAATTTACTCAAAGCCATGAGTAGATCTGTTTCAGTGGATATAAGTAGTTCACATCATTAGCATAGATAAAGAATTTTCTCCAAAGACAAGCAGGCTGATATTCTCACAAGTGGGTGACGCCACGTCGGCCCCGGAGAATTTTAAAGCAAAATCTCAAAATCTCTTTACGGCGTTCCGTCGCGCGAGCGATCGTACTGCGCATGTGCACACACCTCTTCCCGCTCGCCGTGCGGACACGCCCCTCAGTTTTTCTTTTTCCGCGTCTGAGGAGACACGGAGTTCGTTAGGGCTTCGTGTTTTCTTCAGGTCTTCGGAGTTAAATCTCTTTTTTATTTTTTCATTTGTACTTTTCATGGCAGGCTCATTGTGGCTTATATATACAGGTATTTTTTGTACCTGAGGCAAGAAAAAATTTAAGTAATTGCCAGAGTCACAAGGGGCTGTGCCTGAACAAAGCATATAAGCTTCTCTTTTCTTTTTTCTTGAAAGTGCTGGTATATTGTTATCTGTGGGCTCTCTCTAGCCAGCAAACTAAACAAGCCCACATTTTTAGGATCCATTTATTAAAACTTTACAAATGGCTCTCCAGAGCTGTGACAGCCTGCTCCAGCACACCACTGTCTTTAAGCCCCAACAAGTGGTAAAGGTGTATGTCACAGGAAAAACCAGGAACCTAAGCAGGTGCATCCCTGGTCAGCCACTGAATGGGCAACCTGGTGACACAATATCAGTGGTGTAACCTTTGAAGTGAGTCTCCACCCGCCTCGGCGCCTCCTGCTCTGCAGGTCATTCGGGCGCATCGGAGGATGTGTCTTGGGCCGGATCATCTCCCTGTGAAGCGCAAGTAGTGTCTCAAAGAAACGAGACGTATTCTACTCTGCCAGGGATGCCCAAAGAAGATCATTCTGGAGTCCGACAGAGACCGATGCACGCTGGGTATAGTTATGCATCGAATAGGTCTCCACCTGCCTCGGCGCCTCCTGCTTGGCAGGTCATTCGGGCGCATCGGCGGATGTGTCTTGGGCCGGATCATCTCCCTGTGAAGCGCAAGTAGTGTCTCAAAGAAACGAGACGTATTCTACTCTGCCAGGGATGCCCAAAGGAGATGCCCAGAGCTTTGCTCCCTCGGTTATGGAGGTATCCGGGCTTCAGATATCAGTCGGTGCCGAGAGCGTTGCTCCCTCTGTTATGGAGGTATCCTGGCATTGGACGTCGATGCACCGGTACGTCGGTACCAGGTATCATCGGTACCATGGGTCCCGTCGGCACCGGGTATCATCGGTACCATGGGTGCCGTCGATGCCGAGTGTCATCGGTGCCATGGGTGCTGTCGGTACCGGGTATCATCGGTGCCATGAGTGCCGTCGGTACCGAGTATCATCGGTGCCATGGGTACTGTCGGTACCGAATATCATCGGTGCGTCTGTACCGAGGAGTATCGATACCAACTACATTGGTACCATGGTCGGTGTCATGGGTCCCGTCGGTACCGGGTATCATCGGTACCATGGGTCCCGTCGGCACCGGGTATCATCGGTACCATGGGTGCCGTTGATGCCGAGTGTCATCGGTGCCATGGGTGCTGTCGGTACCGGGAATCATGGGCACCATCGGCACCAGGTATCATGGGCACCATCGACTATCGGTACCAGGTATCATCGCCCATCGGTACCGAGTATCATGACTGCCATCGGTACCATAGTATCAGGTATCGTCGGTACCGTGGATACATGGGTATCAGGTATCATGGATGCCGTCGGCACATGAGTACCATCGATACCAGATATCATGACCAGGTACCATCGGTGCCATGGGTGCCATTGGTACCAGGTGCCATGTGTACCATCGGTACCGTCGGTGCTGTTGGTGCCGGATATCATGGGTACCATTGGTACCACATGTCATGGCTACCATCGGTACCAGGTATCATGGGTACCATCGATACCAGATACCATGACTATCATCGGTACCAAGTACCATGGGTACCATCGGTACCATGTGTATCATCGGTACCATGTGTATCATCGGTACCGTCGGTGCCATGGTCTAGCAGTCTGGTTTTGATTCCCTTGCATTTCCAGACTTTGTCCTTGGCTTCGGGACCATGGGTACCATTGGATGCCATGGGTGCTACCGCCTCCTGCGGCATCTGGCTTTTCACCTGGTCTCCTTCACCGATGCTGCCTCTGGTATGGGTGTTCGCACCCTACTGGGGCAACTTCTCGACCCATAGTAGCCTCCATATCGGACGTGTTTGGATCTGAGCTGCTCTGTTTGAGTAGTTAGTTCAGTTCAATGATGGTCATCTGACATTACAGTGGAGATTGTGAATCCCAATGCCCAGAAGCTAGAGGTCCTGGACTACTATCTTCACCTGAGTCTTCTGCACTCAGAACAGATAGGAGTTCTAAGAACTTACTTCGGCGCCCCCGGGGCCAGAGCATACATCCTTAGCCTCTTTTGGAGAATGGCGTACCAGGCTGGCATGATCGCATCCCAAATCAAGTCTTGTCAGATCTTTACGAGCATTCCCACCGGAGTAGGCTAGACATTTTCACCAAGTGGTCAGGTAGCACACGGTGTGTCGCAGGTTCCTGTCCAAGGGCATTTTCGACACTTGTAATGTAACACCTAGATTTCTGCTCTAGGTACAGTGATGCGCAGACTCTCATGACTGTGTGCCTCTCTCCTGGAGGAGGAGACTCAGCAGAAAACTGTAGATATGCTGTACATACACTTCCTCATCTTGGAAGTTCTTTAGAGAGAGGAGTAGTTTTCCTTGTGCCTTAAGGGGTCGTACCTATACTCCTACTTCTCGACAGCCGGTTCGGGCTATGCCTCAGCACGCTCGTTCTAGTCAGCGGCGTGCACCTAATCAGGCCCCTGCAGCTATTCCCCAGGAAACAGAGGGGTTTTTGACTGGCTCCAATTCAGTATAGCCACTAAAAAAAAAAAAAAAATGTCCGTACCGGCCATTCTGCCTGTCGGGGGGGAAGTTTACATTTTCTCCACCAAAGGTGACTTCTTTTATCCTCCAACCGGTGGGGTTTTTCAACTAGTCCGGTTAGGATACATTCTCAATCTGGAATCAAACCCTCCACATTGTTCATTGGAAGCTTAATCCTTTAGCTTCCATCAAAAGTGAGTACTTGCAGAGGAACTCTCTGCTTTTCTCAGCGCCAATGCAGTCAAGCCCGTTCCACCAGGGCAAGAAGGGTTGAGATTCTATTCCAGGTCTTTCTTTGTGGGTTGCGTCCCATCATAGACATAAGGGTCCTAAACAGATTTGGTTCAGGATGCTTTCCCTGGGCATCCTTCTTCCCATACTTCAGGAAAACGATTGGTTATGCTCTCTGGATTTACAGGATACTTATACTCTCTTTGCATCCAGAGTATGTTTTTTTCCTAGTGCCTGGCTGTTGTTGCAGCGTATCTTCATGGACTGGGAGTGCATGTGTTCCCTTAACACGATGATTGCCCGTCTCAACAGATTACAGCACAGTACATATTGAGACTTCTAGACACATGGCTTCCGCAGTTCATGTAACTCCCATGGCACTTTTGCACATGACATCCGCTCAGTGCATCCTAGCTTCCCAGTGATCAAGTTTAGGGTATCTAGAGGATGTAACCCGACTGTTCGCCAGTCTTCGGTATTCCCCTCAGAGGTGGTTAATTCTCTCTATTTTGATTCTGAGGCATCTTACTCAGTCAAAAGCTGCTGACGAAGGTTGCATCCCTCCTGGCTATCCAACCAAATTATTTTAATTCAACAAACAATCGGGTTGTGATGTACTCGATAACAAAGGAGTACTGGATCTTGCCCTCTGAGTTAGGATGCCATGCAGATGTAGCGGTGGGCCCGCAATGCGGCATGTTTTCTCCAAGCCACTTATCTAATTGGCGTAAACAGCAGTCTGGCCGACAGGCTGAGCAGGATAATGCTACAGTTGAGCATGCCTATAGTTCGAAAGACCCCTCAGTGGATCTTTTGCTACTTAGTCCAATCGCAAAGTCCCTCAGTTCTGTTCCAGGCTGCAGGTTCACGGCAGGCTACCATCGGATGCCTTTCTCCTTCTTTGGGAGACAGGTTTTCCGTATGCGTATCCTCCCATACATCTGGTGGAAAAGACTTTGCTGTTTCTCAAGCAGGATTGTGGAGCCATGATTCTGATTGCTCTTTTCTAGCTGCGTCAGATAGGATTCCCTCTTCTTCTGGAGTTGGAATGTTTTCCAGCTCTCATTACGCAGAACGAGGGGGCACTTCTACATCCCAACCTCCAATCTCTGGCTCACACGGTCTGGATGTTGAGAGTGGGGTTTCGTTGAGTTTTCCAGAGTGTCTCCCGACTCTTGCTTGCTTTCAGAAAAGATTTCACAAAGAGGTGTTATTCTTTTTCATGGAAGAGGTTTGCCGTCTAGTGTGACAGCAAGGCCCTAGATCCTGCATCTTGTCTTATACAGACCTTGCTTGAGTTCTTTCTACACCTGTCTGAGTCTGGTCTCAAGACCAACTCTGTCAGTATTCATCTTTGTGCAATAGAGCTTATCATCAACGTGTGAAAGGTCAGCCTTTAGCTGTCCACTTCACGAGAGGTTTATCTCTCCCCCAATATTGAGAGAATTCCTTGTATGTGTCTAGGGGAGATTATTTCTGTTGGGCTTAGCACCCACAATAATTTTGACAGTTGGCTCTTATGCTTCGGTCAGAGTTCCTATCACTCCTTATCCAGTATCTTGGGGTCCCAATGTCGTTTTCATCCAGCTGCTGCAAGCTCAATTCGGGCCACTGGATTCCTGCCATCTGAAGTATTGGACCTGGAAGGTCGTTTTCCTTAGTGGCTGTTCCTTCAACTCGTAAGGTCGGTGAGCTTCGGTCTCTAGTAGCTCAAGCGCCTTACCTTACTTCTCATCTTAACAGAGTAGTTCTCTGCATGCAGACAAAGTTCTTACTGGTGCTGGAATCAGAGTACCAGCTGATCCAGTCAGTTGTCTTGCCAACATTCTTTCTCCCTCATCTTACAAGCCCTGGCGAAAGCAAGCTCCGCACTTTTTGCGTGGAGCAGACGAGCTCCCTCGGACGGTCCGCCCAGTTGTTTATTTCAGTTGCTGTCGGAAACTGCATAATTTCTTCTTGGATAGCAGAGTGCATCTCCTTCATTTTTGTCCAAGCTGGACTGACTCTAGAAGGCCATGTCACGGCTCACAAAATTAGAGCCATGGCTGAGTCGGTGGCTCATCTAAGATCAGTCACTATTGAAGAGATCTGCAAAGCTGCGGTGTGGTCATCAGTCCACACATTTTCATCTTACTACTGCCTTCAGCAATAGCCAACTCGTCAGTCGGTTTGGGCAGTCGGGGCTGCAGAACTTCTTTGGTGTTTAGAATCCAACTCCAACCCTCCTAAGCCCATTTTTGTTCTGTTCCAGGCTACACTCATTTAGATATTTCTTCTTTTCAGGTCAATTTTATTCTGGCCTCGCCGTTGCGAGACTCAATTGACCACTGTTTGTTGTGTTGTGTAAGCCTGGAAGCTAGGGATACCCCACTTGTGAGAATATCAGCCTGCTTGTCTTTGGAGAAAGAGTAGTTACTTACCTGTAACAGGTGTTCTCCGAAGACAGCAGGCTGCATATTCTCACAAACCCTCCCACCTTCCCCTTTTGGAGTTGTCTCCTCCATCTTTTGGATTTAACTGAGGGGCGTGTCCGCACGGCGAGCGAGAAGAGGTGTGTGCACATGCGCAGTACGATCGCTCGCGCGACGGAACGCCGTAAAGAGATTTTGAGATTTTGCTTTAAAATCCTCCGGGGCCGACGTGGCGTCACCCACTTGTGAGAATATGCAGCCTGCTGTCTTCGGAGAACACCTGTTACAGGTAAGTAACTACTCTTTATGTTCATCAGTCAAAGCAGCTCTGAGGCTTGAGGTAGATATTAAAAAAATAGGTGACATTGAGGCGTATTTTCAAAGCACTTAGCCTTACAATGTTCCATATGGAACTTTGGAAGGCTAAGTGCTTTGAAAATATGCCTCTACGGAACTTTGTAAGGCTAAGTGCTTTGAAAATGAGCCCCATTATGTATCTCAGTGGTACCCCACAGTTCAGTGCCCAGTATGTTAATGTACTTTTACTGAACAGAACTGGTTGTTTGTCTGACAAATAGGATACCTATTTCTGTCAGCATTGTAAGCATGATATTATGATCCACAGGGTCAAAGTCTGCTAAGAAGTCCTTTTTGACATTTCCCTGTTATTTTTTCTTAATGTTTATTTTTAAAAGTATTAAACAGGACCACAGAGAGACGCTTCTCGTGGAAGCGCAGGCAATTTGTTAATAAAGAACTTGATTCAGCAGGTTCCCGAGGTCGTGGAAAGAACTTTAATGGCCCAATGAGAGGAAGAGGCTCAATGAGAGGAAGAGGTAGAGGAGGGAGAGGGCGAGGTTCAATGGGAGGAGAGCATCATGAAGATGATGACATGTATGGAGAAGAGGAGGTAAATCATTAGCTGTTTGGCCCACCTTCACCTGTCCTTTATCCTTCTTTCATTGTCAAAGCAAAGCATTCCTAAGCTGATCTAGAGCCTGACTATTTTACTTTGAGCCAGCAGAAGGGTAGGCAAGGTACATAGCTATCCTTCTACCCTTGCAGAAGGTATGTTCTTCCTCCAGTGCTGCTTTGAAGTTTAATTTTTACAGTTCTTGAGCTCAGGCTTGTTTTAAGTGCAGTGTACATTGAGACTTGAATTATCTTATTTTAATTTAAAAAAAAACTGTAGTGAAAGAGAATCTTTTGAAAGATTGTGAATCTTTTGGTTCTATTTAATGTCACTAAGGAAAACTAATAATAATCTGTCATCTTGGGGAGAAGTGCTAAAATGTCAAGACACTGCCCTTTTTGCTGTTCTCCACCCCCCCAGCTCATTAATCACTTCGTATTTTTAACCACAGTACTGGGAAAATGAGGAGCCACTGGGAGAGGAGGAATATGATGATTATTCCAAGGAACTGAACCAGTACAGGAGATCGAAGGAAGGCAGAGGGCGAGGTGAGGGATGCCAGAAGAATGCAGCACATATCACATACATTTGTACAGGCTGTGCTCTCAGTTCAGAATGATTTCTCCTGTGGTTTTCTAGCTACTTTGGAGGGGTGTCGCTCAAGTAATACATAGCTACAGTGCAGCAGATGTCTAAAATTAAGGAAACTAAGAGCCAGATTTTATAATCCAGTGTTTCTCAAGATAGCTTTGGAGTACCCCACACCTAGTCTGGTTTTTGGGATATCCACAAATATTCATGAGATAGATTTGCTTGTGTATCTCAGAGGCTGAGCATGGCGGAGAGCAAAATGAGTTGCTCTTGCTGCAATCAAAGAGCAGATGAGAGGGGGGGGGGGAGAGAATGCTAGACATTGTTCTGTCTAAGCGAGCAGCAGTCTTGGGGGCTTCAACGTTCCCTAGAGAGCTTGCATGTCCCACACTATTGAAAATGTGATGGTAAAACAACACCCCCTATTGGCAGGACTGTAGGGGTAGGACTAAAGCTCAGCTTAGCGCAGGGTCAACAGGTTCTGCACTGTTCCCTCTATTTGTTTCTACTGATTTAAACCAAATAATCATACTGGGAGTGTGATGGAACTTGCAGCAGAGGCGTAGCTAGGTGGACCGCCAGGGGAACGACTACCCCCCACTAAAAGGACTTCACATGATCTGTCACATTAAAAATAGGCGCCATTGCTGTCCCCCCAACGCCTCAACCTGGCTACGCTTCTGACATGAGGCTACAACTAATAGTTACCTTCTGTGGCTCTAGAAACCGGAACACTTCGAGATGGTACAAACATGGCTGATCTCCATCCCGGAACCCCTCTGGGTGGTGCAAATGGTGATCTCCATTCTTTGCTGCTCCTAGACATACAGTCGTCTTTCAGCAAGGTTCCCATTTGGGAAGCTGTTTGTTCTTAAGGTTGGTCACTGGTCTGGTTCTGATGCATAAAAGTTAAGTAAAGCTGGGTTTAAAATTTAGAACCTGATTTATGGGCACACTTTAGGGTACACATCATAAGAGCATCACCTACACGTCTAAAATAGATCCAGATGGGCCAAAGCTACAGTTTCTTTGACCACAGAAGGATTTGGTGAATCAGAATTCTCCCATATCTGGTGTTGCCTATGAAAACCTGGGATCTGTGAGCATTTCCTATCTTCATGTCCCAAGGTGGACTGGATATTTCAGTCCACCCATCCTCACACAGCCTTGCGCTGGCAACCCTTTATACGATGAGTGGGATGTACTTGTCTTGCATCAGTTTTTGAAACATTTCCTGCAATGTGTTCCTTTAACTTTGTTTATAGAGTTTGGTGTTTCCGCCCCCCCCCCCCCCCTCCCATAAGCGAGATTATTCCACAGTGCCAACATCATTAGGAACGAGAAGTCCAGTGCTGTTTTGTAATTCTCACCCAAATGCAGTGTAGTATTTTGTGTTTTGCAGAATCCATTAAGGATGGATGTCAGAAAAACAAGATCTTTAACTGGAAAAGTGTTTCTTGAGTAGAGTGACTCTTGCAAAATGTGTCTTGTGCTGGCAGACATCAAGTTCTCTTCGTTAAATACTGGCACGCATTGAAACAGCTCACAGTGGCTGGTGAAAACAATGGCCTATAGAGGTAGAAATTCTGTGTGGGGTGATACCCAACTGGCTAAAGGTAAAATAGGAACATCATCTTCTGTTGTTTTTTTTTAAACAACCTTTGTTCTAGGTTTTCACAATAATGCAGCCAACATCCATCACAAACATGAACCCAGATTGTTCCCCAACACTCTCCCTCCCCCCCCAAAAAACAAGCAAAACCCCTCCAGGTTGCCTTAACTCCAGCTTCAGTAGCACATAGCATCCAACGTAACCGCTCAGGACCGCTCAGTAGTAGGTAATTGCAGTGGTCTTCCTTGATGAATAGCTGTCGCTGGGACATCTTATGACTGAGTAACTGATCCTCTGTAAGTAATGCTGTGCGTTTCCAATGTGCTGCTATAGCAATTTTGCCCACTGTAAATAAACAAACAGCAAACTTGTGGAGTGAAAATGCAGTAGGCAATAATCTGCATTCTGTGGGTAGTACACCTGGGTGATATGATGCAGAAGGTTCAAAATGTTTGCCAAGTAATTACGTACCCAGAGGCATAGCCACCAGATGTGAAAAAAAAATCTCCATTGGCTCTGCAGTCATGTCAGCAGCGATCAGAGTCTGTTTTATACATTTGCACAGGAGTATAGTACCATTTATACAGTATCTTCTATCCATTATCAACCATATTAGTTACCAAGGACACCTTCGGTCTGCAAAGTGCTTTAGTTGGTACCCAGGTCAACATCCCACTGAACCGTATAGTGGGTCAGGGGCGATGTGGCTGCCAATAGTGCCCGGTAGAGGCGGGAAATACAACCCCTCCCACTTCCTCCCTGAAGTGCACCTTCTGATGTTGTTTGCGCCAGACTCAATACATCCCAAGCCTTCCACTGTAGATGGTCTCAAATTTGGCGGTAGTGAACCATATCTTTCCCGCTTAAGCCATACTCCTCTTGGAGATCAGTGAATGGAAGAATTCCACCCTCCTCCCACAGCTGCCCTAGAGTGTGCAACTCATTGCCAGTCATCGTGTAAACACTACGTCCTGACCTCCCACCCCAAATGCTAGTACATATTGTATAGCCGTTTGGAGGAAGATCTGTTTAGCCAGGAAAAACTGCTTTCCAGTTCGATACCAAATACGGAGAGGGAATCTAATGACTGATAAACTCCAGACCAAAAGCCCTCTAAGTTCCCGCTTGGGTAGCCAGGGGCCCACCCACAGTGGTGTAGTTCCCATGAGGTGCTGCTCCATTTGGATCCATTTTTTTTTTTTTGAAAGCGGAACACTTATCTGTTCACGTATTAAGCATAATTGTGCTGCTGTATAATAATGTTGAAAATTAGGGACCCCCCCATGTCTCCTTGCATCGAAAGTTCCCACAGTATGGACTACTTCACCCAGGAGGGACGCTTTTTCCAAATATAGCAAAACACCCTACGATTGAGGCGTTGGAAGAAGTGTTTAGGCAAAGGAATGGGTGGGGCCATAAACATATATAGTAACTTGTGCAGTGACAACATTTTGATGGCCTGTATATAAGTACATACATAAGTGTTGCCATATTGGGAAAGACCAAAGGCCCATCAAGCCCAGCATCCTGTTTCCAACCGTGGCCAATCCAGGTCACAAATACCTGGCAAGATCCCAAAAAAGTACAAAACATTTTATACTGCTTATCCCAGAAATAGTGGATTTTCCCCAAGTCTGTTTAATAATGGTCTATGGACTTTCCTTTAGGAAGCCGCCCAAACCTTTTGTGTGGTGAAATCTTGCCTGACCAATTTACTTCAATTCTTTGAAGGAGTAAACAAACATGTGGACAAAGGGGAGCCAGTTGATATTGTGTATCTGGATTTTTAAAAGGCGTTTGACAAGGTACCTCATGAAAGGCTACAGAGGAAATTGGAGGGTCATGGGATAGGAGGAAACGTCCTATTGTGGATTAAAAACTGGTTGAAGGATAGGAAACAGAGAGTGGGGTTAAATGGGCAGTATTCACAATGGAGAAGGGTAGTTAGTGGGGTTCCTCAGGGGTCTGTGCTAGGACCGCTGCTTTTTAATATATTTATAAATGATTTAGAGATGGGAGTAACTAGTGAGGTAATTAAATTTGCTGATGACACAAAGTTATTCAAAGTCGTTAACTCGCGACAGGATTGTGAAAAATTACAAAAGGACCTTACGAGACTACGAGACTGGGCGGCTAGATGGCAGATGACGTTTAATGTGAGCAAGCGCAAGGTGATGCATGTGGGGGAAAAAGAACCCGAATTATAGCTACGTCATGCAAGGTTCCATGTTAGGAGTTACGGACCAAGAAAGGGATCTGGGTGTCGTCGTCGATAATACACTGAAACCTTCTGCTCAGTGTGCTGCTGCGGCTCGGAAAGCGAATAGAATGTTGGGTGTTATTAGGAAAGGTATGGAAAACAGGTGTGAGGATGTTATAATGCCGTTATATCGCTCCATGGTGCGACCGCAACTTGAGTATTGTGTTCAATCCTGGTCGCCGCATCTCAAGAAAGATATACTGGAATTGGAAAAGGTGCAGCGAAGGGCAACTAAAATGATAGCGGGGATGGGACGACTTCTCTATGAAGAAAGACTAAGGAGGCTAGGGCTTTTCAGCTTGGAGAAGAGACGGCTGAGGGGAGACATGATAGAGGTATATAAAATAATGAGTGGAGTGGAACAGGTGGATGTGAAGCGTCTGTTCACGCTTTCCAAAAATACTAGGACTAGGGGGCATGCGATGAAACTACAGTGTAGTAAATTTAAAACAAATAGGAGAAAATTTTTCTTCACCCAACGCATAATTAAACTCTGGACTTCGTTGCCGGAGAACGTGGTGAAGGCGGTTAGCTTAGCAGAGTTTAAAAAGGGGTTAGACGGTTTCCTAAAGGACAAGTCCATAAACCGCTACTAAATGGACTTGGGAAAATTCCATAATTCTAGGAATAACATGTATAGAATGTTTGTACGTTTGGGAAGCTTGCCAGGTGCCCTTGGCCTGGATTGGCTGCTGTCGTGGACAGGATGCTGGGCTCGATGGACCCTTGGTCTTTTCCCAGTGTGGCATTACTTATGTACTTATGTACTAAACGCCGCTAAGCTAACCACCTTTACCACATTCTCCAATGAATTCCAGAGTTTAATTACACGTTGAGTGAAGAAAAATTTTCTCCAATTCATTTTAAATTTACTACATTGTAGCTTCATCTTCTCAAACCATGAAATATTAAGCCCCTCCCATCTATTTAGATCATCCATCAATTCCTGAAGTCTGATGGGATAGTTAGCTGCATAGAATGTGGAAATTTCTGCCTTTAAGTGAACGCCCCCCCCCCCCCCCCCCCCCCCAAATAAGAGATTGTTTTGGAAACTCATTTAAATGGGAATTTAGAAAGTAGTTGGGAAGCCAAGAGCCCTGGGACCATCAGATTCAATATTTCTGACTTGGTCGTGTTAACTTTAAAGCCAGACACCTGGCCCTAGGCGTGCAGAACCTGCAACAGCAACACCTGAAGCACTAATTGCCAGGGTGAGACAAAAGCCAGTAACATCGTCAGCAAACAACAAGATTTTGTCTGCTCCTCCACAGCTCACTCCAGAATCCCAGGGTGAACACACACCTGAGCGGCTAAGGACTCAATAGGTCACAAAAGTATCCTGGATCTGGGTACGGATGTCCCGCTCTCGGGCCATCCCTGTCCTATGTAAGTATGCCTGGAGAGAGATAATGTTGCCCTTCATCACCACCTTAACCCCTCCCTGACTGGGTCTATACCTTCCACATCATTAAGCTCTAAATCATCAACTATAACTTTGTCCAATTGTTGCGCCTGGGCGGAATTGGAGAGCAGAGCGTTGTCAAAACACCAATATCTCTGCCCACGCAGTTCAAGCTGCTGTAGCAGGGTCACTTCTACAGGTGCGTGGTCTGACCATGTTCCAGGGTGGATTGTCGCACTTTGCAGAGTTGTAGATCTGAACATCCCTAAACCACATATCTATCTGGGAGTAGTTTTGGGGAGGGGAGTATAATCTCTCTAGGTAGGATGCATCTGCTGCCACTGATCCAGCCAAGAAAGCTCACAAGTGCGCTCTATCTTGGGCGTACTGAATCGGTGGGCTACAATTGTCCAGGGTCAGTTGGAGCATTAAATTAAAATCACCTCCAAGTAATAACTCCCTTCTCCATGAGCAAGTGATATTGCATGTAGGTCCTCAAAGACAGAACCATGTTCACCATATGCATTAAAAAGAGTGTACAGCACCCCAGCCAACTGCACCTTCACAAGAACATACCATCCTCGATTACCTCCTGAATACTCCAGGGGAAGCAATCTGAAAGTGCTATTAACACCCCCTTAGTCTTATGTTGCAACTTATTAGAAGCACAGAGGGAATTTCTTATGGAATACATTTACGGCAAGGCACCTGGATACATGACAGACCTTACTGACCTGCCAACTAGAAATACCACTAAATCTACATGATCGTACCTAAACCTCCACTACCCAAGCAACAACGGACTCAAATATAAATCCACCTATGCTTCCAGCTTTTCCTACTTAAGCCCACAACTATGGAACGCGCTGCCAAAAATAGTAAAAACTATGCCAGACCACCTTAATTTCTGGAAATCACTAAAAACGGTCCTGTTCAAAAGAGCATACCCCACCGACCCAACATAAAAATACATGGACACCTGCGACACAATGCAACCAAAGAACGTAAAGGATATTCTCCGAGGACAAGCAGGCTGCTTGTTCTCATGACTGGGTTGACGTCCACGGCAGCCCCCACCAACCGGAACAAAACTTTGCGGGCGGTCCCGCACGCAGGGCACGCCCACCGTGCATGCGCGGCCATCTTCCTACCCGTGCGCGACCGTTCCCGCTCAGTCTTTTCTTTTTCGCGCTGGAGAGAGCCGTGTTCGTCTCTCACTCTGTCAGCCCCGGAAACCGGATCGCGCCCTTGACGCGAGTTTTTTTCTCTGATTGTTTTCTTTAATTGTTTTCTTTTCTTCTGTTAAAAAAAAAAAAGAAAGAAAAACTTTGTTTCCCCTCGTACTTTTAGCGGGGGCGCCTCGTTGTGGCCTTGTGGTCGCGCGGTCGATTTATTTTTCGAGGTGTAATTTTTACCGCCACCATCGACGACTTTGACTTCGCCGACGCGATTTTTCCGTCGATGTCCTCGAAGGTCCCGAGTGGATTTAAGAAGTGTGGTCGGTGCGGCCGGCATATCTCGCAGACCGACACTCACGCTTGGTGCCTCCAGTGCCTCGGGCCGGAGCACGATACCAAGACGTGCACCTTGTGTCTCGGTTTACGTAAACGGACACAGGTGGCGAGACAAGTTCTTCGGGACCGTCTTTTCAGAACTTGCGCCGGCCCCTCGACTTCGACGGCATCGGTGTCGACGGCCGGATCTTCGGTACCGGTACAGATGTCCACGAAATTGGCACCAACGGCATCGACCCCAGGAGCACAGGTCCCGTTGGCCCGCCGGTCCTCCGGAGATGGCAGGGGTGAGCGGCCGCGTGGGCAATCGGCCCCGGTCACTCCCTCTACCCAGGGCCCTCTGGACCGAACCCTGTCGGACCCGATCCCTCGAGGCCGAGGGGGATCTACTTCCTCCTCTTCGGTACCGCCGATGACGGGCACCGGAAGAAGGCTAAAAAGCACCGTTATCAGTCGCCCACGGCGCATGTGGCTACCGGCGCCAGAGATGACTCGACGCCGAGGAAGCGGCAGCGCCGGGAGGAGCGTTCCCCCTCGGTGGTAGAGGTATCGCTACGTCAGGGCACCAGCACTTCGATGCCGTCTCCTGGACCCGAACAGATTCCGGCACCGGCACCTCTACCTTACCCCTCGCCTTTCCCGACAGCGGGCCTTGACGAGTGCCTCCGAGCCTTCCTTCCGGGGATTCTGGAAGGGCTGATGCGCCAGACTGTGCCGGTGCCGGGGGTGCTTGCGCCCCCGGCGCCGTTGATGGAGGCGCCGGCGTGCTCTAGCCTGGTGCCGAGGCCTCCGGCGCCGCTTGCGGTGCCGGTCTCGACCGCCACGCAGGTGGAGTCCCCGTCGACATCGATGGAGGGAGCTTCATCCCGCCGGTGCGGGAGTCCACCGCTCGACGACGCCACCGAGGACTCGGTGCCTCGAAGTCGAGCAGGGCCCGGTTAAGGTCCGACACCGAGGAAGAGGCCTCGTGGGGGGAGGAGGAAGACTGTAATAATTCGGAATGAGTAGGATCTATAATCAATAATATTTTCACTATCCTACCTATTGTGCAACGTGTTTGAGGGACACTCTGGTAACAACACGAGAAAGTGGAGAAAAAAGACCTCAGGTCATTCGGCTATTCCTTGTTCTTAAAGGGCAAGCCTTTTGTATAATGAGGAGGCCTTATCAGTCATGGGTCTTCAAAGAAAACTCCACTCGCTAAATTTCTCATAAATTTAACCACAAGTCCCAACAAGCAGATGCATAGGAGAGACAATTTTCATATATATTAAAGCTTGGCAAGAGTACTTATCTCAATGTGTGAATGCTTGAAAAGTCCAGCCTTATCCAATATGCTCTTGACATTCAAAAGGTCCCGACAGGGAAGCCCTGTTTCGCTAAATAATATAGCTGCTTCAGGGGAATCTTTCAAAATAACCGCAATCCCAAGCCTGTAAAATATCTCCGTCTCCAATCTCACTGGAACAGAAAATGGCGGACAACTTCTCTATACCCGTTGAATGTTTATATACTCAGCGTCTGACGTCATCTCACATTCATCCAATCAAACGGAGCAGTGATCAAAGAAACGCTTTCCACTCAATTGGAATGACAGTCCCTAGATCAAATATCCAGCGTTGTTCTCTTTGTCTTAAAATTCGTCTGATGTCTCCCTTCCTTTCAGTTATTCTTATTTGCTCTAATACAATACATTTCAAGTCTGAAAATTGATGTTGATATTTCAGGCAATGCGATACCATGGGTTCATAAGTTTTACCCGTATGAATACAATGTCTATGTTCTATTAACCGTGTTTTTAAATTCCGGGATGTCTGTCCCACGTAGCACAAACCACATGGGCATATTATGGCATATATTACATGCGCTGAGGCACAATTCGTTTTAACATGTAGCGTATACACTTTCTTTGAACAAGGATCCATAAATACACTAGACTCCATCGTGATGTTACATACAGAACAATGGCCACAAGGACTGTGACCACCTTCTTCTCTTCTCCCAATGGTGTCTCGGTTCCAAACATCCGCGGGACATAACACATCATTGAGATTACTGTTTCGTTGGAAAGCAAAAATCACACGTAAATCTCAAAAACAAGGATGGCCTTGTAACAAAGATAGATGGCGTTTAACAATTTTAATCATTTTGTTTGAATGAGCATTAAAACGCGTAACAAATGTCAATATTTCTTCTGCCTCCTGAATTCTCTATGGAGGAAGACCCCAGATATTTCTCCTCAGAGGAGTCTGTGGGCCTTCCCTCCGACCCCACGCCTTCACCGGAGAGGAAGCTCTCGCCACCTGAGAGCCTCTCCTTTGCCTCCTTCGTCAGGGATATGTCTATCTGCATTCCCTTCCCCGTGGTCTCTGTGGATGAGCCGAGGGCCGAGATGCTCCAGGTCCTCGACTATCCATCACCACCTAGAGAGTCCTCCACGGTACCGTTGCACTATGTCCTCAAAGAGACACTACTTCGGAACTGGTTGAGACCTTTATTTAACCCCACCATCCCCAAGAAAGTGGAGTCCCAATACAGGATCCACTCGGACCCAGAGTTAATGCGGCCTCAATTGCCTCATGACTCGGCGGTCGTGGACTCTGCTCTCAAGAGGGCACGGAGTTCGAGGGATACCGCCTCGGCGCCCCCCGGGCCTTTTCAGGAGGTGGTCAGGCAGCTGGAGGCGTGCAGAAAGTTCCTGTCCAGGGGTATATATGACACCTGTGATGTGGCATCTCGAGCTGCGGCCCAAGGTATAGTGATGCGCAGGCTCTCATGGCTGCGTGCCTCTGACCTGGACAACCGCACCCAGCAGCGGCTGGCCGATGTCCCTTGCCGGGCGGATAATATTTTTGGTGAGAAGGTCGAGCAGTTGGTGGACCAACTACACCAGTGGGAAACCACACTCGACAAGCTCTCCCACCGGGTGCCTTCAGCATCCACCTCAGCAGGTGGACGTTTTTCCCGGGCCAGGCAGGCTGCGCCCTACGCCTACAACAAGCGTAGGTACACCCAGCCGGCCCGAAGGCCTCATCAGGCACAGGGACAGTCCCAGCGCGCTCGTTCCCGTCAACAGCATGCGCCTAAGCAGCCCCCGGCGCCTCCACAGCAAAAACCGGGCACGGGTTTTTGACTGGATCCATGGGAACATAGCCGCCATCAAAGTGTCCGTACCGGACGATCTGCCAGTCGGGGGGAGGTTAAAACTTTTTCACCAAAGGTGGCCTCTAATAACCTCCGACCAGTGGGTTCTCCAAATAGTGCGGTGCGGATACGCCCTGAATTTGGCCTCCCCTCCACCAAATTGTCCTCCGGGAGCCCAATCCTTCAGCTCCCATCACAAGCAGGTACTTGCAGAGGAACTCTCCGCCCTTCTCAGCGCCAATGCGGTCGAGCCCGTGCCACCCGGGCAGGAAGGGCAGGGATTCTATTCCAGGTACTTCCTTGTGGAAAAGAAAACAGGGGGGATGCGCCCCATCCTAGACCTGAGAGGCCTGAACAAATACCTGGTCAAAGAGAAGTTCAGGATGCTTTCCTTGGGCACCCTTCTACCAATGATTCAGAAAAACGATTGGCTATGTTCCCTGGATTTAAAGGACGCATACACTCACATCCCGATACTGCCAGCTCACAGACAGTATCTCCGATTCCGCCTGGGGACACGGCACTTTCAGTATTGTGTGCTGCCCTTTGGGCTCGTCTCTGCCCCACGGGTGTTCACGAAGTGCCTCGTGGTGGTCGCGGCGTATCTGCGCAAGCTGAGAGTGCACGTGTTCCCATATCTCGACGATTGGCTGGTCAAGAACACCTCGGAGGCAGGAGCTCTCCGGTCCATGCAGTGCACTATTCACCTCCTGGAGCTGCTGGGGTTTGTGATAAATTACCCAAAGTCCCATCTCCAGCCAGTCCAATCTCTGGAATTCATAGGAGCTTTGCTGAATTCAAAGACAGCTCAGGCCTTTCTCCCCGAAGCGAGGGCCCACAACATCCTGTCCCTCGCTTCCCAGACCAGAGCGTCTCAGCAGGTCACAGCTCGGCAGATGTTGAGACTCCTAGGTCATATGGCCTCCACAGTTCATGTGACTCCCATGGCTCGTCTTCACATGAGATCTGCTCAATGGACCCTAGCTTCCCAGTGGTGCCAGGCCACCGGGAATCTAGAAGATGTCATCCGCCTGTCCCTCAGTTGCCGCAATTCGCTGCAGTGGTGGACACTTCGGACCAATTTGACCCTGGGACGCCCATTCCAAATTCCGCAGCCCTCGAAAGTGCTGACGATGGATGCATCTCGCCTGGGGTGGGGAGCTCATGTCAATGGGCTTCACACCCAGGGACTGTGGTCCCTCCAGGAAAAAGATCTTCAGATCAACCTCCTGGAGCTCCGAGTGGTCTGGCACTCACTGAAGGCCTTCAGAGATCGGCTGTCCTATCAAATTATCCAAATTCGGACAGACAATCAGGTTGCAATGTATTACATCAACAAGCAGGGGGGCACCGGATCTCGCCCCCTGTGTCAGGAAGTCGTCGGGATGTGGCGTTGGGCCTGCCAGTTCGGCATGCTTCTTCAAGCCACATACCTGGCAGGTGTAAACAACAGTCTGGCCGACAGACTGAGCAGAGTCATGCAACCGCACGAGTGGTCGCTCCATTCCAGAGTGGTACGCAAGATCTTCCGAGAGTGGGGCACTCCCTCGGTGGACCTTTTCGCCTCTCAGACCAACCACAAGCTGCCTCTGTTCTGTTCCAGACTACAGGCACACGGCAGACTAGCGTCGAATGCCTTTCCTGTATGCTTATCCTCCCATACCTTTGGTGGGGAAGACCTTACTGAAGCTCAAGCAAGACCACGGCACCATGATTCTGATAGCGCCTTTTTGGCCCCGCCAGATCTGGTTCCCTCTTCTTCTGGAGTTGTCCTCCGAAGAACCGTGGAGATTGGAGTGTTTTCCGACTCTCATTTCGCAGAACGACGGAGCGCTTCTGCACCCCAACCTTCAGTCTCTGGCTCTCACGGCCTGGATGTTGAGGGCGTAGACTTTGCTTCGTTGGGTCTGTCTGAGGGTGTCTCCCGTGTCTTGCTTGCCTCTAGAAAGGATTCCACTAAAAAGAGTTACTTTTTCAAGTGGAGGAGGTTTGTCGTTTGGTGTGAGAGCAAGGCCCTAGAACCTCGTTCTTGTCCTGCACAGAAACTGCTTGAATACCTTCTACACTTACCAGAGTCTGGCCTCAAGACCAACTCAGTAAGGAATCATCTTAGTGCGATTAGTGCTTACCATCATCGTGTAGAGGGTAAAGCCATTTCTGGAGAGCCTTTAGTCGTTCGATTCATGAGAGGCTTGCTTTTGTCAAAGCCCCCTGTCAAGCCTCCTGCAGTGTCATGGGATCTCAACATCGTCCTCACCCAGCTGATGAGACCTCCTTGTGAGCCAATGAATTCATGCCATCTGAAGTACTTGACCTGGAAGGTCATTTTCTTGGTGGCAGTTACTTCAGCTCGTAGAGTCAGTGAGCTTCAAGCCCTGGTAGCTCATGCTCCTTATACTAAATTTCATCATAACAGAGTAGTGCTCCGCACTCACCCTAAGTTCCTGCCAAAGGTGGTGTCAGAGTTCCATTTTAACCAGTCAATTGTCTTGCCAACATTCTTTCCCAGACCGCATACCCGCCCTGCTGAACGTCAGTTGCACACATTGGACTGCAAGCGAGCTTTGGCCTTCTATCTGGAGCGGACACAGCCCCACAGACAGTCCGCCCAATTGTTTATTTCTTTCGACCCCAATAGGAAAGGGGTCGCTGTCGGGAAACGCACCATCTCCAATTGGCTAGCAGATTGCATTTCCTTCACTTACGCCCAGGCTGGGCTGACTCTTGAGGGTCATGTCACGGCTCATAGTGTCAGAGCCATGGCAGCGTCGGTGGCCCACTTGAAGTCAGCCACTATTGAAGAGATTTGCAAAGCTGCGACGTGGTCATCTGTCCACACATTCACATCTCGTTACTGCCTCCAGCAGGATACCCGACGCGACAGTCGGTTCGGGCAGTCGGTGCTACAGAATCTGTTTGGGGTTTAAATCCAACTCCACCCTCCAGGACCCGAATTTATTCTGGTCAGGCTGCACTCTCAGTTAGTTGTTCTTCGTAGGTCAATTTCTGTTATACCCTCGCCGTTGCGAGGTTCAATTGACCTGGGTTCTTGTTTTGAGTGAGCCTGAGAGCTAGGAATACCCCAGTCGTGAGAACAAGCAGCCTGCTTGTCCTCGGAGAAAGCTAATGATACATACCTGTAGCAGGTGTTCTCCGAGGACAGCAGGCTGATTGTTCTCACCTACCCTCCCTCCTCCCCTTTGGAGTTGCGTTTTTACTCATTTCTTGCTTGTCATTCAACTGAGCGGGAACGGTCGCGCACAGGCGGGAAGACGGCCGCGCATGCGCGGTGGGCGTGCCCTGCGTGCGGGACCGCCCGCAAAGTTTTGTTCCGGTTGGTGGGGGCTGCCGTGGACGTCAACCCAGTCGTGAGAACAATCAGCCTGCTGTCCTCGGAGAACACCTGCTACAGGTATGTATCATTCGCTTTACCTTACTCTTCCTCCCCCCACTCTATGTTCCCCCAACTACACCTACCTTACATGTACCTTATCTACCACAACATCACCTTGTAATCAATTATTTGTACCATGTATTTGTTCAGACCGGAATCGGCTAATGCCGTTAACGGCAATATGTAAGCCACATTGAGCCTGCAAAAAGGTGGGAAAATGTGGGATACAAATGCAACAAATAAAAAAAATTAAATATATGCAAATCTATCTTGTGGATATCCTGAAAACCAGGTTGGCATGAGAAGTATTGTTCTAGTCTAATTGCTCTGTAGGGAATAGATTCCAGCCTGAGACTGGTTCAATGATATAAAATTGTAGTGGATAAAAGAGACATCTGAAAAAGGGAACAGTTTGACAACTGTTGTCAGGCTTCAGCTATATAGCAAAGAAGCCAGACTTGCCTTCAGTGGGATGGATCAGATTATCAGTCAGTGTTACATGATCATCCTGATAATTGTCCCTTGTGGAAGTGGAATATAATTTTTTTTCTATTGCCCATTTGTTTTTTGCAGGTTTTGGTCGAGGCCGTGGTCGTGGCCCCCGAGGAAGAGGTTTCAAGGGAATGGGAAGAGGCAGGGGACGAGGTGGCCATAGAAGTAAAGGAGGAAATGACGAAGAAGACTTTTGTGATGAGGATATAGGAGTAAGTTTCCACTCCCACTTCTTTCAATTTGCCTCTAAACAGATTGACAAGAGCTTACCAATTAGTTAGCAGCCCTCACTAGTGATATTCAGCAGTTCTATCTGTTGTGATTTAGTGGAGACTTGCCATGCAAAACTCTCTCACCACTACCCACCCAGATTGAAGGGTTGTCTGTCTAGGAAAATGTTTATTTACTTTTCTGTGCTTTGTTTATTTACTTTTCTGTGCTTCACTCATGTGCCCTCTGAATTCAATGTTTTATTCATTCTTTCATTTTCCATTCCTTCTAGGATGGCGGAGGTGGAAGTATGTACAGAAGGAATGACCATGACAGATCACATCACCACCGTTCAGATAAGAAAGGGAAAGTCATTTGCAAGTACTTTGTGGAAGGTCGATGCACCTGGGTAAGAAAAAAATTAAAAATGTCCACAAAATTGCAGCGCATGTTTGCTCAAGACAGTTTCAGATAAGTTGAACTAATGTTGTTTTTAACACTTTATATGCATATAAATTATAGCCACATGAAGCTGTACCAGAGAAGAGAGATAAATAACTATATTGCCATTATTGGCTTTAATGGTGGGTGATATCCACAAACGCTGATTGAGTGCCATATGATACCTCTCGTTCATTTGTATATTTCTGAGTATTTTTGTGATTTGTTTGTTTGGAGATTATAAGGTGTATCACTGTGATTTCTCCGAGGACAAGCAGTCTTGCTTATTATCACAAGTGGGTAGACGCCGATCCACATTGCCCGGTCCGGCAAACGTGCCATAGAAAACAAATAGAGCCTTAAGGAACACGAGCTGCGCCCAGCCGCGCATGCGCGACTGCCTTCCCGCCCGCTGCGCAAACGCGACTGCCTCAGTTTCACTTTTTCCATTTGAGGAGCAGCTGCTTTTTGTGGTTCTCCTCTCACGCCCGGTTAGAACGTTTTTGTCTACTTTTTGAGTGCCTTTTCGGCGGTCTTCTACCCTACTTTGTTTTTCTTTGTTTAAAAAAAAAAAAAACACCTCTACTTCTTAGTAGTTTGCCCGCATCTAAGTTTCCTTTCTTTTTCAACATGGGTCGGGTTTCTCCTTTTGTGCTTTCTCCTTTTTCAGGCACCATCTCATCTTTTGATTTGGCCGTTGTGGTTTTTCCTTCCATGTCCACGAAGACTCCCAGTGGCTTCAAGCATTGTACCCGGTGCAGCCAGACCTTCTCGGGGAAAGACACCCATTCTTGGTGTCTTCAGTGCCTTGGGCCCGACCAAAGCCCTGCCAACTGTGTCCTCTGCCTTCGTATGAAGAAGAGGACCCAGGTTTCCTGGGAGGCTCAACATGAGAAACTTTTTGGAGCCAGTTCTGGTTCCTCGACTTTGGCACCGGCATCGGGATTCACGGTAGGCATGGCTGCTTCGAGTGTGTCTCCACCTGTATCGAGGTCTTTTGCTATGTAGGCCCCCCCCCCCAGGACCGTCCATTGTCGGACCCAACCACGAGGCAACAGAAGGATTTGACGTCGTCCTCAAGGAGCAATGGTGACGTGCATTGGGCGAAGGCCAAGAAGCACCATCACTGATCTCCCTTAATCTATGGTGCCGGGAGCTTCGGGGCGCTGAGGGATTCGGCACCCAAGAAGCATTGGCGCCAGGAGAACCGCTCCCCCTCCATCCAGAAGGTGCCAATGCGTGCGTCTCCAAGCAGCCGAGATTCTGCTCCAACTTTGGCCCCAGCGATTCTGCAACCTGCACCTCAGCTGACGCCACAGTCTTTCCTGATGTTGGCCCTTGATGAGCGCATCTGAGCCTTGCTCCCTGAACTTCTGGATGGCCTAATGCAGCGATATGCATCAGTATCAGGGATGCTTGTTCCTGCCATACCTCCCGCTGCGGCCAAGTCTGGCCCTTAGCCTGAGGTGTGGCTGCTGGCGCCGCATGCGGCCCCAGTGTCAACTGCCACCCAGGCTGGTATCCCCTCAGCATCAGTGGAGGAAGCTTCGCTGGAGTCGAGACAAGCATCAGCAAGATCTATCATGAGGCTCTTAGGTCACAATGCTCCAACTGTATATGTGGTACCATTACCCTGATTATACATGAAAGAAGCACGTTAATACCTAAGATTCCAATGGAACCAACACACTCATAGTAACATAGTAACATAGTAGATGACGGCAGAAAAAGACCTGCATGGTCCATCCAGTCTGCCCAACAAGATAAACTCATATCTGCTACTTTTTGTGTATACCTTACCTTGATTTGTACCTGTCCTTTTCAGGGCACAGACCGTGTAAGTCTGCCCAGCACTGTTCCCGCCTCCCGCCACCGGCTGTGGCACCCAATCTTGGCTAAGCTCCTTAGGATCTATTCCTTCTGAACAGGATTCCTTTATGTTTATCCCACGCATGCTTGAATTCTGTTACCGTTTTCATTTCCACCACCTCCCGTGGGAGGGCATTCCAAGCATCCACTACTCTCTCCGTGAAAAAATACTTCCTGACATTTTTCTTGAGTCTGCCCCCCTTCAATCTCATTTCATGTCCTCTCGTTCTACCTCCTTCGCATCTCCGGAAAAGGTTCGTTTGCGGATTAATACCTTTCAAATATTTGAACGTCTGTATCCATATCACCCCTGTTTCTCCTTTCTTCCAGAGTATACATGTTCAGGTCAGCCTATCTCCCATAAAGTGCCAATAACTGAATCTTTTAAGAAAGCAATACAGTGGTGAAAAGAACCTTCCAATCTCTTGAGAGAAAGATATCCATTCTCCACAGCTTCACTGTTAAAAGAATCTAATTAACATACGAATCCCAAGAGATGAAACAGGTTTAAACACAAGCAGGTTTATTTCTTGCAAGGAGACAAAAATCCAACATCAGTCCGGAGGTTGTCTGACTCATTCCCCCACCCCCGCTCTTATAAACCTTTTCCCTATACTGTTTACGTGCAGTTTCACAAGGGAGACAGAGTGTCTGTGTGTCTGTCATCACAAGTACATTTCAAACATGTTACAGTTCTAGTCTGTTACTAAGCTAGCTGGCAAAAAAAGCATATCTAAGAACATTCAGTTCTACTTGTAATGCACAAGATCAGAGCTGAACTGTTCCTCTTCTTAGAATCTACATTTATTTAGAAATTGTAAGAATGATTAACCCTATATTAATAAAATATTTTCTCTACATTTCCCTCCTGTTCATCATTGTTACATATATTTACTCAAGTCTCTAAGATAGATTCTTTTCCAAGACTCTTTTCTTTTAGTCCTGGAAATTCATGTAGACTTGAAATTATTATATACCAATGAAAACGATGTAGTCTCTAGAGGAAGCCCGGCTATCGTCATCTTCATTGTCAGGCTCTGCATTCTGGTACATAATCTTAGTTAGGGTCGCATCAATTAGTCTTTGGAATAGACTGCGAATACATGGAATGCAGCAGCATCCGCATGTTACCAATATGGCTGCAGCCACAGCAACAGAGGTCAATACTGAAGTAATCAGGCCACTCCAACTTCAAACCAATCTTCCATCCATTTGGCGAATGGGTCATTAAAGCCTCAATTCTCCGCCAGTTCTTTTGAAAAGGCTATCAGTCCAGCCAATGCCTTGGTGATACTTTCATCGGGGGCTGTATTGTTCGGGATATATGTACAACAAAACTCTCCAAACATCTGGCAGACTCCACCTTTCTCCGCCAGTAGCATATCTAGTGCCAGCCGATTCTGCCACGCCATCATTGAAGTGGCATCCAGCTGCGCAGCAATTCCTTTTACAGCATCTCGAGTGTAGTTAACAGACCTCTGTTGGTTGTAATAGATGTAGTTGATCCAATCCACATTTTTATTAATTGTTACCCACCAGAAGAGGAAGGATTCAAATCCAGCAGTAACCTGGTTCCTTGCTTTGAACTCATTGGGTAACCCTCG
Source organism: Microcaecilia unicolor (assembly GCF_901765095.1). Taxonomy (NCBI): domain Eukaryota; kingdom Metazoa; phylum Chordata; class Amphibia; order Gymnophiona; family Siphonopidae; genus Microcaecilia; species Microcaecilia unicolor. Next base: position 166,035,660 of record NC_044041.1, read on the forward strand.
AGGCACCCCAATGTCATCCACGTACACATGTGGATCAAATGTCACTGCCCTCTTCATTCTGTGTGGAACTGATTTTGGCAGTTCCAGTATTCCTGTGGGTAACATATAAAACAGCATGACAACTTGTATTAATGCACATCTCTGTGCCACATTTGTGGGAGATAGGGTCTAAGATGGAGATCCCCACACATCCACCAGACATCAGCTCTTCCTTGATATTGATTCTGGAACCAATCGAGATGGTATTTATGGTTATGTTTTCCCGTCAAGTTGACCCGATGATTGCAATATGAGTCTGGTAGTGGCTTCAGATTCTGTCGCTTTCCTCGTCGCTTTCCTCGTCCTATAGAGAAGCAAGTGTAGTTACCTGGGTATGATGTTACCGTGGGTGGTCTAATTCTTCCTTTAGTGGGGGGAAAAAGTGTGACGACATAAGGCAGGTTCTACTGGGTTGATAACTGCTGTTATATAGCTGGATCATGCACTGCAATCCCTCAGGATCATCAGGACTCAATCTGAAGGGTATGGTCCCCAAGGAAGATTTTGCCTTAGCACACGCTACACAGTCAGACTTGTTTATTTTCCCAGTAGTATAGATTACCCATGCCATCCATTCATTTTTTTTTCTTTCTGGAAACCTGTTTCAAGTTCCAGATTTTCTTCCATGGTCAGATTTTCAAATCTGATCATTTTAGGCAGGGAAAGTTCAAAATTCTCTCGAGAAATATTTCTCTCCAATTTTTGGATAAAGAAGTGTCCAGTGGGATCAGTCCTGGAGACGTATGCTCCCACAGCATATAAACGTTCATCTGCCTTCCGGGGTGTTTGTAAAGTAATTAGTAGTTTATTGCAGTTTGTCTCATCAGTACATTCGGACACTGCTCTTTTTTCATGATGGAAGATCTGCTTTGGATCTCAGTATCATCTTGTGTTTTTAGTAGGTAATACCCCCAAGGGGTGGATCTCGTGCTCCAAATAGCTAGGTTCCATATAGTGCATTGACGGGTTCCAGGAGTATTTGTGGGAAGGAAGCATATATACTTGTCAGACCATGTAAGTCTCACAGCTGCCTCTTGTCCTCCGCAGCGAGTTAGTTCACAAAAATCTATTTCCACTGTACTGGTCAGACCCTCATAAAAGGTAATGTTCTTAGGGGGTTCAGGAAGCCCTGTATGTGCCCATTCCGTGGGTTCAGTTCTTTTGAGTAGTGCTCAAGCCGCACCAACTCGGCTTCTTCCTTGAATGAATTCCCCTTGCATCCGATTGAAGTGGTCTTGGGAATTATTCCTTTCCTGGTCTCCAGGATTTGGTGTCCTTTTGACTGTGTGCATAACTTGGAAAAGGAGGATGATAAGAGCTATACCACAGATGGTTCCTAGGACCAACCTGATTGTTATCTGTCTGTCAGTCAAGGTCCTGATTGCTCTCCTCTTTTCCAGTCGTCCGAAGGGACTCCACACTGTTGTCTCAGTCAATTGTTCACGTGGGTCGTCTAGATCAGATGTTTAGGCCTCCATTTTGACCCTAAATTCTCACCTGGGTAAGGTTGTTGTTTTCTTCACTGGGTTTGAGACGAGGGTTCCTATTGAAGCACCTCCCCTTTGCAGCTGGGTTTACCCTTGCGAAAAGTTGGTCTACTCTGGTTGCCTAATCTCAGCTCCTGATTCTGCTACCTTCTTGCAGTGCGATAGGTGTACCCAGGTACTTTGTTCAGCTATTTTTACAGCTGTGGGGTACTCGGGAGTACTTGGTATGGACCTTCCCAGCGGGGTGAAGCCCAGTTTTTTCTCTTGATGACCTTAATTAGGACCCAGTCTCCTGCTTGAACCTTTCCAAGCTCAGTACGTTCAGGATCTTCAAACTGATCTGGAATGACATTAGACAGTGAAACTTCTTTGTTAACTAACATGTTCTTCATATATGTTGCCAGTGACTCCTCAGCCTCCTCATGACTCTTTTCCAATGAAGCAAACTGAGGGATCACATACTGCCTTCCAAACAAAATTTCAAAGGGAATCAATCCTGTCCTCCCTGCTGGTATACAAAGTGGCCAATGGAAGGCAGTAAATCCAATTCTTTCCGGTTTCTGCCATTATCTTTCTCAATCTGCTTTTGAAGATTCCATTGTGTCTTTCCACCAGTCCTGCTGACTGGGGGTGGTAGGCACAATGGTTCCTGAGGTCAGTAGCCAATTGTTTCTATAACAGAGAAATAATGGAGTTTACAAAGTGGGGACCATTAGCACTATAAATTCTCTCTGGAATGCCATACCGTGGTATGACTTCTTTTACCAAGCCCTTACCCACTATCAGAGCGTCAGTTGTCTTGCTTGGGAACGTCTCTACCCATTTTGAAAACATATCAGTGATTATTAAGCAATATTTCTTGTTTTCACATTTATTTAATTCAATAAAATACTGAGATGGGTACTTTGGGTGAGGGAAGGTGCCCATTCGATGTCTAAGTCTTCTCTGAAAATTGTGCTTAGCACAGAGCATACATTGTGAACAGAAAATTTTAGAGTATTGTGAAAACCCGTATGCTGTGAATATTCTGTGTGAAAACCCGTATGTTGTGAATATTCTTGTTACCATCCCTCCTCTTGAGACATGGCTTAGCCCATGGCTTACTATTGCAGCATAATATATATATTTCTCCGAGGACAAGCAGGCTGCTTGTTCTCACTGATGGGTGACATCCACGGCAGCCCCTCCAATCGGAAACTTCACTAGCAAAGGCCTTTGCTAGTCCTCGCGCGCCCATGCGTCTTCCCGCCCGAACCAGCTCGTGTTCGTCAGTCTTCTTTTGTCCGCGCTCGGGACGGTCGTGTATTGCCGCCGTTTCACGCACCTCAAGTTGACCTTCGCGCGTCTTCGCGATTTCGCTAAAAAAAAAAAAAAAAGACCTCGGTCTTTGTCCCTTCCCATGTGTCCAGTTTGTTTCCCTGACGTAAGTTTCCTTTCGCTTTCGGGGTAGGCCTTTTTTGTGGCCTCGGTACGGGTTTTTTTCTCTCTCCCTTATTTTTGGGTGCCCTTCGTCACCTTCGCGAATTTTGATTTCACCGGCGTGATTTTTCCACCCATGTCATCGAAGTCTCCCAGCGGCTTCAAGAAGTGCACCCAGTGCGCCCGGGTAATCTCGCTCACTGATAGACACGCGTTGTGTCTTCAGTGTCTGGGGGCTGGGCACCGCCCGCAGGCCTGCAGTCTTTGTGCTCTTTTACAGAAGAGGACTCAGGTAGCGAGATTGGCCCAGTGGAACGTGTTGTTCTCGGGCTCTTCGTCGGCAACAGCACCAGGGGTATCGAGTGCATCGGCGTCGACAGCGTCAAGACCTCCGACCTCGGCGGCGTCCGGGCAAGAAGGGCTGGGATTCTATTCCAGGTACTTCCTTGTGGAAAAGAAAACAGGGGGGATGCGTCCCATCCTAGACCTAAGGGCCCTGAACAAATATCTGGTCAAGGAAAAGTTCAGGATGCTTTCCCTGGGCACCCTTCTTCCCATGATTCAGGAAAACGATTGGCTATGCTCTCTGGACTTGAAGGACGCCTACACGCACATCCCGATACTGCCAGCTCACAGGCAGTATCTGCGATTTCAGCTGGGCACACGTCACTTCCAGTACTGTGTGCTACCCTTTGGGCTCGCCTCTGCGCCCAGAGTGTTCACGAAGTGCCTGGCTGTAATAGCAGCGGTGCTTCGTAGGCTGGGAGTACACGTGTTCCCCTGTCTCAACGATTGGCTGGTGAAGAACACATCCGAGGCAGGAGCTCTACAGTCCATGCAGATGACTATTCGCCTCCTGGAGCTGCTGGGGTTTGTGATAAATTATCCAAAGTCCCACCTTCTCCCAGTGCAAAGACTCGAATTCATAGGAGCTCTGCTGGATTCTTGGACGGCTCGTGCCTATCTCCCAGAGACGAGAGCCAACAACTTGTTGTCCCTCGTCTCTCGGGTGCGAGCGTCCCAGCAGATCACAGCTCGGCAGATGTTGAGATTGCTGGGCCACATGGCCTCCACAGTTCATGTGACTCCCATGGCCCGTCTTCACATGCGATCTGCTCAATGGACCCTAGCTTCCCAGTGGTTTCAGGCTGCTGGGGATCTAGAAGACGTGATCCACCTGTCCACGAGTTTTCTCAAATCCCTGTATTGGTGGACGATTTGGTCCAATTTGACTCTGGGACGCCCTTTCCAAATTCCTCAGCCACAAAAAGTGCTGACTACGGATGCATCTCTCCTGGGGTGGGGAGCTCATGTCGATGGGCTTCACACCCAGGGAAGCTGGTCCCTCCAGGAACGCGATCTGCTGATCAATCTCCTGGAGAGCGGTCTGGAACGCTCTGAAGGCTTTCAGAGATCGGCTGTCCCATCAAATTATCCAAATTCAGACAGACAACCAGGTTGCCATGTATTACATCAACAAGCAGGGGGGGGCACCGGATCTCGCCCCCTGTGTCAGGAAGCCGTCAGCATGTGGCTCCAAGCCACATACCTGGCAGTCGTAAACAACAGTCTGGCCGACAGGTGGAGCAGGATTATGCAACCTCACGAGTGGTCGCTCAACTCCAAAGTAGTGCGCCAGATCTTCCAGGTGTGGGGCACCCCCTTGGTAGATCTCTTTGCATCTCGAGCCAACCACAAAGTCCCTCAGTTCTGTTCCAGACTTCAGGCCCACGGCAGACTGGCATCGGATGCCTTCCTACTGGATTGAGGGGCAGGTCTGCTGTATGCTTATCCTCCCATACCTCTGGTGGGGAAGACTTTGTTGAAACTCAAGCAAGACCGAGACACCATGATTCTGATTGCTCCGTTTTGGCCGCGTCAGATCTGGTTCCCTCTTTTTCTGGAGTTGTCCTCCGAAGAACCTTGGAGATTGGAGTGTTTTCCGACCCTCATCACACAGGACGAAGGGGCGCTTCTGCATCCCAACCTCCAGTCTCTGGCTCTCACGGCCTGGATGTTGAGAGCGTAGACTTTGCCTCTTTGGGTCTGTCAGAGGGTGTCTCCCGTGTCTTGCTTGCTTCCAGAAAAGATTCCACTAAGAGGAGTTATTTCTTTTTATGGAGGAGGTTTGCCGTCTGGTGTGACAGCAAGGCCCTAGATCCTCGCTCTTGTCCTACACAGAACCTGCTTGACTATCTTCTGCACTTGTCTGAGTCTGGTCTCAAGACTAACTCTGTAAGGGTTCACCTTAGCGCAATCAGTGCATACCATTACCGTGTGGAAGGTAAGCCGATCTCAGGACAGCCTTTAGTTGTTCGCTTCATGAGAGGTTTGCTTTTGTCAAAGCCCCCCGTCAAACCTCCTACAGTGTCATGGGATCTCAATGTCGTTCTCACCCAGCTGATGAAACCTCCTTTTGAGCCACTGAACTCCTGCCATCTGAAGTACTTGACCTAGAAGGTCATTTTCTTGGTGGCAGTTACTTCAGCTCGTAGAGTCAGTGAGCTTCAGGCCCTGGTAGCCCAGGCCCCTTACACCAAATTTCATCATAATAGAGTAGTCCTCGGCACTCACCCTAAGTTCTTGCCGAAGGTAGTGTCGGAGTTCCATCTGAACCAGTCAATTGTCTTGCCAACATTTTTTCCCCGTCCTCATTCCTGCCGTGCTGAACGTCAGCTGCACACATTGGACTGCAAAAGAGCATTGGCCTTCTATCTGGAGCGGACACAGCCCAACAGACAGTCCGCCCAATTGTTTGTTTCTTTTGATCCCAACAGGAGGGGAGTGGCTGTGGGGAAACGCACCATATCCAATTGGCTAGCAGATTGCATTTCCTTCACTTACGCCCAGGCTGGGCTGGCTCTTGAGGGTCATGTCACGGCTCACAATGTCAGAGCCATGGCTGCGTCAGTGGCCCACTTGAAGTCAGCCACTATTGAAGAGATCTGCAAAGCTGCGACGTGGTCATCTGTCCACACATTCACATCTCATTACTGCCTGCAACAGGATACCCGACGCGACAGTCGGTTCGGGTAGTCAGTGCTTCAGAATCTGTTCGGGGTTTAGAATCCAACTCCACCCCCCTAGGCCCATGTTTATTCTGTTCCAGGCTACACTCTCAGTTAGTTGGATAAGTTGTTAGGTCAATCTCAGTTATGTCCTCGCCGTTGCAAGGCCCAATTGACCATGTTTGTTGTTTTGAATGAGCCTGGGGGCTAGGGATACCCCATCAGTGAGAACAAGCAGCCTGCTTGTCCTCGGAGAAAGCGAATGCTACATACCTGTAGAAGGTATTCTCCGAGGACAGCGGGCTGATTGTTCTCACAAACCCGCCCGCCTCCCCTTTGGAGTTGTGTCTTCCCTTGTCTTTGTCTTGCTACATACGGGACTGACGAACACGAGCCGGTTCGGGCGGGAAGACGGCCGCGCATGCACGGTGCACATGGGCGCGCGAGGAGTAGCAAAGGCCTTTGCTAGTGAAGTTTCCGATTGGAGGGGCTGCCGTGGACGTCACCCATCAGTGGGAACAATCAGCCTTCTGTCCTCGGAGAATACCTTCTACAGGTATGTAGCATTCGCTTTATTTTCAGTAGAGAGGTAGATGTCATCTACTGCCAAGATTGTTTTTCTTTTCCTGGGGATGCCTGCTGGATCTGGCGTAACATTTCCAGATCCAGGAAGGTTGCTTCTCTGTTTATCTGGAAAAGAATGTCATGTAAAGGAGCAGATAGTGCAGCTGCCTTGTCTGCCTTGTCTGCAAAGGCATTTCCTAAAGAAATGGGATCTGTACATCTAGTATGAGCTGTATACTTATAAATAGCTATCTGCCTAGGAAGGAAGATAGCGTCTAGTAATTTGAAGGCTAAGAGGACATATTCAGAAGATTAGAAACAAAAGCATTTTCTGGTAACAGCATTTTTTAAATTATGTGCTAATTTATACAGGTCTTGTAATTTCTTTTCTATAAACATGACGATTAACAGTTAAAATAAAACAGCACATAGCTTATTATCAAACATGAAACAATCAGTTGCTTTAGTAAGGTTGATGAACTGAATAAAGGAGTTAACATATGAGTTTACCCCTAACAAGCAGAAAGATATCATGATAATTCAAAATGTAACATAATTTAAGATTATACAAAAAAAAGCAATATTCCTGCAATCAGGCCAACAGTTTAAATGCTGGAGTAGAATTTAACAGTTCATCCAGTAAATGGAAATCATACAAATAAGTCCAACTAAAGTCTCCTTCCAGCGATGCAGCTGTAGGTATCACTGTTTGGATACTATACGGTCCCGTATAGATTGGGTCTTGTCATGCTTTATGGGTGAAATTCTTCTTGTATACCAGCTGGTCAGGCTGATATTTGTAAATTTGTAGTTAGGGTCTCACTTAGGAGATAACATCATGCTTCTGAAAGCTGCCAACAGAGTAAATAAGGTTGCTTTGAATGAAAATAAATCAAGTAAGCATAGCAGAGCAATGAAGACTTCATAGTTGTTTATAGGCCTGAGGTCATAAAGGTCACAGTTGCCAACAATCTTTTTAATGTCTGGCCAGTTCTTCATCAGCTCAATGCTGTTCTCAGGTTTGTACTTTATGTAATTCTGAATTCATATACATTTCCCTGTTCAAACACTTCCACATATATTCACTTACACATACCGTCTGACCTACGTACAGTGTACTTTCTAGATATGCTGCTTAGTAAAGTAGCATGCAGTCCTGTCATGTGACTTTTACTGTCAAGCAGTGCACCCAACTTACACACAGTGTCTCATTACAAATCATTTAGTTGAACATCTCTGTAACCTTTCACATAGAATTACCCAAGAATGACTGGGAGATTTCATCCAACTGCTTCTCAGTGTGACGCCCTACAATTCAAAACATAAATGTAAACCTTTATCATGGTAGATTTTACTTTTCTGAATAACCAGGTGTGAGCGTCTGCTTAAAATCATGAGATAGGCACATTTCAGTTATAAAAAAAACATATTAAAGTCCTAAGTACTTGTCCTAAGAAAACTAATTAACAAAGAAGATTAGGGCAGTTTCCTAAAAAGGCACTTTCCTTTTTTCTAGAGTTGCACCCAACAGTTTCAGGCAAGGCACATAATCTAAAAGCTCATCTAGATGCACTCTTCCTGGGAGTTATCTCTCCGAAATCTCAGTTACCTGGGGTACAGAATTAGGGCAACAGTCCAGCAGCACCATGAAATCCTGTTTTGTTATAAACCTCACAGTCAAGCTACAGCAGATAATATGGTCCCTTTTTGTTAGGAAGGAATGCAACCAGCTGGAAATAAGAAAACTGCATCACAAAAATTAGCATGCCATCAGAAATACAAGAGTGTAAAAGTTTGCAATATGTAAACTCTTTCGGGTGTACTGTGGGCAGCGCCACTATGTTCCATGATATGAACTTTGACCAGGCACCCACTATGAGGTTAAATTAGAGTCCAGATCCTGTGTCACATACGGGCCTTCCTCCGTTCTGTAAGCCTTTAACCCGCTTTTGGTTGGCTCTATGGCAATTCCTAAGCTGTGAAGGAGGTCTCTCCCTAATAGATTACATGGGCAGACTTTGGATACAATTACGTGACATGTACTGCGTCTACCACTTTCAGGCTCAAAACCCTCTATTAATTTAGACAGCAGTTCCTTTATTATGCTACCACCTACATTCTTTACTATAACAGTCTCAGAGAATAAAGGAATTAATTTTACAACTGTACATCCAGCTCCAGTATCCCACAGGAAAGTAATTTCTTTATTCCCGACCATAAGGGTTATCTGAGGCAAGGTATGGCTTTCAAGGCAATTATAAACTCTTTCTAGTCCAAAACCAGTCATACAATGACTACAACTTGCATAAACTGTAAAAAAAAATTTTTTTAAGGTAGACCTTGGGAACATGGTCTGTAGCCTTGAAAACTAGGAAAAATAATGCTGGCATGAGCCTGTCAGGAAATTATCTAGCGAAGAAACATACCACAGAGAATTCAGAAGAATTAATGGTAAGCTTTGAACCCAATCTAATAGGAAAAATAGTTTAGTTCAAAGGGGAAAAAAACTTTGTACAATAAAGTTCAAGAATCTCTTAAAAGTTAGTGCTGTTATGCAAAATTAAGTTTCTGTCACGTAACTTAAAACAAGGCAATTATCAAAAGAACATAGCTAAATATGCAGGCAGCTGATATTTCCCTGAAAGACAGCATAAACTGGACTGCACATACGCCCACACATACTTATGAAGGATAGCAAAAGGCAAATTATGGCATTTTACATTGTACAATTTAATATCCTGAGCCGTTAAGGGAAGAACTTCCACAAACCATTTACAAGTTCTTCTTCCAATAAAGAGTGTCATGCATCTTTCAGTAAATCGCAGAATTCAAATGTAATACAACAAAATCAGCTGTAAAAAGAAAAATCCTAATGAAGCAGACAAAGGCTGCATTCTTGACTGACCTTTACAAAGATTAGATCAGGCAAGAAATATCTTTAAAGAAATGTTTTTTCTTAAAGAAAAAGAAACTCTAATTGTGGAATGTGAAGTATTTAAGCGTAGTAATATACCCAAAAGAATTAAAGAAAAGAATGAATTGTCAACATAATAGGAATAAGTGACATATTTCTTTAACAAATAGATTCAAGAAAAATAAAAAGACATTATCCCAAACAATGAAATTCAGTTAGAGTTTTTAAATCTAACCGGGTTGAGTACTCAAGTTCTGCTTACTTTCCATAAAAATATTCATTAGAAGGGAATCCTCTAGTATTCCCAGTAAAAACAAAATTTAAAATGATCAAAAACTCTCAAGTACAGTGCATTGTTTGCTATAGAATATATAGTTCTTCTTATGTAGAAAAAACAAAAATGAAATTTCTTCAATTAAATTTTTTCCTTTTACAAGATTCTAGGAAACAGTCTTGGGCTTCTTGGGGTTAGTGATCTCATAATTTCCTATATCTTGTAGTAACTTCTAACATGATTCAACAGTTAATTTACCATCAAATCCAAACTTCTCTTTCCATTTATTTAAATACAACACAGTATCTGGATTACGCTTATGCATAAACTTAGGGTCCCTGCAAAGGATCTCTTGCTTTGGAGTTCTTGTAAAACACAACACAGACATGCACACATAACAAGCTTACAACATAAATTTCTCATAGCTATTAAACTGTCGGTTTCAGGAATTCCAAATTCCTACCAACTCTCTCTTGTCTTTATTGTGCACACGGAGTTCTTTATTCCGGTAGCCTTCTCACACAGGCTATGGTCTCTGAGCGGATCCCAGATCACAGACTTCTTTAACTATAGCTGTCCCAGACACACAAAAAAAAGAATCTTCACTCCTCTGCGAGTGGGTTCCAAACCTTGGACTTCTTTTTTATACTATAGCAATCAATCCCAGACTGAAAAAAAAGAGTCCTCACTCCAAATTTCAGTCACTAATTTAAGACACACTAATTTAAAAGACAAACAAGACACAACATTACCTAAGTTGGTCCCATGAGATTCGTGATACACAGAAAAGAAAACCGTCACCCTTCCAAGTGTCAGAAGAACCGGCCCCTTTTTTCAGGATCTCCCTGGGGGACTTTTAATTAAAGGATTTATTCAAAATCCATGTGCACAACAGTTCCGATCCTGACACAAGGAAAAGGGTATTGGTGTCCGGCTTGAAGGACCAAGCTGTTAAAAGAATCTAATTAACATACTAACGAATCCCAAGAGATGAAACAGTTTTAAACACAAGCAGGTTTATTTCTTGCAAGGAGACAAAAATCCAACTTCAGTCAGGAGGTTGTGTGACTCAACCCCCCCCCCCCCCCCCCCCCCCCCGCTCTTATAAACCTTTTCCCTACACTGTCTACGTGTGCAGTTTCACAAGGGAGATAGGGTGTCTGTGTGTCTGTCATCACAAATACATTTCAAACATGTTACAGTTCTAGGCTGTTAGTAAGCTAGCTGGCAAAAAAAGCATATCTAAGAACATTCAGTTCTACTTGTAATGCACAAGGTCAGAGCTGAACTGTTCTTAGAATCTACATTTATTTAGAAATTGTAAGAATGATTAAACCTATATTAACAAAATATTTTCTCTACATTCACTTGGTGTTAACAACTGATATATCCAAGGTGTGATGGGGCACATCATAGGCGCCCGTTATAAGAGGCTTGGGGAGGCTAAGCCTCCCCAGCCGCAAGCCCCAAGCGTCTTTCTCGCATTCCCCCACCCCCCGATGCAGCGTCTATCCCTCTCACTCCCTCCCTGTGGTCCCTCTAATTTGATTTAGATCGCCCATCGCTGCCAGTAGTGGCACACCAACATCGTACTACAGCTTGCTTCGGAGCTTTGGCCTGACGGCATGACGTGCCCCGCCTCCTCTGACCAGCCTTCCTTATGATGCGTCCAGCCCTTGCGGAAGCAGGAAGTTTGGTCAGAGGAGGCGGGGCACGTCAGGCCGAAGCCCTGAAGCAAGCTGTAGTACGATGTTGGCGTGCCGCTACCGGCAGCGATGGGCGATCTAAATCAAATTAGAGGGACCACAGGGAGGAGTGAGAGGGGTAGATGCATCGGGGGGTGGGGGGATGAGAGAGAGCCTGTCAGTAGCGGCGATCTGATCCAATTCGAGGGACTGTGTGGAGGGAGCAAGATGGATAAATGCTGCAGTCGGGGGGGGGGGGGGGAACGAGGGAGAGGGATAGACACTGCATTCGGGAGAGAAAGAGGGAGAAGGACAGATACTGAAATGGGGGGGAGAAACAAGGGAGAATTGCTGGACATGGTTGGATGGAGGGGAGGGCAGGGGAGAGAAGAGAATTGCTGGAGATGGATGGAGGAGAGGGCAGGGGAGAATAGAGAGTTGCTGGACATGGATGGATGAATAGGGGTAGGGGAGAGAGGAAATTTGCTGGATATGGGTGGATGGAGGAGAGGGCAGGGGAGAATGGAGAGTTCCTGGACATGGATGGAGGGGAGGGCAGGGGAGAGAGGAGAATTGCTGGACATGGATGGATGGATGGAGGGAGCAGGGAAGAGAAGAAATTTGCTTTATATGGATGGATGGATGAGAGGGCAGGGGAGAATGGAGAGTTCCTGGACATGGATGGAGGGGAGGGCAGGGGAGAGAGGAGAATTGCTGGACATGGATGGATGGATGGAGGGGGCAGGGAAGAGAGGAAATTTTCTGGATATGGATGGATGGAGGAGAGGGCAGGGGAGAATGGAGAGTTGCTGGACATGGATGAATGGAGGTGAGGGCAGAGGAGAGGAGAATTGCTAGATATGGATGGGGGCAGGGGAGAGAGGAAATTTGCTGGATATGGATGGATGGAGGAGAGGGCAGGGGAGAATGCAGAGTTGTTGGACATGGATGGAATGGAGGGCAGGGAAGAAAGGAGAAATGTTGAACAAGGATGGAGGGAAGGAAAGACAAAGGAAAGATGCACCCAGATGGAGTGGAAGGGAGAGAGAAGAAATGCTGGAAATGAATGGGAGGGGGAGGGAAGACAGAGGAAGTACATTCACATGGAGGGGAGTGGAGTGAGGAGAGGAAGAGCCTAGGGCAGAAATGTTTGGCTATGAGTCTTCTCCTAAGGAAGGGGGTCACAGTACTATTACACCCTATCCTTAAAGATGCACTGACAAAGAACTGAGAATCTCCCCTCTGTCAGGTTGCACCAGAGAATGTGGATACGCAGTATTGTATCCAGAAGGCTCAACTTCTACACCACTTTCTGATGGTTGAATCCACCCTCAAACGAGCTAGGAACTCCAGGACTCATGCCTCGGTGTTCCCAGGTAGAAAGGCTTGTATACTAGACTCGTTTGGGAGGAAAGCTATTCAGGTCTCGATGCTTATTGCCCGCACCCTGTCCTACCAACTCTACATGAGCCTTTACTTTGCAGTCATTGGTCTGCAGCACACTAAGCCTTGTGGATTCTCTCCCACAGGAGCATGCCGCAGACCTTCGCTAGTTAGCCAGTAAGCAAACTGGAGTGTAAAACATATTTGGCAAGGGGCACACACGACTCTTGACATATCGTCCAGACTCTCCACAATATTTGTGGGGATGCGTACACACTCATGGCTGCATGTCTCTGACATAGAACCAGCGGTTCAGGAGATATTGGCAGTCACTCCTTGCCAAGGTGACAATCTGTTTGGAGATAAGGTAGAAGAGGCCACAGACCTCGTAAAGAAATACATTGATACCATCCAAACCCTGTCTCGGCATCAACCTTGCTACTCTCAAAGGTGTAGGTTTTCTCTGCCTTCTCACTTTGCCCAGAACTCCAAGCCCAGTGTTCTCAGCCTCGCCAGTCTTGCCCTCAGAAGCCGCAGCTGACTCCCCAGTCCAACCAAGGGATGAGCTTTTGACTGGCTCCAGGAGAGCATAGTCATACTCAAAGTAGCCATCCCGGACAGCCTACTGGTAGGGGGGGAGGCTGAATTTTTACCAGCACAGGTGGCTCCTTGTAACCTCCAACCAGTGAGTTCTTCAAACTGTGGGGCATTCACAGATAACAACCATAGGTGGGACCAGAGCTTGAGAGACAGCAGGGAAGGCCGAAGGCGCGCCGAGCAAAGAACACGCAAACAAGCTTGCCACTGCCGACGCCGCCTTAACCCGGAAGTACGCCATTTAAATTTTGGAGGGGGGGTGCCCTAGTGCTGGGAGGGAGTGCGGGCGGGCGGCCTGTGCTTCCTTGGTTGGTTGGAGGGAACGAGGGTGGGCGGCCTGATGCTTGGTTGGTGGGAGGGAGCGCGGGCAGACCTGGTGCTGGGAGGGAGCGCGGGCGGGCGGGCGGCCTGGTGCTTCCTTGGTTGGCTGGAGGGAGCGAGGGTGGGCGGCCTGGTGCTTGGTTGGTGGGAGGGAGGGAGGCGACCTGGTGCTGGATGGGAGGGAGGCTGGGTGCTGGGAGGGAGGGCGGCCTGGTGCTTGGTGGAAGGGATGGAGGGCTGGTGCTTGCTGGGAGGGAGGGCAGCCTGGTGCTGGGAGGGAGGGCAGGGGGGAGAGGAGGGTGGCCGGACATTTGTGGCTGGAGGGGAGAGGAGGGTTGCTGGACATGGATGGAGGGCAAGAAATGAAGAAGAAAGGAGGAAAGTAAAGAAATAAATGGAAAGGAAGCCCTGGAAACGGAGTTAAGAGAACAGATAGAGAGCAGCAGAATCAGAGACTAGGACCAATATGGATAGAAAAACAAAATCACCAGACAACAAAGGTAGAAAAAATCATTTTATTTTCATTTTAGTGTTTGGAATATGTCCAATTTGAGAACTTGCATCTGCTGTCTTATTTTGCACTGGGTATACTGGAGCTGTAACAGCTTACAGAAATGATTTATAATGAAAACAAATCATGTTATTTTTTTTCTGCTGTACTAGTATAATATTTTCAATGATGTCTGTTTATATGGCTGGTGTAAGGAGTGTGACTATCATAGGGGTGGAGTCATGTGACCCCGCCTATGATGAGTACCGGCACTTTGCGATAGATAATTAGATTTTGGGTTGCTGTTTGGGCACTCGGTCTCTGAAAGGTTCACCATCACTGTCCTAGAATTCAATTTTTTATTTGGGTGCCATTGTTCACTTCTTTAATGGGATACTAGGACAAGGTATCAATTGTTAGCCTTAGGGTTTGGTATTGGGTTGGGAGTGAAATTTGGGAGTTACAGGAAAGAGTTATAGATTGTTGGTTCAGAATAAGCTTTGTACAAGAGTGAGGTACTTCTCAAGGCAGCAGCAGAGCAGGAATGCATGTGCACTCTTTAAAAAGCTCTTCTTTTTTTTCGTGAGCTCTGGGAATGCAGATCTTAGCACCATTGGAGGAAGTCACTAATTTGTATGGTTGATTACATCCTGCTTCTCAACATAGACAACAATGCCAGCCAGCCCAGTGACTAAGATAAGTGTTATGCTCTGCCATGCTGAAGGTCCTCGATTCGATCACCACTTTGGGCCTTCAGCTCCCAGGTCAGCTGGAGATGTTGCACAGGCAACTTTCACAACCCATAGCGTGATTGATTTATCCTGCTGTCTGCGGGTAGCTCCCATTACGAGCAAATTATTACGCTTGGGGGGGGGGGGTGTAGAACAGTGCCATCTTGGTTCCCTGACAAACATTCTCTATAATGTAGTTATGGGGAGATTACTAGAGCTAGCAGTAATCACAGTATTAAAGCTCTCCTGTTTTATTCTCCTCATCACTCCAAAGTGAGCATGATGTATTCCTTTGTGACCATAAGAGGTCTTCTGTATCATGATTCTAACTTAAATTTGCTACTGGCAAGGAAGAGGTCTAGACTGTTCTCAATTGATCCTTAACATTCCTTGGAAAATAGTGATGATATTTACATGTTGACTTCAATTAGTTTACTTTAGGAGTGGCGAAGTAGCCAAATAATTAGTACAGTGGACTAAGAACCCAGGGAACTTGGTTCAATTCCCACTGCTGCTCCTTGTGACCCAGGGCAAGTTACCTAATACTCCCTTACCCCAGGTACAAAGATTGTGTGCCCACTCAGGACAGAAAAAGTGCCTGAATGCAATAATGTAAACCTCTTTGATTGCACCAGAGAAAGGTGGTATATAAAGAATCAAATTTTAAAAAGTTTGTTAAGGGAAGTTCAGTTAAAGATGTACATGTGTAATTCTCTGAACATTTGCAGTGTACTTCCAGTGTTCCATGCCCTGTTAAAAAAATAAATAAAAAGTTAAAATTGAAAGCACCTTTCTTTAGACCTCACCAAAAGCGAAGAATATTGGTGTGCATAAACATAAATGCCAGTAGAAACCTACTATAACCTGGCTTTCTTTCACCTTCTGCCACAGGGAGATCATTGTAATTTCAGCCATGATATTGAAGTTCCACGAAGGAGAGGACTCTGCAAGTTTTACGTGACCGGATTTTGTGCCAGAGCTGAAAACTGCCCATATATGCATGATATCCTTTTTCTCATACTTCTACCTGCTTGTGAATTGGGAGCCTGTTGCATGAGTGACATGCAGACTGTGTGGAGCCGTGTAAAGAGGGGGAGAAGGAGTGGCTATCACGGTATAGTACTACTACTACTACTTAACATTTCTAGAGCGCTACTAGGGTTACACAGCGTTGTACAGTTTAACAAAGAAGGACAGTCCCTGCTCAAAGGAGCTTACAATCTAAAGGACGAAATGTCAAGTTGGGGCAGTCTAGATTTCCTGAATAGAGGTATAGTGGTTAGGTGCCGAAGGCGACATTGAAGAGGTGGGCTTTGAGCAAGGATTTGAAGATGGGCAGGGAGAGGGGGCCTGGCGTATGGGCTCAGGGAGTTTATTCCAAGCATGGGGTGAGACGAGGCAGAAAGGGCAGAGCCTGGAGTTGGCGGTGGTGGAGAAGGGTACTGAAAGGAGTGATTTGTCTTGAGAGCGGAGGTTACGGGTAGGAACGTAAGGGGAGATGAGGGTAGAGAGGTAAGGAGGGGCTGCAGATTGAGTGCATTTGTAAGTTAGTAGGAGAAACTTGAACTATATGCGGTACCTGATCGGAAGCCAGTGAAGTGACTTGAGAAGAGAGGTGATATGAGTATATCGGTCCAGGCGGAAGATAAGACGTGCAGCAGAATTCTGAACGGATTGAAGGGGGGATAGATGGCTAAGTGGGAGGCCAGTGAGGAGTAAGTTGCAGTAGTCAAGGCGAGAGGTAATGAGAGAGTGGATGAGAGTTTGGGTGGTGTGCTCAGAGAGGAAAGGGTGAATTTTGCTGATGTTATAGAGGAAAAAGCGACAGGTTTTTTTGCTATCTGCTGGATATGTGCAGAGAAGGAGAGGGAGGAGTCGAAGATGACTCCGAGGTTGCGGGCAGATGAGACGGGGAGGATGAGGGTGTTATCAACTGAGATAGAGAGTGGAGGGAGAGGAGAAGTGGGTTTGGGTGGGAAGACGATAAGCTCGGTCTTGGCCACATTCAGTTTCAGGTGGCGGTTGGCCATCCAGGCAGCAATGTCGGATAAGCAGGCCGATACTTTGTCCTGGGTTTCCGCAGTGATGTCTGGTGTGGAGAGATAAAGCTGTGTGTCGTCAGCATAAAGATGATATTGGAAACCATGAGATGAGATCAGCGAGCCCAGGGAAGAGGTGTAGATTGAAAAAAGAAGGGGTCCAAGGACAGATCCCTGAGGAACTCCAACAGAGAGCGGGATGGGGGTGGAGGAAGAACCATGAGAATGTACTCTGAAGGTACGGTGGGAGAGATAAGAGGAGAAACAGGAGAGGACAGAGCCCTGGAACCCAAATGAGGACAGTGTGGCAAGAAGTAAATTGTGATTGACAGTGTCAAAAGCGGCGGATAGGACAAGGAGGATGAGGATGGAGTAGTGGCCTTTGGATTTGGCAAGGAAGAGGTCATTGCAGACTTTAGATAGCGCCGTTTCTGTCGAGTGTAAGGGGCGAAAGCCGGATTGAAGCGGATCGAGGATGGCATGAAAGGAGAGAAATTCAAGGCAACGGCTGTGAACGGCGCGTTCAAGTAACTTAGAGAGGAATGGTAGGAGAGAAATGGGGCGGTAGTTTGAGGGACAGGTAGGGTCAAGTGATGGTTTTTTGAGGAGTGGTGTGACTACAGCATGCTTGAAGGTGTCACTGGAGAGAGAGAGGTTGAGGATATGACAGATGGGGGGGGGGGGGGTGACAGTAGGAGAGATGGTGTTAAGTAAGTTGGTGGGGATGGGGTCAGAGGAACAGGTGGTACATTTCGAGAAGGAAAGAAGATGGGCAAGGTTCCTCATTGGTGATATCAGGAAACGAGGAGAAGGAGGCCTGGGTTGGTTGGTTTAGGGAGTGGGTTATAGGGTGAGGAGGAGGAGATGGTTTGGTGGTGGAGGTTGATTTTCTGCACCTTGTCGCGGAAGTAGTCAGCCAGTGATTGAGGAGAGAGTGAGGGGTGGGTGGGAGCGGAGGGCACTTTGAGGAGGGAGTTAAGGGTGGTGAAGAGACGACGAGGGTTAGAGCTGAGGGAATTAGTTAATTGGGTATAATAGTCCTGTTTGGCGAGGAATAGGGAGGACTGGAAGGAGGATAGCATGAATTTGTAATGAATGAAATCAGTATGGGTGCGAGATTTTCTCCAGAGGCGTTCAGCCGATTGGGCGCAGGAGGGAAGGTAACGGGTGCAAGGGGTCAGCCAGGGCTGGGGATTAGTGTGCCTTGTGGGACGGGAGATGGATGGTGCAAGGGTGTCTAGAGCAGAGGAGAGAGTGGCATTGTAAGTGGAGACAGCCTTGTCGGACATGATGGAAGGGAGGAGATTAGAGATACTAGAGGATAAGGTGGGAGGGTCGACAGCCTGGAGATTCCTGGAAGTAGTGGTTAGTGTTGGGCGGGACTGAGGGGGAGGGTGATGAAGTGTGAAGGTGATCAGGTGATGGTCGGAGAGAGGAAGAGCTGAGGCGCAGAAATTGGAGGGTGAGCACGTAGAGGAGAGGACGAGGTCAAGACAGTGGCCAGATTGGTGAGTAGGGGTGGTGGAGCTCAGTTGGAGGTTGAAGGAGGAGGTTAGAGCGAGGAACTGAGAAGTGTATGAGTTGGATGGGTTATCAGTGTGTATGTTAAAGTCTCCAAGAATGAGGGATGGGGATGAGGGCTTGAGAAAAATGGAGAGCCAGGCATCGAAGTCGGTGAGGAAGGAAGAGAAGGACTTATCAGGGGGGCGGTAAATGACTGCCAGGTTTCAGTTAGGGTGAGCAGTTGAAGGGAACGGGAGATGAAGAGATCATGGGTGAATGAAAGTTTGTTGCAGACCGAGCGGGCGTTCCACAGGGCACACGAGAAGGGGAGGGAGGAGGGGGGGAGGAGGGGGATAGAGATGAGATTGGAGACATTGCGGAAACGTTTGCATGGATGAGACGAGGACAGGTGTGGGGGACCAAGGTTGGGATTGATGTATCCCGCGGATAGCAGGAGGAGGAGCAAGAGAGGGTGGGGGAGGTAGGGCGACGAAGACGGGATGCGCTTAGGAGGAATGGGGAGGGGTTCATGGCAGGAAGGAGGTGTTGAAGGTTGAGAGCTAGGAAGGAGGAGGAGGACAGTAGAGATGGTGAGGTGGTGTGGGGCGGGGGTGGGTGGGGTATTGCAGTAGTGAGCAGGACTGGAGAGGACATGGATGGGCAGTAAGTTCATGCGGTATACAGCAGTGGGGGAGGGGGTTAGGAAGGGACAGGGCAAGGAAGAGAATGTGTATGAGGGCCATAAGTAGTGACTGAGGTGTTTACGGGTGGTAGGTAGAGGGGCTGGCGGCGGGTAGGTAGGTTGATGGGGGGCAAGCAGGCAGGTAGGTTGCTGGGCTGGGAGGTAGATAGGCTGGCAGTCAGGAGAGTGATGGGCTGGCAGGTAGATGGGCTGGGAGGCAGGCAGGTTGAAGGGTGAGCAGTCAGGAGAGTGATGGGCTGGCAAAGCGGCAGGGGGGGGCAGGTAGGTAGTTTTAGGTAGTCTAGGAGGCAGGCAGGTTGTTGATGGGCAGACAAGTGAGCAAGTTGAAGGGCTGGCAAGCAGGTAGGTTGGTTGATTGTCTAGCAGGCAGGCAGGAACAGGTGAGTGTGGTGGAGAGCTCAGCAGCAGGACTGGAGCAAGCTGGAATAATTTGGAGGTTGGTTGATTGGCTAGCAGGCAGGCAGGCAGGAACAGGTGAGTGTGGTGGAGAGCATAGCAGCAGACTGGAACAAGCTGGAATAATTGGAGCAGAAGAGAGCAGAGCAGCAGGATTGGAGCAAGCTGGAACAAGCTGGGGCAGACAAGCTGGAATGAGCTGGGTCAGGCGGACTGCAACAAGCTGGAGCAGATGGACTGGAACAAGCAGGGAGAAGCTGGATCAGGCGGACTGGAACAAGCTGGAGCTGATGGGCTGGAACAAGCAGGAAGAAGCTGGATCAGGCGGACTGGAACAAGCAGGGAGAGGCTGGATCAGGCGGACAGGAACAAGCTGGAGCAGATGGACTGAGGCAGGGAAAAGCTGGATCAGGCGGACTGGAACAAGCAGGGGGAAGCTGGATCAGGCGGACAGGAACAAGCTGGAGCAGATGGACTGGAACAGGCAGGGAAGAGCTGGATCAGGCGGACTGGAACAAGCTGGGGCCGATGGAGTGGAACAAGCAGGGAAAAGCTGGAACAGGCGGACTGGAACAAGCTGGGGCCGATGGAGTGGAACAAGCAGCGAGAAGCTGGATCAGGCGGACTGGAACACGCTGGAACAAGCTGGATCAGGCGGACTGGGACACGCTGGACAAGTTGGGCACGCTGGAACAAGCTGGGCTGGAACAAGCTGGATCCTTTCTGATGTCCAGCTTGAGCTTCATTTAAAACTTTGTGTTCAGCCCTTTTAAAGGTACACTCAGCTGCTCTGAAATAATTTACTTGTTACAAATCAGGACTGTTCAGCTTTAGTATTGCGCCTGATAAGCATCATTTATGCTTTGCTGCTCTTCTCGACTAGCAATTGGTTTTATTTTTAGATGGCACACAGTATCAGGCAGGTCTAGAGGGTGAGTTCTGGTGTTGGGGGGAATGAGTTTCAGAGAGAAAAGGGCCTGCAAGTTTAGGAGAGCCTTGTGTTGAACACATAGAATAGGATGGCTATTTAAATCTGGGTATCATGTAAAAACAAAAGTACAGTGCTTAAAAGTAGAAATGATTTTATGACCGCCAGCAAAGTATGTATTGTTGAAGGATGTATTTAGCACAGGAAGTTGATTCTTTGTGGCTCTGTATACTAAAATAATTTACCAGCTCTTAAAAAGACTACAAAATGATTAAAGTATGCCACTCTAGAGAAAGGAAAAGGATAGGGTAGAGCACAGATTGAGTAATTCAGATAGTGGCACCTATGGAATTGTGGCACATTTTTAAGAAAATGCACATATACAAAGAGCAGTTCCACTTAACTGAAGGAGAATATAATTTATGCCTGTTTAACATTCCTTGATCCCTACAAGTCTGTTCTCTTTAACACCTATTCCTTACGTGAATTTCCCTGTAAGCTATTCCACACGACTGGAAATTGTGTCAATGGAGATGATTGCATGTTTTCTCATGAGCCTCTCTCAGATGAAACCAAGGAGCTTCTGGACAAGGTAGGGAGTGACAGCAGGCAAGGAGGGTAACTGATCATTTAGCAGCCACATTCTAAAGTAAAAACAACTATTTTATCTGGACAGATGGCTTCTTTGTATAAGAGAATAAGGTGGTGCTACATTCTTTTTCTTTGTAAGTCTGTCATAGACAGATGCTACTGTTCATGATGTATCAGCACCAGGGCTTAATATCTGGTGGAATGACTTGGAACTCAGTTCCACTACTCTGTAAAAGTCCAGAGCAGCATGAGTTCCTGTTCCAGTCCCTTCTTTTCCAGGTAACCCACAGGGAAGAGGAGGGGCCGTGTGAGGCTAGGGCAGAGCAGTATTCCACAGGCCAATCCCTCTTCTCCTGTTGCTCCTGGCCCTCCTGCCCTCTCCCCTGACTCCATAGTTCCGCTTCATTTCTGTCCTCAAATTAAGTCTTGATCGACACAGTGCTGGCAGTACCACAAATAGAGCTTATCACAGAACACATAGAGCACACCTGGGGCAATCCCTGCGGCCACCTAGAAAGGGAAAGGGACTTGTATACTGCCTTTCTGTGGTTAACAATCAAAGTGGTTTACATACTATATACAGGTACTTATTTTTTTGTACCTGGGGCAGTGGAGGGTTAAGTGACTTGCCCAGAGTCGCAAGGAGCTGTAGTTGGAATCGAATCCAGTTCCCTAGGGTCAAAGTCCACTAACCACTAGGCTACTCTGTCCCAGCACTGCCCAGGCCCACTATCACCTGTGCACGTGCTCTACTCTGGCATACCCTTCCTCCCGCTTGCTGGGTTACGCTTGCCTGTGGGCCAGTCTCCCACCCGCAACTTAATTCACCAGTGGTTTTTAAGGACACAAGGGCCACAATCCCATGGGTCCCAGAAAGCACCCACAGACCAAAATACAAACCACCAGGATTTTTAGTCAGTCCAAGACAGCAGAGTCAATAAACTAATAGGTTTATTGTTACAATAAAACAGTGAACGTTTGGAAAAACTAGATGAAAAAAGTACAGCAAGCAATAACAGATAACCAAAACAAGTATCAACATTAAATCTATTTAACACTTGTTACTACCTGGGTAGCACCTGGGGAGTTCAGGAACTATAGCTACTCATAGGTTATAAAATACAGCTGCTCACAGGGCCTCATTGAAGAGATCTTACTCTCTCCGTTCCCTATCTGAGACCAAAGATTACCTCACAGCTAGGTGGGAAAAAACTGTCACTTTTGTAACAGCTTTAAAAAAAAAAAAAGACAGTCACCATCTGCTGGCCAAACAAGGGAAATGCACTTCATGAAATAATTAATACAGTTCACAGGCTTGAAAAACCCACTGTTTTGCCACAGAGCTACACTCACTACTTGAGATAATTGTGGCTATGCTGTATTTTCCTTATTTAAGCCTTTAAGCCAGCTTTTTCAACAAGAGTGTCTTGTGGCCTGCTGATGATCCTGCAGTGGGTGGTAGCAGCTGATAGTGGGCAATCTGACATGAGCCAGAGGGCTTTGAGAATCTAGAATGGGAGCTAAAAATAAAATACAAAAAAAGATATACTGGCATGTTCTGTCAGTTTCTTGTCACTTCAGCTGTCATGAGGCAAGTATGACTGCTTATGTTTTTGTCTGCTGAGAATGGTTAGTTATTTCTTAGTTGTAAAGATTGAAGTAGTCACATGTTTATCATAAATTTCTTTTTCTTTACACTAGATGTTAGCTGAGGATGCTGAAGCAGGAGCAGAGGATGAGAAAGATGTGGAGGAGTTAAAAAAACAGGGCATCAATCCTTTGCCAAAACCACCTCCTGGAGTTGGTCTCTTACCTACACCACCTCATCCTCCTGGTCCCCCAGGACAACAGGGGCCTCCAGGACCACCCCCAGCTCCAACATCACCTAATGGCAGGCCAGGTCCTGGAGGTCCGATCCCTGGGGGTCCTGGTCCTGGAGGTCCGATTCCGGGGGCTTCTGGCCCTGGAGGTCCAATCCATGGTGGTCCTGGTCCTGGAGGTCCAGTCCATGGAGGCCCCAGTCCTGGAGGTCCAGTTCCTGGGGGGCCTGGTCTTGGGCCTGGGTCTGGGCCTGGACCTGGACCTGGACCTGGACCCGGACCAGGTCCCAGTCCCAGTCCCAGTGGTCCAATTCCTGTAGGTGGTCCAATTCCTGCTTGTCCAGTTCCTGCTTGTCCAGTTCCTGGTGGAGGACCAATTCCCGGAGGTCCAATACCTGGGGGTCTCCCGCCACCGCCACCACCACCACCACCTTTTCCAATGCCTCCCCCATCTGGACCCATGCCTCCTCCACAACAGCAACAGCCCCCGCCTATACCACCACCACCACCACTGCCACAACAACAGCAGCAGCAGCAGCAGGACTTACAAGACCAATTGTGTCAGAAGAAAATTCCATCTTTATTTGAAATTGTGGTCCGCCCCACTGCACATCTAGCACACAAACTGGGTGTCAGGTATATACAAAACATTTTCTCTTTATAGTAACA
This sequence comes from Microcaecilia unicolor, assembly GCF_901765095.1. Lineage (NCBI taxonomy): Eukaryota > Metazoa > Chordata > Amphibia > Gymnophiona > Siphonopidae > Microcaecilia > Microcaecilia unicolor. The sequence continues at coordinate 166,059,221 of NC_044041.1, forward strand.
ACTAGAAAGATGGATTCTGGTAGATGAAACAGTTATTGCCAGTGTAAAGCCCAGTGTTAGAGAATGTTGCTAAACAAACAATTTCTCCGAGGACAAGTAGGTTGGATATATTCTTACCAACGGGTAATGTCACTGACAGAGCTTCAATGTGGAGATGCTACCCAGCATCCTATTTCCAGAAGCTTTGAAGCAGCCAGCTGCCCACCATCATCGCATGAGACCAGGTTAGTCTTCAGTTTTTTCTGTGGAGTAATAGAGACACTATTTTAACATTTCCTCTCAGCTCACGTCACATTTTTTCTGAGGTGCTTTGCCTTTGATTTCACCTTGGCGATTTTTCCAGATATGTTCCAGTGGTTAAAACTCCATTGCATTGGGACAGTGTCCTTTACAGACACCCATAATTTATGGTTGCAATGCCTGGGCCCTGACAATAATCCTTCTCTTTGTCCACAGATGTCAAAAAGAGAGATTAAAGGTCATCATAAGCAGTGCAGCACGAGGCATCAGTCTTAATGGCTCTAGGAGTTGAATCAGACACTAGAGACACATTGACATTGCAGAGGTCTCTGCCAGCTTCAGCAATGAGCATTGTTGCCTATCAAGAATAGGCATCCTCCAATCCTACCCCAAGGTTGAGGAAGGATTCATCTTCACCTTCGATGCTAAAGGCCCTCTATACTATTTGGCTTCTGCCTGATGCATGGCGTTGGCATCAGCATCTATCCCTCCTCAAAGCACGACATCAAGAGCACCAGGCATCAAAGTCTCTTATACCCTTGAAACACTTCCAAAGTGAAGCGATCTCATCCTCCCAGGAACTGAATGGGTGAGTCAGTCTCTATTGGTCCAACCAGGTTGCCGATTCAGCCCCAATGATTTCCACAGACATGACCGCACTGGCTGATGCCCAGCTTTTGCTGATGACTACCTTCGGGGAGTAGATCTGGGCCATGATGCAGGAGGAGATGGAGTATTTTCTAGCCTGGCACAATGCTGTGGCATCAATGGCATTGATGTCAGCTGCTTGGGAGCTCCAGCCAATTCTCAAGGCCCATGCCACAGCTGTCGAGCATTCATCAACTCCAGTACTTCGAAGGGCACCGTACCCAGTGCACATGAGACCATAAGTACATAAGTGTTGCCATACTGGGAAAGACCAAAGGTCCATCAAGCCCAGCATCCTGTTTCTAACAGTGGCCAATCCAGGTCACAAATACCTGGCAAGATCCCAAAAAAGTACAAAACATTCTATACTGCTTATCCCAGAAATAGTGGATTTTCCCCAAGTCCATTTAATAATGGTCTATGAACTTTTTCTTAGGAAGCCGTTCAAACCTTTTTAAAACTCCGCTAAGTTAACCGCCTTTACCACACTCTCTGGCAACGAATTCCAGAGTTGAATTACACGTTGAGTGAAGAAACATTTTCTCTGATTCGTTTTAAATTTACTACATTGTAGCTTCATCGCATGCCCCCTAGTCCTAGTATTTTTGGAAAGCGTAAACAGACACTTCACATCTACCCGTTCAACTCCACTCATTATTTTATAGACCTCTATCATATCTCCCCTCAGCCACCTTTTCTCCAAGCTGAAGAGCCCTAGCCGCTTTAGCCTTTCCTCAAAGGGAAGTCATCCAATCCCCTTTATCATTTTCGTCGCCCTTCTCTGTACCTTTTCTAATTCCACTATATCTTTTTTGTGATGTGGCGACCACAATTGAATACAATATTCAAGGTGCGGTCGCACCATGGAGCGATACAAAGGCATTATAACATCATTTTTGTTTTCCATTCCTTTCCTAATAATACCTAACATTCTATTTGCTTTATTAGCCGCAGTAGCACACTGAGCAGAAGGTTTCAATATATCAACGACGACATCTAGATCCCTTTCTTGGTCTGTGACTCCTAACGTGGAACCTTGCATGACGTAGCTATAATTCAGGTTCCTCTTTCCTACATGCATCACTTTGCACTTGCTCATATTAAATGTCATCTGCCATTTAGACGCCCAATCTCGTAAGGTTCTCTTGTAATTTTTCACAATCCTCCCACGATTTAACGACTTTGAATAACTTTGTGTCATCAGCAAATTTAATTACCTCACTAGTTACTCCCATCTCTAGGTCATTTATAAATATGTTAAAAAGCAGCGGTTCCAGCACAGACCCCTAGGGAACCCCACTAACTACCCTTCTCCATTGAGAATACTGACCATTTAACCCTACTCTCTGTTTTCTATCTTTTAACCAGTTTTTAATCCACAATAGAACACTACCTCCTATACCATGACTCTCCAATTTCCTCTGGAGTCTTTCATGAAGTACTTTGTCAAATGCCTTCTGAAAATCCAGATACACAGTATCAACCGGCTCACCTTTATCCACATGTTTGTTCACCCCTTCAAAGAAATCACTAGCCCCGCCTCCCACCACTGGCTCTGCCACCCAATCTCCGCTAAGCTTCTGAGGATCCATTCCTTCTGAACAGGATTCCTTTATATTTATCCCACGCATTTTTGAACTCCCTTACCTTTTTCATCTCCACCACCTCCTGTGGGAGGGCATTCCAAGTATCCACCACTCTCTCCATGAAAACATACTTCCTGACATTTTTCTTGAGTCTGCCCCCCTTCAATCTCATTTCATGTCCTCTAGTTCTACTGCCTTCCCATCTACGGAAAGGTTCATTTGCGGATTAATACCTTTCAAATATTTGAACGTCTGTATCATATCACCCCTGTTTCTCCTTTCCTCCAGGGTATACAAGTTCAGGTCAGTAAGTCTCTCCTCATACGTCTTGTAACGCAAATCCCATACCATTTTTGTAGCTTTTCTTCTCCGAGGACAAGCAGGCTGCTTGTTCTCACTGATGGGTGACATCCATGGCAGCCCCTCCAATCGGAACACTTTACTAGCAAAGGCCTTTGCTAGTCCTCGCATGCCGATGCGCACCGCGCATGCGCGGCCATCTTCCCGCCCGAACCAGCTCGTGTTCGTCAGTCTTCTTTTGTCCGCGCTCGGGACGGTCGTGTTTGCGCCGTTCGCGCCCCTTAAGTTGACCCTCGCGCGTCTTTTAGCTTTTGCTTGAAAAAAAAAAAAAAGGGATTTTAAGAAAAGACCTTTTCGGTCTTTTTTCCCCTTCCCGTATTTCCAGTTTTTGCCCCGCTAAGTTTACTTTTGTTTACGGGGTAGGCCCTTTTGAGGCCTCGGTTCGAGTTTTTCTCTCCCTCTTTTTTGGTGCCTTTTCCGCCATTATGAGTTTTGATTTCGCCGGCGTGATTTTTCCGCCCATGTCATCGAAGTCTCCCAGCGGCTTCAAGAAGTGCACCCAGTGCGCCCGGGTAATCTCGCTCACTGATAGGCATGCATCGTGTCTTCAGTGTCTGGGGGCTGGGCACAGCCCGCAGGCCTGTAGTCTTTGCGCCCTTTTACAGAAAAGGACTCAGGTAGCGAGATTGGCCCAGTGGAACGTGTTGTTCTCGGGCTCTTCGTCGGCAACAGCACCGGGGGTATCGAGTGCATCGACGTCGACAGCGTCAAGACCTCCGACCTCTGCGGCGTCCGGGCAAGAAGGGCTGGGATTCTATTCCAGGTACTTCCTTGTGGAAAAGAAAACGGGGGGGATGCGTCCCATCCTAGACCTAAGGGCCCTGAACAAATATCTGGTCAAGGAAAAGTTCAGAATGCTTTCCCTGGGCACCCTTCTTCTCACGATTCAGGAAAACGACTGGCTATGCTCTCTGGACTTGAAGGACGCCTACACGCACATCCCGATACTGCCAGCTTACAGACAGTATCTGCGATTTCAGCTGGGCACACGTCACTTCCAGTACTGTGTGCTACCCTTTGGGCTCGCCTCTGCGCCCAGAGTGTTCACGAAGTGCTTGGCTGTAGTAGCAGCGGCGCTTCGCAGGCTGGGAGTACACGTGTTCCCTTATCTCGACGATTGGCTGGTGAAGAACACATCCGAGGCAGGAGCTCTACAGTCCATGCAGATGACTATTCGCCTCCTGGAGCTACTGGGGTTTGTGATAAATTATCCAAAGTCCCATCTTCTCCCAGTACAGAGACTCGAATTCATAGGAGCTCTGCTGGATTCTTGGACGGCTCGTGCCTATCTCCCAGAGACGAGAGCCAACAACTTGTTGTCCCTCGTCTCGCGGGTGCGAGCGTCCCAGCAGATCACAGCTCGGCAGATGTTGAGATTGCTGGGCCACATGGCCTCCACAGTTCATGTGACTCCCATGGCCCGCCTTGACATGCGATCTGCTCAATGGACCCTAGCTTCCCAGTGGTTTCAGGCTGCTGGGGATCTAGAAGACGTGATCCACCTGTCCACGAGTTTTCTCAAATCCCTGTATTGGTGGACGATTTGGTCCAATTTGACCCTGGGACGTCCTTTCCAAATTCCTCAGCCACAAAAAGTGCTGACTACGGATGCGTCTCTCCTGGGGTGGGGAGTTCATGTCGATGGGCTTCACACCCAAGGAAGCTGGTCCCTCCAGGAACGCGATCTGCAGATCAATCTCCTGGAGTTACAAGCGGTCTGGAACGCTCTGAAGGCTTTCAGAGATCGGTTGTCCCACCAAATTATCCAAATTCAGACAGACAACCAGGTTGCCATGTATTACATCAACAAGCAGGGGGGCACCGGATCTCGCCCCCTGTGTCAGGAAGCCGTCAGCATGTGGCTTTGGGCTTGCCGTCAGGGCATGGTGCTCCAAGCCACATATCTGGCAGGCGTAAACAACAGTCTGGCCGACAGGTTGAGCAGGATTATGCAACCTCACGAGTGGTTGCTCAATTCCAAGGTAGTGCGGCAGATCTTGCAGGTGTGGGGCACCCCCTTGGTGGATCTCTTCGCATCTCGAGCCAATCACAAGGTCCGTCAGTTCTGTTCCAGACTTCAGGCCCCCGGCAGACTGGCATCGGATGCCTTCCTCCTGGACTAGGGGGAAGGTCTGCTGTATGCTTATCCTCCCATACCTCTGGTCGGGAAGACTTTGTTGAAACTCAAGCAAGACCGAGGCACCATGATTCTGATTGCTCCCTTTTGGCCGCATCAGATCTTGTTCCCTCTTCTTCTGGAGTTGTCCTCCGAAGAACCGTGGAGATTGGAGTGTTTTCCGACCCTCATCACACAGGACGAAGGGGCGCTTCTGCATCCCAACCTTCAGTCTCTGGCTCTCACGGCCTGGATGTTGAGAGCGTAGACTTTGCCTCTTTGGGTCTGTCAGAGGGTGTCTCCCGCATCTTGCTTGCTTCCAGGAAAGATTCCACTAAGAGGAGTTACTTCTTTCTATGGAGGAGGTTTGCCGTCTGGTGTGACAGCAAGGCCCTAGATCCTCGCTCTTGTCCTACACAGACCCTGCTTGACTACCTTCTGCACTTGTCTGTGTCTGGTCTCAAGACCAACTCTGTAAGGGTTCACCTTAGCGCAATCAATGCATACCATTACCGTGTGGAAGGTAAGCCGATCTCAGGACAGCCTTTAGTTGTTCGCTTCATGAGAGGTTTGCTTTTGTCAAAGCCCCCCGTCAAACCTCCTACAGTGTCATGGGATCTCAATGTCGTTCTCACCCAGCTGATGAAACCTCCTTTTGAGCCACTGAACTCCTGCCATCTGAAGTACTTGACCTGGAAGGTCATTTTCTTGGTGGCAGTTACTTCAGCTCGTAGAGTCAGTGAGCTTCAGGCCCTGGTAGCCCAGGCCCCTTACACCAAATTTCATCATAACAGAGTAGTCCTCCGCACTCACCCTAAGTTCTTGCCAAAGGTTGTGTCGGAGTTCCATCTGAACCAGTCAATTGTCTTGCCAACATTCTTTCCCCGTCCTCATTCCTGCCCTGCTGAACGTCAGCTGCACAAATTGGACTGCAAAAGAGCATTGGCCTTCTATCTGGAGCGAACACAGCCCAACAGACAGTCCGCCCAATTGTTTGTTTCTTTTGATCCCAACAGGAGGGGAGTGGCTGTGGGGAAACACACCATATCCAATTGGCTAGCAGATTGCATTTCCTTCACTTACGCTCAGGCCGGGCTGGCTCTTGAGGGTCATGTCACGGCTCATAATGTTAGAGCCATGGCAGCGTCAGTGGCCCACTTGAAGTCAGCCACTATTGAAGAGATCTGCAAAGCTGCGACGTGGTCATCTGTCTACACATTCACATCTCATTACTGCCTGCAGCAGGATACCCAACGCGACAGTCGGTTCGGGCAGTCAGTGCTTCAGAATCTGTTCGGGGTTTAGAATCCAACTCCACCCCCCTAGGCCCATGTTTATTCTGTTCCAGGCTACACTCTCAGTTAGTTGGATAAATTGTTAGGTCAATCTCAGTTCTGTCCTCGCCGTTGCGAGGCCCAATTGACCATGTTTGTTGTTTTGAGTGAGCCTGGGGGCTAGGGATACCCCATCAGTGAGAACAAGCAGCCTGCTTGTCCTCGGAGAAAGCGAATGCTACATACCTGTAGAAGGTATTCTCCGAGGACAGCAGGCTGATTGTTCTCACAAACCCGCCCGCCTCCCCTTTGGAGTTGTGTCTTCCCTTGTTTGTCTTACTACATATGGGACTGACGAACACGAGCCGGTTCGGGCGGGAAGACGGCCGCGCATGCGCGGTGCGCATCGGCACGCGAGGACTAGCAAAGGCCTTTGCTAGTAAAGTGTTCCGATTGGAGTGGCTGCCGTGGACGTCACCCATCAGTGGGAACAATCAGCCTGCTGTCCTCGGAGAATACCTTCTACAGGTATGTAGCATTCGCTTTTGCACCGCTTCAATTCTTTTTACATCCTTAGCAAGATACGGCCTCCAAAACTGAACACAATACTCCAGGTGGGGCCTCACCAATGACTTATACAGGGGCATCAACACCTCCTTTCTTCTGCTGGTCACACGTCTCTCTATACAGCCTAGCAACCTTCTAGCTACGGCCACCGCCTTGTCACACTGTTTCTTCGCCTTCAGATCCTCAGGTACTATCACCCCAAGATCCCTCTCCCCGTCCGTACATATCAGACTCTCACCACCTAACACATATGTCTCCTGTGGATTTCTACTCCCTAAGTGCATCACTTTGCATTTCTTTGCATTGAATTTTAATTTGCCAAACTTTAGTCCATTCTTCTAGCTTCTGCAGATCCTTTTTCATGTTTTCCACTCCCTCCTGGGTGTCCACTCTGTTACAAATCTTAGTATCATCTGCAAAAAGGCAAACTTTACCTTCTAACCCTTCGGCAATGTCACTCACAAATATATTGAACAGAATTGGCCCCAGCACCGATCCCTGATGCACTCCACTACTCACCTTTCCCTCATCTGAGCGAATTCCATTAACTGCCACCCTCTGGTATCTGTCCATCAACCAGTTCCTAATCCAGTTCACCATGTCGGGTCCTATCTTCAGCCTGTCAAGTTTATTTAAGAGCCTCTGTGGGGAACCGTGTCAAAAGCTTTGCTGAAATCTAAGTAGATTACGTCTATAGCACGGCCATGATTCAGTTCTCTGGTCACCCAGTCAAAGAATTCAATGAGATTCGTTTGGCACGATTTACCTTTGGTAAAACCATGTTGTCTCAGATCTTGCAACTTATTGGCTTCCAAGAAATTCACTATCCTTTCCTTCAGCATCGCTTCCATTACTTTTCCAATAACCGAAGTGTGGCTTACTGGCCTATAGTTTCCAGCTTCTTCCCTATCACCACTTTTGTGAAGAGGGACCACATCCGCCGTTCTCCAATCCCACAAAACCTCTCCCGTCTCCCAGAACCTTTCTGAGCTCCCTCAATATCCTGGGGTGAATCCCGTCCTGTCCCATGTTTTTGTTCACCTTTAGATTTTCAAGTTGTTCATACGCACTCTCTTCCGTGAATGGTGCTATATCCACTCCATTCTCATATGTACTTTTGCCAGTCAATTGTGGTCCTTCTCCAGGATTTTCTTCTGTGAAAACAGAACAAAAGTATCTATTTAGCAAATTTTGCTTTTTCTTCATCCTTATCTACATAGCGGTTCGCAGCATCTTTCAGTCTCACAATTCCCTTTTTAGTCTTCCTCCTTTCACTAATATACCTGAAGAAATTTTTGTCACCCCTCCTTACCTTTCTAGCCATTTGTTCTTCCGCTTTCACCAGACATATCTCTCTCTTGGCTTCTTTCAGTTTCATCCGGTATTCCTCTCCGTGTTCCTCTTCAGGCATGCCAACTCTTTAGCCTTTATTTTCTCAGCCACTTGTTTGGAGAACCATATCAGTTTCCTTTTTCTCTTGCTTTTATTTACTCTCCTTACATAAAGGTTTGTGGCCCTATTTATAGCTTCTTTTAGCCTGGACCACTGTCCTTCCACTTCTCATTCGTCCTCAAATCCCATCAGCTCCTTCTTCAGGTATTCCCCCATTTTACTAAAGTAAGCACGCTTGAAATCCAGGACTTTGAGTTTTGAGTGGCCACTTCAGCTGTCATATCAATCCAAACTGTTTGATGGTCACTGCTGCCCAGGTGGGCACCCACTCGGACATTTGACACACTATCCCCATTTGTGAGCACCAGATCCAGCGTCGCTCCCTCCCTCGTGGGTTCCGTCACCATTTGTCTGAGCAGAGCACTTTGAAAAGCATCCACGATCTCTCTACTTCTTTCCGATTCTGCAGATGGAACCTTCCAATCTACATCCTGCAGATTGAAATCTCCCAGCAACAGCACCTCTCTCTTCTTTCCCAACTTTTGAATATCTGCGATCAGATCTTTATCTAGTTCCTCCAATTGTGTCGGAGGTCTGTAGACAACACCCACGTTGACAGAGGTTCTATCATCTCTTTTTAAGGTGATCCATATCGCTTCTTCCTTTCCCCAGGTCCCTGTCATTTCAGTCACTGCGATATCATTTCTGACATACAGAGCTACTCCTCCACCTTTACGACCATCTCTATCCTTCCTAAATAGATTATAGCCTGGTATGTTTGCATCCCATTCATGGGAATCAGTGAACCACGTCTCCATGATAGCAACAATGTCTAAGTCAGCCTCCAACATCAGGGCTTGAAGGTCATGAACTTTATTGCTTAGACTGCCAGCATTTGTGGTCATTGCTTTCCATCTACATTTTTGTGGAATTTTTTTCTTCTGTTTAGTTTGTTGTTTAGTCTCACTTCCTGCTGCATTGGTAAGAAGTGATTTGCTAAGATTGTTCTTTTCATTGCTTTCTTTTCTACTGACGCATCTTGTCTTTAGCTGGGGGTGACCACTTGAAGTGAACTGCCTCCATATGCCACCCCCGCCTTCTAGTTTAAATGCCTAGAAATATATTGTCTGAATTGCTCCCCAAGGATTTTTTTTCCTGCCGCAGTGAGATGCAGCCCATCGTTACAGTATAGTCTTTTATTTTTCCATGTATTGCCCCATGCTCCTATGTACCTAAATCCTTCTTGGTGACACCAGGCTTTGAGCCAGCTATTGAAATTCTCAGTACTTTGCAATCTTTTCTCTCCCTTTCCAAAGGAAGGTAGTACTTCAGAGAAAGCTATTGTTTGTATCAAAGGTTTTAACCCCTCTCCCAGCTCCTGAAAAGCTCCCTGCGTGGCAAGTGGGGTATTACTGGACAAGTCATTTGTTCCCATGTGGATAACAACATCAGTGTTTGACTCCTTAGTTTCTTCTCTGATTATAGAGATTATTTGCTTGGTACTCCTGGTAGCTGAAGAGCCTGGAAGGCATTTCACTTTGCATGGCCCCTTGAACTGTGTTTCAAAGTTAATGCCTCTGATAATGGAATTCCCTAGTAGCAACAGTTTCCTGGTATGTGTTTCAACATTAGTGATTTTGGGATGTCTTTTCTCTTTGGGTACCTTCATATCTTTTTGTTCCACCTTCATTGCTTTTTCTTCCGCCTCAGTTCTGTTTTCAGGAACATCACAGTGCTGTAATGGAGCAAAAGAATTCTGTAGGGGCAACACTTGTGAGGGCGGATGCTTCTGTGACACATAATGAAGTCTGCCTGAGCCTACCGTGAACCATCTATTCTTAGGTAAGAAGGTCAGTTCTATATATAGAATTCAGAAGTCTTCCAGATTCAAGAAGCTACAACTTCCTCATCATTCAATGGTGGTTGAATATGTTGTCAAAAAGAGCCTAGAGTTTAAAGGCTGACTGCTCGGAGCCCCCAGGAAGGGAGGATAGGCCATTCGAATCTTTTGGGAAGAAGGTTTTTTCATAATGCTATGGTCACTTTCTGCATATCTTTATAGAACACTATATGTGGTGAAATTCGTGAACTCTGGGAAAAGCAGAGCAACTCCATCAGCTAGTAACCAAAGTGCAAGTGTGGAAAGTGCATGGGCCGGGCAACCTTTGGTACTTTTGAGATGGCGTCCAGGGTCTCCAAGGTGTATATTGAATTGTGCAGACTCACCTGGCTGCATGCCTCAGAACCTGTGGTTCAGGAGAAGCTGGTGGACATTCCATGGGTGAAAATCTTTTTGGTGACAAGGTGGAGGAGGTCGCTGACCTCATCAAGAATTATTCTGATACCATCAAGTATCTGTCTCTGTTTCAGCCCACTCCTGGCTCAGCCTCCACGTCTAGGAGGTATGCTAGCGGAAGGCAACAGGGAGAACCTGCTACCTCGACCATTTCAGAATAGCCGGGTTCTTGCTCCCATCTGAGGCAGCAGAGGTCCGACAGGTCCCAGTCAAAACCAGTAATGAGCTTTTGACAGGCTCCAAGGGAGCATAGCCACAATCCCAATAATTATTGTGGACATCCTATCGGTAGGAGGGAGGATACATTTTCTTCAAGCAAGGTGGCTCCTTATAACATCGGACCACTGGGTTCTGAAAATAGTCTAGACAGGCTACATCCTACAATTGGAAAATACCCCTCCAAATTTCCCACTGAGATCATCAAAGTTAAGCTGCCAATGCCACAAATTGCTTACAAAGGAACTCTTCTCACTTACAGGTCAAAGCCGTCAAACCCGTTCCAGCAGAGAAAGAAAGCAAGGATTTTATTCCGAGTACTTCCTGGTGACAAAGAAAATAGGGGGATTTTGTCCCATCCTAGACCTAAGGGCCCTGAAAAACTATCTGGCAAAACAAAAGTTTAGGATGGTTTCCCTAGGTATCCTACTTCCCATAATTCAGGAACAAGATTGGCTATGCTCTCCAGATGCATATGCCCACATACAGATAAATCCCATACATGGGTATCTCAGATTTCAATTAGGGAAACACTATGTCAGATTTCAATTAGGGAAAACACCATTACCAGTACGGTGTACTGCCATTTGGCCTCACATCAGCTCCCAGAGTTTTCACAACATGTCTAGCAGTAGTCGCAGCATCACTACACAGACTAAGGGGTGCACTTGTTTCCCTACCTAGATGATTGGCTGATCAAGAGCTCATCAAAGGAGGAGTGCAAGAATCTATGTGCAGAACCATTTGGGTGCTAGAGCTACTAGAATTCATCATAAACAATGCCAAGCTCCACCTCACCTCATCTAAGCAATTGGAATTTATAGGAGCCGTACTACACACAACTCATGCCAAGGCTTTCTTCCAGAACTGTACATAGAGGTTCTCACCAGTGTTGTTCAATAGGTTCGCTAGAGTCAGCAGGTATCAGCTTTGCAGATGTTAAGAATGCTAGGCTCATGGCCTCCACAGTACATGTCATATCCATGGTGCACCTCAGTTTGAGGGGCAGCTCAATGGATCTTGTCTTCCTAGTGGTCTCGAGCCAAGGTTAACCTACAGGTTGTAATCACTGTCACACCTTCCCACAGGAACTCTCTGTCTTGGTGGCTAATTGAGAACAATTTGGACAAGGAACTACCATTTCAAATCCCTCAGCACCACAAGACTCCGATGACAGATGTATCCACCCTAGGATAAGGAACTTATATAGATGTGTTTCACACCCAGGGTCAGTCGTCATCTTAGGAAGGACTACATCAAATCAATCTCAAGCTAAGAGCTATTTGGAATGCTCTAATGACTTTCAGTGCCCAGCTAGCAAATCAGACTATCTTAATTCAGACAGACAACCAACTGGTGATGTGATAGGTCAGCAAGTAAGAGGGTACAGGCTCATATCTCCTGTTTTAGGAAGCAGTCAGGATGTGGCGATGGGCCATCTCTCAGGGATAGTACTCAGAGCTACTTACTTGGTAGACAAACTGAGCAGGATCATGCAACCACACGAGTGGTCCCTGAACATAGGCATTGCATAGAAGATCTTTTGAGAGTGGAGCACCCTCTTGGTAAATCTTTTTGTCACTCATCTCAACAAGAAAGACCTTCATTTCAGTTCCAGAATAGGATCATACAGCAGCCCAGCCTCAGAGATGCCTTTCTCCTCAATTGGGAGGAGGGTCTTCTGTATATATATCCTTCAATACCTCTTGAAGCAAAAACTCTCCTGAAGCTTAATCAGGACTGGGGAGCATTGATTCTTATTGCACCTTATTGGTCAAGGCAGATCTGGTTCCTTCTACTTCTGGAGCTTGCCTTGGAAGACTGGAGTGCTTTCCAACCCTAATCACTCAGAACAAGTGGCCCCTTTTACATCCCAGCCTCCAGTCCTTAGTCCTCACAGCTTGGATGTTGAGAAGTTAGAAGTGGACTCCTTGAACCTGGCAGAGGATGTCTCTCAAGTTCTGTTTTCCTCCAGAAGAGATTCGACTAGGAGGTTTTGCAGTTTCAAATGGAGGAAGTTCGCTGTCTGGTTTGAGGGCAGGGCCTGGATTCTTTTTCCTGTCCCACACAAATACTGCTTACCTTCTACAACTGTCTGAGTCAGGTCTTAAGACCAACTCTATAAGGGTTCACCTTAGTGCAATTGAAGTTTCTCTGAGGAGAAGCAGGCTGCTTGTTCTCACATGTGGGTCGACGTCCACGTCGGCCCAGGAATCGTCAAATTTTGCAAGCAAAAAAGTAAAGTTTTGCCAGAGTCTTCTGGTGCACATGCGCAGACGACTTCCCACCCGTCGCGTGAGCCTGCCTCCTCAGTTTTTTCTTGTCCATGACGAGACAGCATTTTTCGGTTTCTCTTCGTTTAGCTCGGGAAAGAATCTTTAGTCTACGAAATTTATATATATCTTTTCGTCATTTCTTTTTTTTTTTTTAAATTACCTTCCCTTATTTTTCTTAGTTTTAATCTCTTTGTATAAGTTTTGTTTCTTTTTCGACGCGGCCGGAGTTTAGGCCACTCAATCGGGTTCTTCCCTTTTGTGCCCTTTTTTCGTTCTACTGGCACAATCGCAACTTTTGATTTCGGCGACGCTGTTTTTCCTTCTGTGTCATCGAGACACCCAGCGGCTTCAAGCATTGTACGCGGTGCAACAGGACTATCTCAGGTACCGATACCTACACTTGGTGTATCTAGTGCCTTGGGCCAGACCATAGCCCAGCCACTTGTAGTCTCTGTCTTCGTATGAAGAAATGGACTCAAGCGTCTCGAGAAGCCCAACGAGAAAAACTTTTTGGTGCTCAGTCCGGTCCTTTGACATCGACATTGGTACCGAGGTCGGCGGCGTCAACATCGACAGGTGCATCGACGTCGGGAAGAAAGGTAATGGCTGCTGAGAGACCAACTCGCGCTGGGAGCAGTGAGGCGTCAAGTAGGTCTCCACCTGCCTCGAGGCCTCCTGTTATGCAGGCCCCCTGGGACTGGCCTTTGTCAGACCTGGCCCCGAGGAGACGTGAGGATTCCACGTCTTCCTCATCGGTACAGAGGAGTCTCAATGACGGGTGTCAAGCGAAGGCGAAGAAGCACCGTCATCGTTCTCCTTCGACACACAGTACTGGGAGCTCCGGGGCGTCGAGAGAGTCGTCACCCGAGAAGCGTTGGTGCCGAGAGGATCGCTCCCCCTCGATATAGGAGGTGCCAATGCTTCAGTCTCCCAGTAGCCCGGTACCTGCTCCCAAGCCTCCACGAATTCTGACACCACCTGTTCCACCGACCCAGCAGCTGTTATAACCTGGTAGTAGTGAGCCCCTGTGCCCCGACTGAGCACGGCAGAGATGGAGTGACACCGCACTCAGTCAGGCAGCCAGACAACCCCTAGCTTCACCTGGGAAGCGACCACCATTCACCAGGAGTTGAGCTCCCATCTGCAGGTGGCCACCAGGACTTCTGGAACCAGCGAGGTTGCACGACCACTGACCAGACAGGCAGGCAAACAGACACAGTCCAAAAGCCAGGAAAATCCGTAGGGCAAAGAGTAGTCATAAACAGTCCACGGTCTAGGCAGGCAGCAAAACAAGCGAAGTCCAGGAAACAAGCCGAGGTCTGGAACCCTGGAACTGAAGATAAGGAGCACCGGCGTGGACCTCAGACACAATTGAGGCCGAAGGACTGGAGGCAGGGCTTTAAATAGGGTAGGAATCAGTCTCAAACATGTGCAGATGATCCAAGATGGCTGCCCCCATCAGCAGAGTAGCACAACACCCAAATATGGGCTTCCTTCCTGTTCTTGTATACAAGATGGCTGCCCCCTCCTGAGCTAGCCAAGATGGCTGCTGTCCTTGATCCAACCAAGATGACGGCTGCCAGAAATAGGAAACAGAAACAGACCCATCCTGGAGAAACCACATCCAAAATAGCCAGCTATTTCTGCTGGACCGCACCTCGCCGGCGAATCGGCCGCGCAGGCCTCCAGGTGAGGAACGTAACAGTATCCCCCCCCCCCCCCCCTGAAAGCCTCCCTCTTCTCCCTGGCCCTGGCCGAGTAGGGTGCTGAGAATGGTACTCACGGACCAGGTCTGGAGCATGGACATTGGCTGCTGGTTCCCAGGAGTTGTCCTCTGGTCCGAAGTGCTTCCAGGACAGCAAGTAGAACAACCCACTACACAGCTTCGAATCCAGGATCCGGTCCACTTCGTACTCAGGGTCAGGATCACTCTCTGGCACAGCTACCTTCTTGGGCTCCGGATGCCACTTGGATCTGCGGAAAGGCGTCAGGAGAGATACATGGAAGACGTTGTGCACCCTGAGCTGAGCGGATAGGTGCAACCGATAAGTCACCGCTCCTATCCTAGAGCGCACCGCAAATGGCCCGATGAAGCGTGGAGCAAATTTGAGTGATGGAAGCCGCAGTCTCAGGTACCGTGTACTCAGCCATACCTTCTCTCCTGGCTGGAACGTGGAAGCCGCCTGCCTTCTGCAGTCGTATGTTTCCTTGGCCTTGGCTGCCGCCCGGCGTAGCTGCTCCTGAACCTTCCTCCAAGCCTCTTGCATTGTTCGGACCGTGGGTTGTACCTGAGGTGGGACCTCCACAGGAGAAATAGGTGGAGGTAGACGCGGATGAGGCCCATAGATGATGCTGAAGGGTGTAGTCCGGGAGGCTGAATGCAGGCTGTTATTGTATGCGAACTCTGCCCAGGGTAACAAAATGGACCAGTCATCCTGGCGCTGGTTCGAGTAGGCCCGGAGGAAGGCCTTCACCGTCTGATTGACCCTCTCCACCATCCCATCCCGTTGGTTTGCGGATGGTATGCTGATGAAAAGAGCGTGGTTACCCCAAAGGCTGAACATAGCGCTCTCCAAAAGCGAGAGGTGAACTGAGAGCCATGGTCACTTATGATCCTTTGGGGCAGTCCATGGAGCCTGAAGATGTGGGTGATGAAACTGGAGGCAAGACTGGCAGCCGTGGGTAAGGTCTTCATTGGCACAAAGTGGGCCATCTTAGAAAATCGGTCTATCACCACCCAAATGACTGTGTTGCCCTGGGAGGCCGGTAGATCAGTGATGAAATCCATGGACAGGTCCTCCCAGGGTTGCTGCGTACTGGCATGGGCTGCATCAGACCCCACTGTCTCTGATGGGAGCTCTTGGTTCGGGCACACACCAGACAGGTGGACACATATTGCAGCACATCCTGCGCCATCCGAGGCCACCAGTACGACCGGGAGATCAGATGGAGGGTCTTGTGAAACCCGAAGTGTCCAGCGAATTCAGAAGCATGCCCCCAGCGCAGCACCTTCCTACGGAGACCCATCGGTACCATCCTCCATCAAGCGGCACTCGCCCCAGGTATAGAGGGAATGCAGGCCGGGTTCAGCATGGGATATGGCTCCTCCAGATCCCCGGGAGCTTCAAAACTGCGGGACAAGGCATCAGCCTGGACATTCTTCTCTCCGGGCCTGAAAATCAGGCGGAAGTCGAACCGTGCAAAAACAGAGACCATCGAGCCTGGCGAGGATTTAATCTGGTCGCATTCTGAAGGTATAGTAGGTTCTTGTGGTCGGTGATCACCGTTACCTGATGCGCTGCTCCCTCCAACAGATAACGCCACTCCTCGAACACCAGCTTGAGTGCCAAAAGCTCCCGATCCCCCACTGTATAGTTCCGTTCCGCAGGGGTAAACCGCGGGGGTAAACTTACGGGAGAAGAAGAAACAGGGATGTTTCTTTCCGGCCACGGACGTCTGGGAGAGCACGGCCCCTACTCTCAAAGCTGAGGCGTCCAGTTCCACCAAGAAGGGCTGAGCAGGATCTGGACTGCGGAGGACTGGTGCAGAGAGGAATGCCTTCTTTAGGGTAGTAAGTGCATCGACCGCCTCAGGCGTCCAGTTCTTCACATCTGCCCCCTTCCGCGTAAGGGCCGTTAGGGGAGCCGTGATGAGGGAATAGTCCTTGATAAATTGCCTGTAGTGGTGAATCCCAGGAACCTCTGTAGGGCCCGCAGTCCCTGGGGAGCCGGCCAGTCGCAGATTGCAGTCAATTTCCCCAAATCCATCTGCAAACCGGTGGCAGAAACGATATTGCCCAAGAAAGGCAGACTCTTCTGATGGAAAGAACATTTCTCCAGCTTGGCATACAAGCGATGCTCCCGGAGATGCTGAAGCACCGTGTGGACATGGGCAACATGCTGCGGCAGCGAGGTGGAGAAAATCAGAATGTCATCCAGGTACACGATCACTGAGGTGTAGAGCAGATCCTGGAAATGATATTGACAAAGTTCTGAAACACCGCAGGAGCATTACACAGGTCAAACGGCATCACCCGGTACTCGAAGTGGCCCTCGTGGGTTTTAAATGCTGTCTTCCACTCATCCCCCTCCCAGATCCGTACCAAGTTGTAGGCCCCGCGCAGATCCAGCTTGGTGAAAATCTGGGCTCTTTGAAGGTGGTCAAATAACTCCGGGATGAGTGGAAGCGGGTTCCGGTTCTTCACCATGATCTTATTCAGGCCCCAATAGTCGATGCAGGGCGGAAGGGACACGTCCTTCTTGGACACGAAGAAGAACCCGGCCCCAGAAGGGGACGTAGAGGCTTGGATAAAGCCCTTGAGGAGGTTCTCCCAGATATACTCCCTCATGGCGCGGGACTCTTCCCGGGACAAGGTGTAGAGACGCCCCCGGGGTGGATCAATACCCGGCAGGAGGTCTATGGCGCAGTCAAAAGACCGATGTGGAGGTAACGTATCAGCCGCCCGGGCACTGAAGACATCACAAAAATCATGATAGTCCTTGGGCAGCCTGGGCAACGCCTCTTGCGGTGCCTGAAGTGGAGCAGAACAGCGGCAGAGGAGGCTTCACCTGCTGGAGGCAGTGCTCGCCACACCGTGAACCCCATTGCCCGATCTCTCTAGTGGCCCAATCGATCACTGGAGCATGTAGCCGGAGCCAGGGCAGTCCCAGAATCACCGGATGGATGGCTCGGGTGAGGACCAGGAACTGGATCTTTTCCTGATGCAATGCCCCCACCTGTAGATGTAGAGGCGAGGTGATCCGAGTGATGGTCCAGGGAAGGCTATCCCCCTGGATGAAGGTGACCTGGAGCTCCGGCTGCCAGGGTAACGTGGAACTCCCCAACTGTGACAGGAACTCCGCGTCAATGAAGTTCCCTCCGGCCCCGGAGTCCAGCAAGGCTCTAGTATGAATCTGGCGCCTCTCGTCTTGGAGCAGGACAGGACCAGAGAGCAAGTAGTCCGGAAGGGAGGCCAACCAGCCCAGAGCCACTCCCTTCATGGGGCTCGGGCCGGGGCGTTTCCAGACCTCCCAGGTTTGTTTAGGCAGGCACCCAAAAGATGGCCAGCCTCCCCACAGTACAAGCAGAGCTGCTTCCGGAGGCGATGGGCCATCTCTTCCTTGGATAGGTGATGCTGCCCCATTACCATGGGTTCCTCCTTGGTTCCTTCCAAACCCTCCTCGAGGGACCTAGGCATCTTTGGGCTACATGCCAGGTCTCTGGATCTCTACACCACCCGCTGCGTGGCCCTCTCCTGGGCTCGCTCCTGGAACCGGATGTCGATTCTTGTGCAGAGTGCAATAAGGGTGTCCAAAGTAGCAGGAATTTCATGGCCGGCCAGTTCATCCTTTATCTGGCTGACCAATCCTTGCCAGAAGATGGCCGTCAATGCCTCCTGGTTCCACCTGAGTTCCACGGCCAGGGTGCAGAACCGGACGGCATACGCCCCGACCGACCCGGAGCCCTGCTGGATCCGCAGCAGCTCCCCCAAGGCAGAGGAAGGTCGGCCAGGCACGTCGAACACCATCCGGAACTGCCGCAAGAACTCCTCTAGGCTGGTCAGAACTGGGCTCCTCTGTTCCCACAGTGGAGACGCCCAAGCCAGTGCGGCACCAGAAAGCAGGGAGATAATATAGGTCACCTTAATTCTGTCAGATGGAAAAGCCTCCGGTTGCAGCTCAAATAGGATCTGACATTGGTTAAGGAACCCCTGGCAGACCGCTGGGGTTCCATCAAAACGAGGTAGCTCCGGGAGACGCAGTTGTGCGGCGGAAACCTACGCCCTAGGGCCTGGAGGGGCCGCCACAGCCTGTTGCTGGTTGGTTACAGACGTTCTGCAGTATGCTGGATAAGCGTGTTATTTGTGCCTCCTGCTCGTGTACCGCCTGAGCCAACCTAGAAATCTCGGAGCTGTCTGGAGAGCTCATGGCTTCGGCCTACTGTTATGACCTGGTAGTAGTGAGCCCCTGTGTCCTGACTGAGCACGGCAGAGATGGAGTGACACCGCACTCGGTCAAGCAGCTAGACAACCCCTAGCTTCACCTGGGAAGCGACCACCACTCACCAGGAGTTGAGCTTCCAGCTGCAGGTGGCCACCAGGACTTCTGGAACCAGCGGGGTAGCACGACCACTGACCAGACAGGCAGGCAAACAGACACAGTCCAAAAGCCAGGAAAATCCGTAAGGCAAAGAGTAGTCAAAAACAGTCCACGGTCTAGGCAGGCAGCAAAACAAGCCGAGGTCTGGAACACTGGAACTGAAGGAGCACCAGCGTGGACCTCAAACACAATTGAGGCCGAAGCAACGAAGGACTGGAGGCAGGGCTTTAAATAGGGTAGGAATCAGTCTCAAACATGTGTAGTTGATCCAAGATGGCTGCCCCCATCAGCAGAGTAGCACAACACCCAAATGTGGGCTTCCTTCCTGTTCTTATATACAAGATGGCTGCCCCCTCCTGAGCTAGCCAAGATGGCTGCTGTCCTTGATCCAGCCAAGATGTCGGCTGCCAGAAATAGGAAACAGAAACAGACCCATCCTGGAGAAACCACATCCAAAATAGCCGGCTATCTCTGCTGGACCGCGCCTCGCCGGCGAATCGGCCGCACAGGCCTAGAATCAGGTGAGGAACGTAACAGCAGCCTTCTCCGATGGCGGCTCTCGACGAGTGCATCCGGGCCTTGTTTCCAAAACTTCTGGAGGGACTGCTACCACAGTCAGCTTTGGTGTCAGGGGTGCCTAGTGGTTAGTGCAGGTACTTTGATCCTGGGGAGCTGAGTTCGATTCCCACTGCAGCTCCTTGTGACTCTGGGCAAGTCACTTAACCCTCCATTGCCCCTGGTACAAAATAAGTACCTGAATATATGTAAACCGCTTTGAATGTAGTTGCAAAAACCTCAGAAAGACGGTATATCAAGTCCCATTTCCCTTCCCCTTTCCCGTTCTGTACCTGCTGCTGCACCGGTGTCTGGCCCTTCGCCTGCGGTGAGGTCCCCGACCGCGATGCCGCTTGTGGCATCCACGTCGGCTGCCACCCAGGTCGACTCCCCTTCGACGTCAGTGGAGGAAGCTTCGTCGCAGTCAGACCGGGCATCGGCCTCTTGACATCGCCATAGAGGACATCATTCCTCAGCATCGAGGCAGGTTCAGTGTCGAAGTACCTTGACACAGGCTTTATCCGACACTGAGCAGGAGTGTTCGTGGGAGTCAGAGGAAGATCCCAGGTACTTTTGTTCTGATGAGTCCTTTGGGAATCCCTCTAATCCTTCCCCTCCGCCAGAGAGGAGACTATCTCCACCAGAGAGTCTGTCTTTTTCCTCTTTTGTCTGGGAAATGGCTATGGCTATTCCCTTCCCTGTGGAGGTTGAGGATGAGCCCAGGACTGAGATGCTTGAGGTCCTGGATTGTTCTTCTCCACCTAAAGAGGCTGTGACTGTTCATTTGCATAAGGTACTGAAGGAAGTCCTTATGCGAAACTGGTTAGCCCCTCTGTCTGGCCCTGTGGTCCCGAAAAAGCTGAATCCCAGTATCGAATCCACGGTGAATCTGGGTTGATGAGGTCTCAGTTACCCCACAGCTCTATGGTGGTGGACTCCGCCCTCAAGAGAGCCCGGAGTACTAGAGACTATGCTTCGGCGCCCCCAGGCAGAGAGGCTAGAACTTTTGGGAGGAAGACGTACCAGGCCGCTATGCTCGCCGCCAAGATCCAGTCTTACCAGCTCTTCACGAGCGTACACTTGCGGGACTCGATATGACAACTGTCGAGCTTGGTTGATGCACTCCCTACGGAGCTGGCCGAGTCTTTTCGCCAGGTGGTCAGGCAGCAAAATGCGTGTCGAAAATTCCTGGCCAGGGGTACATTTGACACTTTTGACGTGGCATCTAGAGTTGCTGCTCAAGGTATAGTGATGCGCAGATTTTCATGGCTGCGTGTCTCTGACCTGGATCATTCGGTCCAGCAGCGAATGGTAGATGTTCCTTGCCAGGGGGATAATCTTTTTGGTGAAAAAGTAGAGGATCTAGTTGATCAAATCAAGAAGCGTAATTATGCTATGGATTCTCTTTCCCACCAGACGTCTTCTGCTACTGCCTCCTCATCTAGGAGGTTTTTTGGCGGGAAGATTAGTGATCCCTATTCCCATTCTAGGCGTAGGTACACTCCTACTTCTCAGCAGCCTGCCCAGGCTCATCCCCAGCACGCTTGTTCTCATCAACAGCGTGCGACTAAGGCCCATACTGCTTCCCAGCAAAAGCAAGGGATGGGCCTTTGACTGGCTCCAATTAAGCATAGCCTCTGTAAAAGTGTCCGTACCGTACGACTTACCGGTTGGAGGGAGGTTGTTATTTTTTCACCAAAGGTGGCCTCTCATAACCTCAGACCGGTGGATTCTTCAAATAGTCCAGTTAGGATACACTCTCAATCTTGAATCCAAACCTCCAAATTGTCCACCGGGAGCTCAGTCTTACAGTTCCCAGCACAAGCAGGTACTTGCAGAGGAACTCTCCGCCCTTTTAAATGCCGGTGTGGTCGAACCCATTCTACCAGGGGAAGAGGGGCTGGGATTCTATTCCAGGTTCTTGTGCAGAAGAAAACAGGGGGGATGCATCCCATCCTAGACCTGAGGGCCCTGAACAAATTTCTAGTCCGAGAAAAGTTTGGGATGGTTTCCCTGGGCACCCTTCTTCCTGTGATTCAAGAGAACGATTGGCTATGCTCTCTGGACTTAAAGGACGCTTACACACATTCCTGGCCGGTTAAATAGCGTTGCTACACAGACTCGGAGTGCATGTGTTCCCTTATCTCGACGATTGGCTGGTGAAGAGCACCTCGAAGTCTGGCACTCAGCAGTCCATGTGAATGACTGTTCAGGTGCTAGAACTACTGGGGTTCGTAATCAATTACCCAAAGTCCCATCTCACTCCAGCGCAAAAGTTGGAATTCATTGGAGCCCTGTTGAACACAAGGACAGTTCGAGCTTATCTTCCCGAGACAAGGGCAGACAACCTCCTGTCCCTGGTGTGCATAGCTCGAGCGTCTCAACAGATCATGGCTCGGCAGATGTTGAGACTTCTAGGGCACATGGCCTCCACAGTTCATGTGACTCCCATGGCACGTCTACACATGAGTTCGCCTCAATGGACCCTAGCTTCCCAGTGGTTTCAAGCTGCGGGGAGTCTAGAGGATGTAATCCAACTGTCCACCAACTTCCGGAATTCTCTGCAGTGGTGGGCGATTCCATCCAATCTGACCTTTGGGCATCCATTCCAAATTCCTCAGCTACAAAACGTGCTGACGACGGATGCATCCCTCCTGGGGTGGGGAGCTCATGTAGATGGGTTTCACACTCAAGGAGCCTGGTCCTTTCAGGAAAAAGGTCTTCAGGTCAATCTTCTGGAATTGCGAGCGATCTGGAAGGCTCTAAAGGCTTTCAGAGACCAGCTGTCTAACCAAATCATATTGATTCACACAGTCAGGTTGCCATGTATTACACCAACAAGCAGGGGGGCACTGGATCTCACCCTCTGTGTCATGAAGCTGTCCAGATGTGGCTTTGGACGCGCTGTCACGGCATGTTTCTCCAAGCCACTTATCTGGCAGGCGTAAACAACAGTCTGGCCGACAGGTTGAGCAAGATAATGCAACCTCACGAGTGGTCACTGAACATGGGTGTAGTCCGCAAGATCTTCCGAGCGTGGGGCACCCCCTCAGTGGATCTTTTTGCCACTCAGATCAATCACAAGGTCCCCCAGTTCTGTTCCAGACTTCAGGCCCACGACAGACTAGCGTCAGATGCCTTTCTCCTACATTGGGGGACAGGCCTTCTGTATGCGTATCCTCCCATACCTCTAGTAGGGAAGACTTTGCTGAAACTCAAGCAAGACTGCGGAACCTTTCTGGCCACGTCAGATTTGGTTCCTTCTTCTTCTGGAGTTGTCCTCCAAAGAACCGTGGAGATTGGAGTGTTTTCCAACCCTCATCACACAGAACGAGGGGTCGCTTCTACATCCAAACCTTCAGTCTCTGGCTCTCACGACCTGGATGTTGAGAGCTTAGAATTTGCCTCCTTGAGTCTTTCAGAGGGTGTCTCCCGAGTCTTGCTTGCTTACAGAAAAGATTCCACAAAGAGGTGTTACTCTTTCAAATGGAGGAAGTTTGCCATCTGGTGTGACAGCAAGGCCCTAGATCCTCTTTCTTGTCCTACACGTACACAGCTTGAATACCTTCTACACTTATCAGAGTCTGGCCTCAAAACCAACTCAGTAAGGATTCATCTTAGTGCGATTAGTGCTTTCCATCGCCGTGTAGAGGGTAAGCCTATCACTGGAGAGCTTTTAGTTCGCTTCATGAGAGGTTTGTTTTTGTCAAAGCCCCTGTCAAACCTCCACCAGTGTCATTGGACCTCAACGTCGTTCTCACCCAGCTGATGAAAGCTCCTTTTGAGCCACTGAATTCCTGCCATCTGAAGTACTTGACTTGGAAGGTCATTTTCTTGGTGGCTGTTACTTCAGCTCGTAGGGTCAGTGAGCTTCAGGCCTTGGTAGTACATGCACCTTATATCAAATTTCATCACAACAGAGTCGTCCTCTGCATGCACCCTAAGTTCCTGCCAAAAGTGGTGTCGGAGTTCCATCTGAACCAGTCAATTGTCTTGCCAACATTCTTTCCACTTCCTCATACCCGCCCTGGTGAAAGCAGTTTGCATACCTTGAACTGCAAAAGAGCATTGGCCTTTTACATGGTGCGGACAAAGCCCTTCAGACAGTCCGCCCAGTTATTTGTTTCTTTCGATCCCAACAGGAGGGGAGTCGCCATTGACTCTGGAGGGCCATATCACGGCTCATAATGGAAGAGCCATGGCTGTGTCGGTGGCTCACTTAAAGTCAGCCTCCATTGAGGAGATTTGCAAGGCTGCAACGTGGTCATCAGTCCACACATTCACATCTCTCTACTGCCTTCAGCAGGATACCCAACGTGACAGTCAGTTTGGGCAGTCGGTGCTGCAGAATCTGTTCGGGGTTTAGAGTCCAACTCCACTCCCCTAGACCCAATTTTGTTCTGTTCCAGGCTGCACTCTCAGTTAGTTGTTTATGGTTTCAGGTCAGTCTATGTTATGTCCTCGCCGTTGCGAGGCCCAGTTGACCAATGTTCATTGTTTTGAGTGATACTGGTTGCTAGGGATACCCCACATGTGAGAAGAAGCAGCCTGCTTGTCCTCAGAGAAAGCAAAGATACTTACCTGTAGCAGGTATTCTCTGAGGACAGCGGGCTGATTGTTCTCACAAACCCACCCACCTCCCCTTTGTAGTTGTTGTTGTTTATTTAAATTTATACTTTTTGATTAATCTGAGGAGACACGCTCACGCGACGGGCAGGAAGTCATCCACGCAGGCGCGGTGCACGCTGGTCGCGCGCCAGAAGGCTCTGGCAAAACTACTTTATTGCTTGCAAGAATTTGCCGATTCCTGGGCCGACGTGGAGGTTGACCCACATGTGAGAACAATCAGCCTGCTGTCCTCGGAGAATACCTGCTATAGGTAAGTATCTTCGCTTTACTGCTGTGTAGAGGGTAAGCCCATCTGTGCTCAGTCTTTAGTTGCTCAGTTCATAAGGGGCTTTTATACTTGTGAAACCTCCCATCAAGCCTCCCACTGTGTTATGGGATCTTAATGTTGTCCTTATCCAGCTGATTAAAGCTCCACTTGATTCCTGTCACCTGAAGTGCGTGAGTTGAAAGATTCTGTTTTTGGTGATCATCACTTCAGCCCGCAGAGTAAGTGAGCTCCAGACCCTAGTTGCTGATCCATCACAGCAGAGTGGTACTGCACATACATTCTAAGTTACTTCTTGAGGTATTGTCGGAATTCCATCTTAATCAGTCAGTTATTCTGCCAACGTTTTTTTTTCAAAGCCACGTACGCACCATAGTGACAACGCACTTCATACTTTGAACTTCAAGAGAGCCTTGGCCTTCTATCTGGAGTGGACTAAAGCCCTTAGGAAGTTCATCCATTTTTTTGTTTCTTTTGACCCAAATAGGATGGGGGTTGCCAACAGTAAACACACTGGGCCATATATTTAGACCACGGGAGGCAACTTGCATAAGTGCCACGATCAGCATGGACCCCGTTTATTCCGTGCTGGACCATTTCCGGTGACCGGCATTGAAAATCCGTGGGGGGGTTTTTTGGCCATCTCAGACTTAACCGGCTAAGT
This sequence comes from Microcaecilia unicolor, assembly GCF_901765095.1. Lineage (NCBI taxonomy): Eukaryota > Metazoa > Chordata > Amphibia > Gymnophiona > Siphonopidae > Microcaecilia > Microcaecilia unicolor. The sequence continues at coordinate 166,084,403 of NC_044041.1, forward strand.
GAATATTCAGCGCTGGCCAGTTAAGTTCAGTGGCTAAAGATAGGACTGCTGTTTAGACAGTCAGATTTGGCAGCTAAACGTAACCAGCTAGCGCTTGAATATTCACGGATATAGCCGGTTAACTGCCATGCACTAACAGTGACTATTCAGCAGAGGTAACCAGCTATTTCCACTGGATATTAGCGGTTAGCCAGCTAAATTCTAAATACCCAACCAGGAGCCATTCCTGGCCGGTTAAATAGCGCTGAATATCGACTGGATTCTCTCCAGTTGGCTCACAGACTGCATCTTTTTTTTACTTATGCCCAAGTGAGACCAACTCTGGAGGGGTCACGTCTCAGCTCACAATGTTAGAGCCATGGCTGCATCGGTTGCCAACCTGAGATCGGCCTCCATAGAGGAGATTTGCAGAGCTGCAATGTAATCTGCAGTCCACCCATTCATATCACATTACTGTTTGGAACAGGATTCTCAACGTGACAGCAGGTTCAGTCAAACAGAACTGAAAAACTTACTTGGGGTCTAAAATTCAACTCCACTCCCCTAGACCCATGTGTTTCTGTTCCAGACTGCTCAAAAAAACCTATTTTTAACATTTATTGCAGTTTTTACCTTGTCCTTTGGATCTTGCCTGTTGCAGGCCTTTTTGTCCCCTTTTTTTTTTTTTTTTTTTTTAATTTTGGACAGCCTAGTATCTAGAGATTCACATTAAGAAGACTATATCTAGAGGCCAACTGAATTTTGGTTTCAGTTTTGGTTACAGCGCCAAAATCGGCCCAAAATCCTTTTTTGCCTGGTTTCGGTTTCAGCTGAAAGTGACCATGTGTTTTCAGTGGAAGCCAAAACTTTGTGTTTTGTCCCATTTGTCTCCCCCCCCCCCCCCCCCCCCCCCCCAAAAACAGGAGTTGCCTCTTCTCCCAGACTCCCCCTCCAAGTGCTTGTTCCTCAACCTGTAGGCTTCCTTGGGTTTATCTTACAATCCCTGGAGGTCTAGGAGTGTAGTTGGGGCAGGAGCAATCCTCGGATATTCTGGCCCATTGCGGCTCTGCTCTCAAAATGACTGCCCAGGCTGGGGCATCGCTCCTGCCCTGACTGCACCATTAGACCATGGGAATTGTAAGGTAGTCTGGGGAGTGCTATTCTTGTATGTGTTTTTAATACTGCAATTGCAAGTATTGATCTTGCATATTAGTTTATGTGGTAAATACAGTGCTCCAAATAAATACTTTTAATACACAATTTTAGCAGGAATTTAAGTCTGTAAATTTGGATGATAAGCTCTTTAAGAATGAGCATCTGTGGCGTTATGACATCAGCTGTCACTGAGTCTGGCGCAAAGTCAAGCAGTGTAAAATCACTGTGGCTTCTAATTACAGCTTTCATTAGCTGCGGTTCATGTGTATGGAGGCTGTTTTGCTAGGAGGTAAAACACGGTCTTTCATTATTTAATTATATTCTGGCTTGGATGCTGTGGGTTTAGCAGTGGGATGTAGACCGCAAGTTCTGACAATCCCCGGTGGCCCTCATTGGTTCATATTAACACTCACACAACCAAACTTGAGGTGTCAGTTTCAACCAAAAGCTTTCAGACAGTTTTGGTGGAAGTTTCAGTCGGTCTCTAAATATATCCATCCTGCTTGTCCTCAAGAAAATGAAGGACGATAGGATGGATATCCTTATTACCCACCCACCTCCTCTTGGGTTGAATTTTATCAGCTGTATTTAAACTGACCAGGTCCAACGTGTGATGATGGTGAGCAGGACTATGTGCACATGCGCGGTTGACCACTTCCAAAAGCTTCTGGAAATAGAATGCTGAGGAGCATCTCCACACCAGAGGTCCATCTGTGATGCTACCCATTAGTAAGAATACTCATCCTACTTATCCTCGGAGAACACCTGCTACAGGTGAGTAACTTCACTTTCTTACAGTTACAGAATCATGAGACAAGAATATGCAGATTTCTTCTCCTCTTCCCCCTCATAATCATAGGCGCCCGGTATAAGAGGCTTGGGGAGGCTTAGCCGAAAGCCCCAAGCATCTCTCTCTCTCTCTCATCCCCCCACCCCCCCCGATGCAGCGTCTATCCCTCTCACTCCCTCCTTGTGGTCCCTCTAATTTGATTTAGATAGCCCATCGCTGCCGGTAGCAGCACGCCAACATCGTACTACAGCTTGCTTCGGAGCTTCGGCATGACGTGCCCCGCCTCCTCTGACCAGCCTTCCTTATGATGTGTCCAGCCCTCGCGGAAGCAGGAAGTTTGGTCAGAGGAGGCGGGGCACGTCAGGCCGAAGCCCCGAAGCAAGCTGTAGTACGATGTTGGCGTGCCGCTACCGGCAGCGATGGGCGATCTAAATCAAATTAAAGGGACCACAGGGAGGGAGTGAGAGGGATAGACGCTGCATCGGATGGTGGGGGGATGAGAGAGAGCCTGTCAGTAGTGGCGATCTGATCAAATTCGAGGGACTGCAGAGAGGGAGCAAGATGGATAAATGCATTCGGGGGTGGGGAACGATGGAGAGGGATAGACACTGCATTCGGGAGGGAAAGAGGGAGAGGGATAGATACTGCAATGGGGGGAGAAACAAGGGAGAATTGCTGGACATGGGTAGATGGAGGGGAGGGAAGGGGAGAGAGGAGAATTGCTGGAGATGGATGGAGGAGTTGAGCAATTGTGGTTAGTATATGCTTTGAGCAACCACTTTATTCTTTGACATATTATACATATCTAATATCTAAATTTAATAAAAAGTATTAATTGTGATTTATTTTTACTTATTTTTTTTCTGTGTTGCCAGACAATTATGGATATTAACCCCGCCCCCTTTAGCCTCCCCAAACAGTTGGACCACCAACCGCCTATGCTCATAATGTATTTTATGGATGGGAGGCAACCAACCAACAGAACAAACCAAAATCTTTACCTGCTTCTTTCTCAAGGTGAAATAAGTGTTAAAAGGTTTGGGAAGCTCCTGCTAATTGGCCATCCTCTCACCTTTTAGGGTGGGAGCCTAAAAAGAAGGGGTTGGTACTATGATAGCAGGAAGCTAAGCTGCCACCTTGATGACTGAAATTGTGCATGTAGTTTGAAATAGTGAGCAATAAACTTAAGCAAAGATTTCTTGAAAGGAGGAAGCATTTCATACTGTGGAAAAGCTAGCATCAGTGACCCACTTTGTGCTTTTGAATGCTGATTTACCTGAGTGTGCTTTCTCCTAGGCAACCAGGTGCACCCCCTCCTAGATTCCCTGGACCTGGCGGATCTCCAGGGCCCCCAGGCTCTATGCCTCATGAGATGCCCATGGGTCCTGGAATGAATCAAGGGCCTCCAATGGGCTCAGGTCCCCCAGTGATGCCCTTCGATCCAGATGATCCAACAAACTCAGGAATGATGCCACCAGGTCCTCCAGAACAGAGCTTCTACGATGATTTCTACCAAGATCCAGGCCTGGAAATTGACTCAGAAATAATGGGTAACCCAAGTGTGTTCCTTTGCTTTTTTTTTTCTGGACTTTCTGCTTCTTGACAAATTTGTTCAATGGTTGCATCTCCAGAAACACAGTCTGTTCTCAATGTGATTTATATAATGAGGACAGTTTTCATTTTCTTTGCAGAGCATACAAGCTCATTTTCAAAGAAAGTTGCTGTGATTGTTCCCTTTGAAAATCTGTGGCCAAAAGTGCTAACAGAGCTTGCAGATGTAGACTTCTGTACATAATTTGTTGGGACAGTTTGGCCCCATCCTTTACCCTGCACTGAAGGGAAGAGCAGCTTTCTAAGAGGCTGTTTTAGTAGATAAAACATCAATTTACCTGCAAAGAACTTCTTTGAAAATTGACCTTGTAATTTTTAAAGTGATAGCATATAAGATCCTTTATTATTGTTAAAGCTTTTATTAATGGAGTTTCAAGGCCTCTGCCCCTTTCCATTGGAAAGGGGGTGAGGCGTTGAGAAAGGGCTGCTGATCTACCATTTTGCCATTGAACATTTTGATGTCACCATAACATTTTATCTCAAAGCTGTAAAGTGAAGAGATGCACAGCTTAACTAAATAAATACAGTGAGTTAAGAAAACATAGTTGCATGCCTATAGCAGGATCCCATAGCCATACAGTTGGTGATGTCATTGAAAGACAGCACCAAATCGGGTTCAGTTTCTAAAGCCCAGAGAGAGCTCTAAAAAGCCTTCAGAGCCTGTGCAGGAATTCTCACATTGCTGTCAGTGTCCATTAATGTTCAAATTACGCTTCAACCCAGGATGAGCAAGGAAGGAATGTGTAATTGTGGGATCCTGCTGTCCACAGAGAAAATCTGTTCTCTGAGGACAAGCAGGCTTGCATATTCTCACAAGTGGATAGACGCTGAACTACGTCACCTGGTCCAGCATTTATCCCAAAGTAAAAAATTCAGAGCTTTGTGAAGTTCGATCTACATTCAACTGCGCATACGCAAGTGCCTTTCCGCCCACCGCAAGAATGTGTCCTCTCAGTTTTGTTTTTTTCCACGTGAGGAGCAGCTATGTTTTCTTGGTCTCTCCTCACACGCCTTGTCTAAGAGCTTTTTTGAGTGCCGTCTGCTTGTTTTCATTTATTTTCATTGTGGCTTTTTTATTTTTTTCAAACCTCACAAATTCCCCCTTGTTTTTCTTAGTGGTTTTTGCCTGCATTTAAGTTTCCTTTATTTTTCGACGTCACGGGCCGATTTTAGGCCCTGACTCCGGTCGGGTACTCCCTTCTTTTTGTGCCTTTGCCCCTTTTTCAGGCACCATTGAATCGTTTGATTTGGCTGGAGAAGATTTCCTGTCCTTGTCCATGAAGATTCCCAGTGGCTTCAAGTGTTGTACCCGGTGCAACTGGACCATCTTGGGGAAGAACACCCATTCTTGGTGTCTGCAGTGTCTTGGGTCCGACCATAGCCCTGTTAACTGTGTTCTCTGCTTCATATGAAGAAGAGGACCCAGGTTTCCCGAGAGGCTCAACGTGAAAAGATTTTTGAAGCCAGGTCCGGTTCCTGGACATCGGCATTGAGGTCGAGTGTCACACAGTCATCGGGAGCATCGGTAAGCATGGCTGCTTTGAGTCCTCTAGGCATTGGGAGCAGTGTGGTGTCGAGTGGGTCTCCACCTGTCTTGAGGCCTCCTGCTGTGCAGGCCCCCTGGGACCGTCCATCTTTGGACCTGACCTTGAGGCGACATGAGGATTTGACGTTGTCTTCGTCGGCACCAAGGAGCCTAGGTGACATGCTTTGGGTGAAGGCCAAGAAGCACCGTCATCAGTCACCCTCGATACATGGTGCCGGGAGCTCCAGGGCCCCAAGGGATTCGGCACCCGAGAAGAATTGGTGCTGGGAGGATCGCTTTTCCTCCATTCAAGAGGTGCCGATGCGCTTGTCTCCAAGCAGCCGAGATTCTGCTCCCTTAGCGACCCCAGAGGTTCTGCAACCTGTGCTTCAGCCGACACCCCAGCGCTCGTGGGAATCAGAGAAGGATCCCAGATACTTTTCCTCAGACGAGTCTTATGGGATTCCTTCTGAACCCTCCCTACCACCTGAAAGGAGACAGTCTCTGCCGGAGAGCCTTTCTTTCCCTTCTTTTGTAAAGGAAATGGCTGATGCCATTCCATTTCTTTTGGAGGTGGAGGATGAGCACAAGGCCAAGATGCTCGAGGTCCTGGACTATACATCTCCTCCTAAGGAGGCAGTGATGCTCCTCTCCACGAGATACTCGGCAGTCCTCGTCAGAAACTGGTCATCCCCTCTGTCAGTCCCTGTTGTCCCCAAGAAGATTGACACCCAGTATCGGATCCACAGTGAACCTGGGTTAGTAAGGCCTCGGTTGCCTCACGACTCCATGGTGGTGGAATCTGCTCTCAGAAGAGTCAGGAGTACTAGGGACTATGCCTCCCTCCCCTAAGCTGAGAAGCTAGAACCCTGGATTCTTGTGGGAGGAAGATGTACCAGTCCTCAATGCTGATCTCCCGTATACAGTCATACCAGTTCTTCATGAGTGTTTACTTGTGACACTGGGTGAGACAGCTGCCAGACTTGGTCAATACGCTCCCTCCAGAGCAGGCCAAGCCTTTTTGCCATCTGGTAAAGCAGCAGAAAGTGTGTCAAAAGTTCTTGGCCAGGAGGACTTATGACATTTTTGATGTGGCATCCAGGATCTCTGCTCAAAGTATAGCAATGCACAGACTCTCATGGCTGCGTGTTTCTGACTTGGAACATTCTGTTCAGCAGAGGTTGGCGGATCCTCCTTCCAGGGGGATAATCTTTTTGGAGAGAAGGTAGAGGAGGTCGCAGACCAGATCAAGAAACACACTGACACTATCTCTTCTCTCTCCCACCGGGCGCCTTCTGCATCCACATCCTCATCTAGGAGGTTTTTTGGCAAGTCAAGGAGCATTCCCTACTACTACTCTAGGTGTAGGTACACTTCGGCTCGTCTGACTGCTCTGGCTCAGCTCCAGCGTGCTCGTTCTCATCAACGGTGTGCTCCTAAAGCCCCTGCTGCTCCCCAGTCAAGGCAAGAGATGACTTTTTGACTGGCTGCAACAGAGCATAGCCGCAGTAAGAGTGTCTGTTCCAGACTTTCCAGTTGGGGGCAGGTTGAAAGTTTTTCACCAAAAGTGGCCTCTCAGAAACTCCGACTGGTGGGTTCTTCAAATAGTTTGTCTCGGATACACCCTCAATTGGCATTCCAACCCCCCAAATTGCCCACTGAGAGCTCATTCATTGAGCTCTCAGCACAGGCAGGTGCTTGCAGAGGAGCTCTCCGCCCTTCTGAGGCCCATGCAGTTGATCCCGTTCCACCAGGGGAAGAAAGGCAGGGATTCTATTCCAGGTACTTCGTTGTGCAGAAAAAGACAGGGGGGATGTGTCCCATCCTAGTCCTAAGGGCCCTGAACAAATTCCTGGTCAAAGAAAAGATCAGAAGGGTTTCTCTGGGCACCTTTGTCTCAATGATTCAGAAAAACGATTGGCTATGCTCTCTGGACTTAAAGGATGCATATACTCATATCCTGATACTTCCTGCCCACCGGAAGTATCTTCAGTTTTGGCTGGGAACACATCACTTTCAGTACTGCATGTTGCCTTTTGGCCTCACATCATCTCCCAGGGTCTTCACCAAGTGTCTAGCGGTAGTCGCAGCATCGCTACACAGACTTGGAGTCCATGTCTTTCCATATCTTGACAATTGGCTGGTGAAGAGCACTTCAGAGGGCAGTGCTCGGGAGTCCATGAGGATGACTGTTTATGTGCTAGAGCTACTAGGGTTCGTTTTAAACTCTCACAAGGCCTATCTACACCCTGTCCAGCAATTGGAGTTCATAGGCACACAGAAGGTTCGAGCCTACCTCCCAGAAGCCAGAGCAGACAATCTTGTTTTGCTGGTGTCCAAGGTTCGTGCCTCTCAGCAGGTCACAACTCAGCAGATGTTGAGATTGCTGGGCCAAAGCAAAAACAAAAAAGGAGGTGAAATATATTTCGCAATTGTAGACATCTCTTCGGAGAGGAGTATTACAAGTCCGTTTTGCCTTTTATTATATATTTTATATATACCTTTTTGAAGAGAGGAGACCTAAGAGGATTGTGTCTCGACAGTTCCCTTGGAGTACACATTCCGAGTTACATCCACCAAGGTTGCAAAGACCCCTGAGGCAGGCCTTTTGGCCGAAACACGGCCGTGTCGGGTCATCTTCATGTACATTGTTATTTTTTAATTTTTAATTTTTAAGTGAATAAATATACAAGTGTTGGTATCCTCATCCATTCTCCTCACTTTTTGTTTTATATCCCGAGATTGCTGGGCCCACATGGCTTCCACAGTGTACATTAACACCCATGACACATCTTCACATGAGATCAGCTCAATGGACCCTGGCTTCTCGGTGGTATCAGGCCACGGGGAGTCTGGAAGATGTCATCCAAGTGTCCCCAGAGCTTGTTCGCTCTCTTCAGTGGTGGACCAGTCGATTCAGTTTGACTCTGGGACTTCCATTCCAAATTCCTCAGCCACAAAAGGTGCTTACAACGGATGCATCTCTCCTGAGATGGGGAGCTCATGTAGATGGGCTTCACACTCAAGGAACTTGGTCCCCTCAGGAAACGAATCTTCAGATCAACCTCCTGGCGTTTCGAGCAGTCTGGAATACTCTAAAGGCTTTCAGAGATCGGTTGTCCCATCAAATTATTCTCGTTCAAACAGACAATCAGGTTGCAATATATTACAGTGCAGGGTGGGGGGCACTGGATCACGCCCTCTGTGTCATGAGGCTGTCCGGATGTGGCGTTGGGCTCGCCAGCACGGCATTTTCCTTCGAGGCGCTTATCTGGCAGGCACAATCAACACCCTGGCTTACACGAGTGGTCTATTGACATCGGCATGGCCCACAAGATCTTTCGAGTGTGGGGCACCCCCTCGGTAGATCTTTTTTCCACTCACATCAAACACAAGGTCCCTCAGTTCCAGGCTTCAGGCCCACGACAGACTAGCGTCAGATGCCTTCCTCCTCAGTTGGGGGACAGGTCTCCTGTATACTTATATTCTGATACCTCTAGTAGGAAAAACTTTGTTGACACTCGAGCAAGACTGCAGAACCATGATTCTGATCGCGCTGTACTGGCCGCGGCAGATTTGGTTCCCTCTTCTTCTGGAATTATCCTCCGAAGAACCATGGAAATTGGCGTGTTTTCCGACCCTCATCACACATAACAAGAGGTTGCTTCTACATCCCTCAACCTCCAGTCTCTGGCTCTCACAGATTGGATGTTGAGAGCCTAGAATTCGCTTCCTTGGGTCTTTCGGAGGGTGTCTCCTGAGTCTTGCTGGACTCCAGAAAAGATTCCACTGTTATTCTTTTAAATGGAGGAGGTTAGCCGTCTGTTGTGAGAGTAGGGCCCTAGATCCTTTTAGTTGTCCTACACAGACCCTGCTTGAGTACCTTCTACACCTATCCAAGTCTGGTCTCAAGACCAACTCCGTAATGGATCACCTTAGTGCAATTAGTGCTTATCAACATGTAAAAGGTAAGCCCATCTCTGGACAGCCTCTAGTTGTTCGCTTCATGAGATGTTTGCTTTTGTCAAAGCCCCCTGTCAAACCTTCACCAGTGCCATGGGATCTCAACATCATTCTCACCCAGCTGATCAAAATTCCGTTTGAGCAGCTGAATTCCTGTCATCTGAAGTTCTTGACCTGGAATGTCATTTTCTCCAAAGACAAGCAGGCTGATATTCTCACAAGTGGGTGACGCCACGTCGGCCCCGGAGGATTTTAAAGCAAAATCTAAAAATCTCTTCTACGGCGTTCCGTCGCGCGAGCGAACGCACTGCGCATGTGCGCACACCTCTTCCCGCTCGCCGTGCGGACACGCCCCTCAGTTTTTCTTTTTCCGCGTCTGAGGAGACACGGAGTTCGTTAGTGCTTCGTGTTTTCTTCAGGTCCTCGGAGTAAAATCTCTTTTTTATTTTTTAATTTTACCCTTTTTGGGTGTTCTTTATTTTTTCATTTGATCCTTTCATGGCAGGCTCATTGTGGCTTATATATACAGGTACTTTTTTGTACCTGGGGCAAGGAAAAGTTAAGTACTTGCCAGAGTCACAAGGGGCTGTGCCTGAAAGGAAAACAAAGCATATAAGCTTCTCTTTTCTTATAAAAATGCTGGCATATTGTTATCTGTGGGCTCTCTCTCGCCAGCAAACTAAACAAGCCCACATTTTTAGGATCCATTTATTAAAACTTTACAAATGGCTCTCCAGAGCTGTGACAGCCTGCTCCAGCACACCACTGTCTTTAAGCCCCACAAGTGTGAAGGTGTATGTCACAGGAAAAACCAGGAACCTAAGCAGGTGCATCCCTGGTCAGCCACTGCATGGGCAACCTGGTGACACAATATCAGTGGTGTAACCTTTGAAGTGAGTCTCCACCCGCCTCGGCGCCTCCTGCTCTGCAGGTCATTCGGGCGCATCGGAGGATGTGTCTTGGGCCGGATCATCTCCCTGTGAAGCGCAAGTAGTGTCTCAAAGACGAGACGTATTCTACTCTGCCAGGGATGCCCAAAGGAGATCATTCTGGAGTCCGACAGAGACCGATGCACGCTGGGTATAGTTATGCATCGAATAGGTCTCCACCTGCCTCGGCGCCTCCTGCTTGGCAGGTCATTCGGGCGCATCGGCGGATGTGTCTTGGGCCGGATCATCTCCCTGTGAAGCGCAAGTAGTGTCTCAAAGAAACGAGACGTATTCTACTCTGCCAGGGATGCCCAAAGGAGATGCCCAGAGCTTTGCTCCCTCTGTTATGGAGGTATCCGGGCTTCAGACACGAGAGCGTTGCTCCCTCTGTTATGGAGGTATCCTGGCATTGGACGTCGATGCACCGGTACGTCGGTACCAGGTATCATCGGTACCATGGGTCCCATCGGCACCGGGTATCATCGGTACCATGGGTGCCGTCGATGCCGAGTGTCATCGGTGCCATGGGTGCTGTCGGTACCGGGTATCATCGGTGCCATGAGTGCCGTCGGTACCGAGTATCATCGGTGCCATGGGTACTGTTGGTACCGAATATCATCGGTGCGTCGGTACCGAGGAGTATCGATACCAACTACATTGGTACCATGGTCGGTGTCATGGGTCCCGTCGGTACCGGGTATCATCGGTACCATGGGTCCCGTCGGCACCGGGTATCATCGGTACCATGGGTGCCGTTGATGCCGAGTGTCATCGGTGCCATGGGTGCTGTCGGTACCGGGAATCATGGGCACCATCGGCACCAGGTATCATGGGCACCATCGATACCAGGTATCATCGCCCATCGGTACCGAGTATCATGACTGCCATCGGTACCATAGTATCAGGTATCGTCGGTACCGTGGATACATGGGTATCAGGTATCATGGATGCCGTCGGCACATGAGTACCATCGATACCAGATATCATGACCAGGTACCATCGGTGCCATGGGTGCCATTGGTACCAGGTGTCATGAGCACCGTCGGTGCCATGTGTACCATCGGTACCGTCGGTGCTGTTGGTGCCGGATATCATGGGTACCATTGGTACCACATGTCACGGCTACCATCGGTACCAGGTATCATGGGTACCATCGATACCAGATACCATGACTATCATCGGTACCAAGTACCATTGGTACCGGGGTCCATCGGTACCATGTGTATCATCGGTACCGTCGGTGCCATGGTCTAGCAGTCTGGTTTTGATTCCCTTGCATTTCCAGACTTTGTCCTTGGCTTCGGGACCATGGGTACCATTGGATGCCATGGGTGCTACCGCCTCCTGCGGCATCTGGCTTTTCACCTGGTCTCCTTCACCGATGCTGCCTCTGGTATGGGTGTTCGCACCCTACTGGGGCAACTTCTTGACCCATAGTAGCCTCCATATCGGACGCGTTTGGATCTGAGCTGCTCTGTTTGAGTAGTTAGTTCAGTTCAATGATGGTCATCTGACATTACAGTGGAGATTGTGAATCCCAATGCCCAGATGCTAGAGGTCCTGGACTACTATCTTCACCTGAGTCTTCTGCACTCAGAACAGATAGGAGTTCTAAGAACTTATTTCGGCGCCCCCGGGGCCAGAGCATACATCCTAAGCCTCTTTTGGAGAATGGCGTACCAGGCTGGCATGATCGCATCCCAAATCAAGTCTTGTCAGATCTTTACGAGCATTCCCACCGGAGTAGGCTAAACCTTTTCACCAAGTGGTCAGGTAGCACACGGTGTGTCGCAGGTTCCTGTCCAAGGGCATTTTCGACACTTGTAATGTAACACCTAGATTTCTGCTCTAGGTACAGTGATGCGCAGACTCTCATGACTGTGTGCCTCTCTCCTGGAGGAGGAGACTCAGTAGAAAACTGTAGATATGCTGTGCATACACTTCCTCATCTTGGAAGTTCTTTAGAGAGAGGAGTAGTTTTCCTTGTGCCTTAAGGGGTCGTACCTATACTCCTACTTCTCGACAGCCGGTTCGGGCTATGCCTCAGCACGCTCGTTCTAGTCAGCGGCGTGCACCTAATCAGGCCCCTGCACCTATTCCCCAGGAAACAGAGGGGTTTTTGACTGGCTCCAATTCAGTATAGCCACTAAAAAAAAAAAAAAAAAATGTCCGTACCGGCCATTCTGCCTGTCGGGGGGGAAGTTTACATTTTCTCCACCAAAGGTGACTTCTTTTATCCTCCAACCGGTGGGGTTTTTCAACTAGTCCGGTTAGGTTACATTCTCAATCTGGAATCAAACCCTCCACATTGTTCATTGGAAGCTTAATCCTTTAGCTTCCATCAAAAGTGAGTACTTGCAGAGGAACTCTCTGCTTTTCTCAGCGCCAATGCAGTCGAGCCCGTTCCACCAGGGCAAGAAGGGTTGAGATTCTATTCCAGGTCTTTCTTTGTGGGTTGCGTCCCATCATACACATAAGGGGCCTAAACAGATTTGGTTCAGGATGCTTTCCCTGGGCATCCTTCTTCCCATACTTCAGGAAAACGATTGGTTATGCTCTCTGGATTTATAGGATACTTATACTCTCTTTGCATCCAGAGTATGTTTTTTTCCTAGTGCCTGGCTGTTGTTGCAGCGTATCTTCATGGACTGAGAGTGCATGTGTTCCCTTAACACGATGATTGCCCGTCTCAACAGATTACAGCACAGTACATATTGAGACTTCTTGACACCCATGGCACTTTTGCACATGACATCCGCTCAGTGCATCCTAACTTCCCAGTGGTATCAAGTTTAGGGTATCTAGAGGATGTTACCCGACTGTCCGCCAGTCTTCGGTATTCCCCTCAGAGGTGGTTAATTCTCTATTTTGATTCTGAGGCACCTTACTCAGTCAAAAGCTGCTGACGAAGGTTGCATCCCTCCTGGCTATCCAACCAAATTATTTTAATTCAACAAACAATCGGGTTGTGATGTACTCGATAACAAAGGAGTACTGGATCTTGCCCTCTGAGTTAGGATGCCATACAGATGTAGCGGTGGGCCCGCAATGCGGCGTGTTTTCTCCAAGCCACTTATCTAATTGGCGTAAACAGCAGTCTGGCCGACAGGCTGAGCAGGATAATGCTACAGTTGAGCATGCCTATAGTTCGAAAGACCCCTCAGTGGATCTTTTTGCTACTTAGTCCAATCGCAAAGTCCCTCAGTTCTGTTCCAGGCTGCAGGTTCACGGCAGGCTACCATCGGATGCCTTTCTCCTTCTTTGGGAGACAGGTTTTCCGTATGCGTATCCTCCCATACATCTGGTGGAAAAGACTTTGCTGTTTCTCAAGCAAGATTGTGGAGCCATGATTCTGATTGCTCTTTTCTAGCTGCGTCAGATAGGATTCCCTCTTCTTCTGGAGTTGGAATGTTTTCCAGCTCTCATTACGCAGAACGAGGGGGCACTTCTACATCCCAACCTCCAATCTCTGGCTCACACGGTCTGGATGTTGAGAGTGGGGTTTCGTTGAGTTTTCCAGAGTGTCTCCCGACTCTTGCTTGCTTTCAGAAAAGATTTCACAAACAGGTGATATTCTTTTTCATGGAAGAGGTTTGCCGTCTAGTGTGACAGCAAGGCCCTAGATCCTGCATCTTGTCTTATACAGACCTTGCTTGAGTTCTTTCTACACCTGTCTGAGTCTGGTCTCAAGACCAACTCTGTCAGTATTCATCTTCGTGCAATAAGAGCTTATCATCAACGTGTGAAAGGTCAGCCTTTAGCTGTCCACTTCACGAGAGGTTTATTTCTCCCCCAATATTGAGAAAATTCCTTGTATGTGTCTAAGGGAGATTATTTCTGTTGGGCTTAGCACCCACAATAATTTTGACAGTTGGCTCTTATGCTTCGGTTAGAGTTCCTATCACTCCTTATCCAGTATCTTGGGGTCCCAATGTCGTTTTCATCCAGCTGCTGCAAGCTCAATTCGGGCCACTGGATTCCTGCCATCTGAAGTATTGGACCTGGAAGGTCGTTTTCCTTAGTGGCTGTTCCTTCAACTCGTAAGGTCGGTGAGCTTCGGTCTCTAGTAGCTCAAGCGCCTTACCTTACTTCTCATCTTAACAAAGTAGTTCTCCGCATGCAGACAAAGTTCTTACTGGTGCTGGTATCGGAGTACCATCTGCTCCAGTCAGTTGTCTTGCCAACATTCTTTCTCCCTCACTGGCGAAAGCAAGCTCCGCACTTTTTGCGTGGAGCAGACGAGCTCCCTCGGACGGTCCGCCCAGTTGTTTATTTCTTTTAATGCCAGTTGCTGTCGGAAACCGCATAATTTCTTCTTGGCTAGCAGAGTGCATCTCCTTCATTTTTGTCCAAGCTGGACTGACTCTAGAAGGCCATGTCACGGCTCACAAAATTAGAGCCATGGCTGAGTCGGTGGCTCATCTAAGATCAGTCACTATTGAAGAGATCTGCAAAGCTGCGGCGTGGTCATCAGTCCACACATTCACATCTTACTACTGCCTTCAGCAATAGCCGACTCGTCAGTCGGTTTGAGCAGTCGGGGCTGCAGAACTTCTTTGGGGTTTAGAATCCAACTCCAACCCTCCTAAGCCCATTTTTGTTCTGTTCCAGGCTACACTCATTTCGATGTTTCTTCTTTTCAGGTCAATTTTATTCTGGCCTCGCCATTGCGAGACTCAATTGACCACTGTTTGTTGTGTTGTGTAAGCCTGGAAGTTAGGGATACCCCACTTGTGAGAATATCAGCCTGCTTGTCTTTGGAGAAAGAGTAGTTACTTACCTGTAACAGGTGTTCTCCGAAGACAGCAGGCTGCATATTCTCACAAACCCTCCCACCTTCCCCTTTTGGAGTTGTCTCCTCCATCTTTTGGATTTAACTGAGGGGCGTGTCCGCACGGCGAGCGGGAAGAGGTGTGCGCACATGCGCAGTGCGTTCGCTCGCGCGACGGAACGCCGTAGAAGAGATTTTTAGATTTTGCTTTAAAATCCTCCGGGGCCGACGTGGCGTCACCCACTTGTGAGAATATGCAGCCTGCTGTCTTCGGAGAACACCTGTTACAGGTAAGTAACTACTCTTTCTTGGTGGCTGTTACTTCAGCTCGTAGCGTCAGTGAGCTTCAGCCCTTAGTGGTGGATGCACATTATACTAACTTTCATCACTACAGAGTAGTCCTTTGCACGCACCCTAAGTTCCTGCCGAAGGTGGTGTCGGAGTTCCATCTGAATCAGTCGATTGTCTTGCCAACATTTTTTCCCTGACCTCATGCCCATCCTGGCAAAAGCAGCTTGCACACCCTGGCTTGCAAGAGAGCACTGGCCTACTACTACATGGAGCGGACAAGGCCTCATAGACAGTCTGCCCACCTTTTTGTTTCTTTTGATTCGAGTAGGATGTGTGTCGCCATCGGGAAACACACCATCTCAGTTTGGCTGGCAGATTGCATTTCCTTCACTTATGCCCAGGCTGGGCTGACCTTGGAGGGTCATGTCACTGCTCATAATGTCAGAGCCATGGCCGCGTCAGTAGCTCACGTGAGGTCAGCCGCTATTGAAGAAATTTGGAAGGCTGCAACATCGTCTTCAGTCCACACATCTCACTACTGCCTTGAGCAGGATACCTGACGCGACAGTCGGTTTGGGCAATCAGTGTTGCAGAATCTGTTTTGGGTCTAGAATCCAACTCCACCTTCCTAGGCCCATTTTATTCTGTTCCAGGCTTCACTTTCATTCAGATTGTAAATAGTTTCAGGTTAATCTGTGTAATGTCCTACAAATGCACTCAATCTGCAGCCCCTCATTACCTCTCTTCCCTTATCTCCTCTTACGCTCCTACCCGAAACCTCTGCTCACAGGACAAATCCCTCTTCTCTGCACCCTTCTCCACCACCGCCAATTCCAGGCTCTGCCCTTTCTGCCTCGCCTCTCCCTATGCTTGGAATAAACTTCCTGAGCCCATACGCCAAGCCCCCTCCCTGCCCATCTTCAAATCCTTGCTCAAAGTCCACCTCTTCAATGTTGCCTTCGGCACCTAACCATTATACCCCTCTATTCAGGAAATCTAAACTGCCCCAATTTGATTATCTGCACATTTTGTCCATTAGATTGTAAGCTCCTTTGAACAGGGACTGTCCTTCTTTGTTAAACTGTACAGCGCTGCATAACCCTAGTAGCGCTTTAGAAATGTTAAGTAGTAGTGTCCTCGCTGTTGCAAGGCCCAAACACTGTTTGTTGTTTTTGGTGAGCTTAGATGCTAGGTGTTCCCCAATTGTGAGAATATGCAAGCCTGCTTGTCCTTGGAGAAAGCAAAGATACTTCCCTTTAGCAGGTGTTCTCCGAGGTCAGCAGGCTTCATATTCTCACAATCCCGCCCACCTCCCCTTTTTAGTTGTCTTTTTCATTATTTTATTTTATTTTTATTTGTTTTTTGCTTTAAGATTAAACTGAGAGGACCTTGTTCTCGCTGCGGGCAGGAAGGCACTCGCACATGCACAGTGGAGCGCGGCTCGCATTTCACAAAACTCTAACTTTTTTACTTTGGCATAAATTCCGGACCGGGCAACGCGAATCGGCGTCTGCCCACATGTGAGATTTGAAGTCTGCTGTCCTCCGAGAATACCTGCTACAGGTAAGTATCTTCGCTTTATCGGCATGCATCTACATTTTCTCCATGGAAAGCAAGTATCTCCACAGTCACACAGTTGATGACTGCCAAGCTTAGGGTTGCAGAAAAACAGGTTTCTGGAGGAGGAGGCTGGTTGAAGCATTATTTAGAAAAATTATCTAGGACTACCTATCCAAAAGCACCTGCAATTGAAGGCTGATCTAGACAGTATTAGTAAAAATATATCTATGTACGACCATGTAGCTGCCTTACAAATGTTCTCTGTATAAGATCTTTGAAGATGTGCTTTCATTGTCACTGAAGTTCTGAGGTGCTGAGCAGTTACTCTTCCTAGTATAGTCTGATATGCTTTATCATAGCAAAGCACTATGCAATCTAATATCCATGAAGAAAGTGTGCTTTCTTCATTGGATAATTATGTCTCTTTAAGTCAAAAAGGGAGAAAAGTTTGTGACCATCTGTGCTCAGAATTTGTTTTGTGTATGTGTATCTGCAATACTCTTTTGCAATCCAACATGTGAAGATTTTGTTATTGCTCGTTACCATGACTTAGTGGATATAACACTGATAGTATCACTGGTTGATTGATACAGAAATCTGATACAACTTTCAGAAGAAATTTTGGATATTCTGAAAATTACTTTATCTTACAGAATCTGGGTATATGAATAGTAATAAACTAACCCTTGCATCTCACTGATTCTCTGACTGAAGGTATGGCAGTTAAGAATAGAGTCTTCCAGTTCAAAAACTTTGGTTGAGCCACTGGCTCAAAAGACAATTGAGACAATAGATGGAGAAATAAATTTTAAACCCAAGAAAGTGTTGGTCTTTTCTTAGGCAGTCTCAAGTTTAGTAAGCTTTTCATAAATCATGCTTAGTGATAGATCTCCTGTCAATTGGACTATGATATGCTGCTACAGCACTTAAATGGTCCCTCACTGAAGATGTACTGAGGTCAGAATATGAGATATGAAGAAGAGACTGAAAAAGTGTGCTAAGAAACAATGAAAAGGGTTTTCTCAGTGATCATTATGCCAAGCCACAAATCTTTGCCACATTAGAGCATGCAGCTTCTTTGTTGATTGTTTCCTAGAAGCCAACAACACATGTCTAACTTCTTCATGCTTGAGAAACTTATTGAACATCTGGCCTCCAACATCCATGCTGGTAGGTCTAGTGCTTGAAGATTAGGATGAGCTATAATTCCTAATGTCTGTGTAGATAGGTCCACCAATCTTGGTAGCATTTATAGATGGCTCTTGAGCCATTTGACGTAAAAAAGGGAAACAGATCTGCCTTGGCCAGTATGGAGGTATCAGTATAAGATATGCCATATCTTAGTGAATCTTCTGAATAGTTCTGGAGATTAGTGGTATTGGAGAAAAGGCATATAAAAACTTCTGCTTTCATGGAATTCTGAAGGCATCCAAAGCTGTTCAGTTCTGACTTGGACGGTGAGGGCAAAATACACAGAGGCAGGATAATCCAGATATCAATAACAAAAAAAGTCACTAGTGTTACCACAGATTAAAATACCCATCTACCTGAATGTAACTCACCTTGAGCTACTACTGAAACATGTGTGAGCAAAATCTAAAAAACTAAATAAAATAAAACACTTAAACCCAACGTGGCCACATTTCGCTAGAAGCCTACCAAAACCATTTTCCTGTTTCTGCCGAAACTGAACCTGTGACTGAATTTTATTGCTGGGTTTCGGCAGAAATGGAAACCGTTAACCAAACCACAATGCGTCCCCTCCCCTGAACAGGAGTAGCTTACCTTTGACACCCCTTCCCCCAGACCAAAGGTGAGGCTCTCCCTGGACCTAGACTCTCCCACCCCCAGGCTTACCTTAAAAGCACTGATAGTGCAGTGAGGGCAGGAGCGATCCTCATTCGTCCGTGCCCCCTGCTCAGTTGTCAACATTGCTGCTGGGACTTCAAGTACCAGAAGTCATTGGAGTCAGCATACATAGACAATCAGTTCTACCCATGCAGGCTCCAGTCTCAACATGGCTGCCACGACTTCTGGCAGCAGTCTTGGCAGCCATGTTTACAAAGCTGGCAGGGGTGAGTGCGGATCACTCCCTCTCCCACTGCATCATCAATGCTTTTAAGGTTAGCCTGGGGTAGGCGGTTCGGGGGGCCTTGTTTTTTTTTTTTCTGGGGGGCCTTGGACCTCAAACAGGAGCTGCTCTGGGAGGGGAGGAAGGGAGGAAGCAGGGGTTGCACCAGAGTTCCTGTTTCAACCAACAATACACTCAGAAAATGAAAAAGGACTGAATTAGGATTTTGGGTAGGTTTTGACACCAATACTGAAATTCAATCGGCCTCTTATAAGTCCATTTCTATGCACTGTTATGCGCTACTGATTTCCTGTTAGGCTACTGTAATTCTGTTTATGCCAGTCTACCAGTATTTCAAATTAAACATCTCCAAATCATTCAGAACACAGCTGTCAGATTACTTTCTAGAGCCAGAAAATCTGACCATATCAACCCACTTTTTTCTAAACTCCACTAGCTCCCAATGCATTATCGAATTCACTTTAAAATCCTATTTTATCTTGGACAGCCCTCATATCTGGCCTCAACTATTCGTTACACGCCCTCCCGACTGCTTTGTTCATTCGATTCTAATAGTTTAGTTATCTCAAGTCCCAAAATGGCTTAATACGAATCAACTCGTCATTCAGCCTTCTTCCTTTTGCCTAAAATATGGAGTGATCTGTAACAAGTTGTCTTTACCTAAATTTAAAACACTGCTTAAAACACATCTGTTTGCTTTGGATTTTATTACTACTTCTTAATGTATATCTTTGCTTTAGGATTGGTTGACATGGATGACTAGTCTCTGCTGCAGAGAACAGATCTGTTTTTATTTATCTGCTGCATGTCCCTTGAGTGACTTTTGTCCACTTTTCTATTAGAAATTGGCATTCTTTTCCTGTTTTGTTTTTATTTAGAATTGTAAACTGCCTTGATCTGCCAGTCAGTATTGGCAGTATAACAAGTTAAAAAAAACATAAGCAAATTAAAAAAAAAAAACTTAGTTATTATAGAGCACTGCAGCCCACTTAATTTTCAAGTAGCATAAATTCAATCATTCTTCCCATTTGCTAAGAAAATTTAATTGACTTCCAGCTCATGCTCGAGCGGAGTTTAAATCTTGTATGATTTTTAAGATAGTACATGGTCTTGTTCAAGACCATTTGACTCAGCTAAATATAGTTCCCTCGACCACTCATGAAAATCCTATGTTGGATCACCAAATGCTTAATTTTCCATCATTTAAGGGGGTTCAGTTTAATAAAGCTTTAGAAATATCTTTTCTATACCAATCTTATTGATCTGGTATAATCTTTCTTCTGCCATAAAACAAAACTCAGCTTATCTTTCTTCAAAGGCATCTGTGTGATAGTAGTTGGTAATATCATAATTGTTATATTCTGTACTTTAGAACCATTGATGTATTTTTATTTTGTTTTTAAATTTGAACTGCTTTGGACCCGATTGGGAAGAAGCGATCAATAAATATCGTGATTAGATTAGATAATCATTTAAAGCAAACCTGCTTAACTGAAGGACAACTTAAAATCAGAGTAGTCGTAAACCAAGAAGAACTCTTTATAAGATGAGAGACAAGACCTGGTAGTCGTAAACCAAGAAGAACTCTTTATAGGATGAAAGACAAGACCTGGTTAACTATCTGAACAAAGGCCACATAAAATCTTAGGGCTCCTTTTACAAAGCTGCACTAGTGATTCCACTGCGGCAGATGCAATGAAGGCCCATAGGAATTGAATGGACTTAGTTGCATTTGCCACACTGGAATCGTTAGCATGGTTTTGTAAAAGAAGCCCTTAAAAATTACACAAGCTGCTTTAAATTCAGTCTGTGTCTGCATTTGCAACCAGTGTAACTGAGTTGCTCTGTCATATAATGGTGTCGCTCTATCATATCTTCACATTTCAAAGTTAATTTAGCCATCATATTCTGTAATAACTGGAGTTTCCAAAACAGTTTAGAGGAAAAATTCAAACAAAGGGAATTATAGTAGTCAAGCTGTGAAAGAATAGTAGTCTGAACTAATAATTTCAAGTGAGCTGCTTGGGAAAAAAGAATATATAGATCTAAGCTGTCTCAATCTGGAAAATATCTTCTGAATTAAATTATTCACTTGAGGTTCGAAAGACAGCTGAGAATCAAGTAATATACCCAAAATCTTAGCCGATTTTTCTACTGTGATAGACTCTGAACTTAATATAATATTAGAGAGGACATCATTTGATGTATAAGTGGGTTATATAAGTTTAAGAAGATGACCTCGTGTCCAGCAGTCTACCAATTCAATAACTTGTTTTTCATTATACAAAGCATTGGAGAGAACCTCAAGAATGGGAATAAGAACAGAAATATCGCCCGCGTATGAAAAATTGCAGATAATCCTTCTATCCAAGAAAACTCCTATTGAACTTATATATATATATTAAACAGTAAGGGTGACAGAGGAGCACCCTGTGAGACTCTAGCAATTGATAACCACAAGGAAGATAATACATCATTCTTATAGACACTGTCGTTTTTCTCCCTAAAGAAACCAGTAAACCAGGAAAAAAAAAAATGGGGTCAGACCAGCCTAACTTGCTCATTTTCTGTAACAAAATATGATCAACTGAATCAAAAGCAGCCAAAATATCAAATTTTAAAAGCAATGCTGAATGATCTTTACTGGAGTACCCCTTGCCAGTCAGGTTTTCAGGATATCCACAATGAATATGTATGAAAGAGATTTACATATAATGGAGACAGTGTAAGCAAATCAAGTTCATACATATTCATTGTGAATATCCTGAAAACCTGGCAAAGGGTACTCCAGGACCAGACTTGGGAAACACTATAGTAGATGACCAGACTTCTACTTTTGTGGATCTGTTTGGATGTTTACACCATACACAATTTTGTTTTAGACCTTTACATAGTATTGAATCACTACTTATTATCACTTTAACGACTGAGGTTAGACAATTTATACTGGACTCGGGAAACACTGGTCTACTATAGTTTCTAACAACTTGACAAGCCAAGAAATGCTTGCCACAGGACAAAAGTTGGCAGTATTTGTCAAATCAACTCCTTCATCTTTGAGGGATAGGTTTTAATACAATTTTTGCAAGAGATTCAGAATAGTAGCTATCAGCCAGAGCACAGCTAGCAAAATGAGTTAACCAACTTAGTATGTTTTTAGGTAATTCTCTCAATAGAAAAATGGACAAACATCAAGGGAGTTAGAAGAGTGTGATAATTGTCAAAACAGTAGATTCTGAAACAGGTGCAAAGGAACTCCATAATCTGTCAGCTGGAATACCTTCGTTAGAGCCCTCTGAATCTGGACCCTCCAATTCTATTAAATTAACATGGTCAACAGATTACCAAATTTTCTGAACTTTATCAATAACATACTGAGCAAGATCTTTCTCAGAAGGTTGTAATTGTGTACTGGGTGATATGTGTCTATTAACAATTTTAAAAAGACTCTTCTGATCAGGTACAATCTTCTACCTGGTTACTCTCCCCCATGCACCAGACATAACTGCTCATGGGTGTCTGTAATGATTACATGAAGGGCATCTTTTAAATACCAGCTTCATCTCCAGCATGCCGACAATTTGACAGTGAAAACGAAATGAGGATCTTGGAAATCTAAAACTAATCCAAAATACGATAGAAGGAAGCAATCTGAAACTCATCTGATCGCTGTTGTGAATGAAAAGAGATTGGCTATTAGCAGACACTGAGAGCAATGTGGGAATTCATGTGCAGGTTCAGAAAGCTTTTTAGAGCTTGCTGAGTTTTAGAAGCTGAACCAAATTTGGCGTCATCATGCAATGATCTCACCAACTTGTCTGTCTGTGAGATCCTGCTGTCCATAGAGAAATATTTTTCACATTGGAAAAAAATCTTTAAAGGGACTAACCAGGGAAGAGAGCACCAAGAAAGCTAAAGATGATTGAGCTTATATTCAGGTGCTGTGATTGGTGGCTTTTTTTAAAAACATTGGCCTCAACCATCAAACCCAGTCCAGATACTGAGTACCGGTATCCAGATTGCTACTGATGTGAAATATCTAGTTAGAGCAGTAATATTCAAACCGCTATCCAGATAGCAAGATAGGACAATTTTTCTGTCCTATCTTTATATAAGTAATCGGGTTAGCAGTCTGAATATTGCTGATAACCAGATAACTGCCAGCTCCACCCATGTACTGTCCTGAATAATGCCAGGTTGGTCAGTAATGATTTTCAGTGGCACTACTGAGATAGTTCTGCTCAAAATTGCCAGATAGCCCCGGCCAGTGGCACTTATCCAGGTAAGTGGTTTTGAATATTGACCCAGATATAGTTAGGAAAACTAGTGCTACTACTACTACTTAACATTTCTAAAGCGCTACTAGGATTACGCAGCGCTGTACAGTTTCACAAAAAAGGACAGTCCCTGCTCAAAGGAGCTTACAATCTAAAGGATGAAATGTCAAGTTGGGGCAGTCTAGATATCCTGAATGGAGGTATAGCGGTTATGTGCTAGTGAAAACAATTTTCAGAGCCATTTCCAAGCCTAAAATTGTGCCATATGCTTTGAAATTAGGCTTTTTGAAAATTGTTCATCAAGTATTTGTAAAATTGTGCATGCTTTTAACTGCATTTGGGAAAGACATTCCCAGGGTTGGGGTCAGATGTAGAGATTTTGTTAGTCAAAAAAAAAAAAGCTGCAGAAAAAAGGAAGTGCAAGTACTTTTCTCAGTCGACAATCAGGATAATACCGACTATGCTCTCTGAAAGCTCATAAACACCAAGAAGGATTTTCTGATTGTGTGCATGTGTTCACACCTGCTTCTTGCCTTCCGATCCCTGAGTCTGTTTTTATATAGATTTTATAATGTCATCCATTCCATCATCTCTTTAATGGTGGACCCACTATACCAACCTCCTTGAGGGTTGTCCATTTCAACTTCCTTATCCCACCATATTTCCAACCACAGACATGTCCAACAACTGATGGGGGAGCTCTTGTTTACATGGACACCCAAGGTTTATGGACTCTTCAAGAGCATGCTTTTCACATCAGCGTGCTAGAGCTCAGGGCAGTTTTCAGTGCAGTTGCTAGGCATGTGTGCTCCCTTTCTTCGAGGACAAGTAAGCTTACATTCTCACAAGTGAGTAGACGATCCCGGGTCAGCATAATACCAAGCAAAAAATTGAAGAGCTTTCTGGATTGCAAGCAGCGTTCCAATGCACATGTGCGAAATGCCTTCCTGCCCGCAGCGCGTCCGCACCCATCAGTCACGTTCTTTTTTTCTCCGTGTGAGAAGCAGTGGTACTTTTTGTTGCTCCTCACTCACCTAGGAAAGAGTTTTTATCATGCCTTTCAGCAGTGTTTTTGATTTCCGCACTCTTTATTGTTCCCTTTTTTTTTCTCTCATAATTAAAAACAAAATTTTTCCCTTGTAGTCTTTAGCTTTAGCCCGTGTTTAAGTTTCTTTTCTTTTTCAGCGAAGGCTGCTTTTAGGCTTCCTTGGACGGGTCTCTTCTTTTTTGTCCCTTTTCCCATTTTTTCAGGCAACTTTTGATTTTGCAGAAGCCATTTTCCCTTCCTTGTCGTCGAAGACTCCCATTTGTCATCTACCGCCCCCCTGATAAATCCTTCTCTTCCTTCCTCACCGACTTCGACGCTTGGCTCTCTGTTTTCCTTGAACCTTCATCTCCGTCCCTCATTCTCGGAGACTTTAACATTCATGCTGATGACCTTTCTGACCCTCACACTTCTAAGTTCCTCTCCCTAACATCCTCCTTCAACCTCCAGCTGTGCTCTACCACCCCTACTCACCGTGACGGCCATTGTCTTGACCTCGTCTTCTCCTCCTCCTGCTCACCCTCCAATTTCCAAGCTTCAGCTCTTCCTCTCTCCGACCACCACCTGATCACAGTCACACTTCTTCACCCCCCCCCCTCGGCCCCGTCCAACTTTAACCACCACCTCCAGGAATCTTCAGGCCATTGACCCCCCCCCCCCCCACCTTATCATCTAGCATCTCTAATCTCCTCCCATCCATCATGTCCTCCGAGACTGTCGACAAAGCGGTCTCCACTTACAATGCCACTCTCTCCTCTGCTCTGGACACCCTCGCACCTTCCACCTCCCGTCCCACAAAGAGTACTATTCCTCAGCCTTGGCTGACCCCTTGCATCCGCTACCTTCGTTCCTGCACCCGATCTGCTGAACATCTCTGGAGGAAATCCCGCACCCACTCAGATTTCCTTCACTACAAATCATGCTATCCTCCTTCCACTCCTCCTTATTCCTTGCAAAACAGGACTATTACACCCAATTGACCAACTCTCTCAGCTCCAATCCTCGTCGTCTCTTCGCCACCCTTAACTCTCTCCTCAAGGTGCCCCCCGCTCCCACTCCCCCCTCACTCTCTCCTCAATCACTTGCTGATTACTTCCGCGACAAGGAGCAAAAGATCAACCTTGAGTTCACTAACAAGCCATCACCTCCTCTTCACCCACTAACCCTCTCCCTCAACCTACCAACCCAGGCCTCCTTCTCCTCCTTTCCTGAGATCACCGAGGATGAAACCTCCTGCCTTCTTTCCTCCTCAAAATGCACCACCTGTTCCTCTGATCCCATCCCCACCAACCTACTTAGCACCATCGCCCATACTGTCAACCCCTCCATCTGTTGCATCCTTAACCTCTCTCTCTCCACCGCAACTGTCCCTGACACTTTCAAGCACGCCGTAGTCACACCTCTCCTCAAAAAACCTTCACTTGACCCTACCTGCCCGTCCAACTATCGCCCCATCTCTCTCTTACTCTTCCTCTCCAAAATACTTGAGCGCGCCGTTCACAGCCGCTGCCTCGATTTTTCTCTCCTCTCATGCCATCCTCGATCCACTCCAATCCGGCTTTCGCCCTCTCCACTCGACAGAAACAGCACTCTCCAAAGTCTGCAATGACCTGCTCCTGGCCAAATCCAGAGGCCACTACTCCATCCTCATCCTCCTCGATCTTTCCGCCGCTTTTGACACTGTCAATCACGATTTACTTCTTGCCACTCTGGCCTCATTTGGGTTCCAGGGCTTTGTCCTCTCCTGGTTCTCCTCCTATCTCTCCCACCGCACCTTCAGGGTATACTCTCATGGATCTTCCTCCACTCCCATCCCGCTATCTGTTGGAGTTCCCCAGGGATCTGTCCTTGGACCCCTTCTCTTCTCTTATCTACACCTCTTCTCTAGGCTCACTAATCTCATCTCATGGTTTCCAGTATCATCTTTATGCTGATGACACCCAGCTCTACTCTCCACACCAGACATCACAGCAGAGACCCAGGCCAAGGTATCGGCCTGCCTATCCGACATTGCTGCCTGGATGTCCAACCGCCACCTGAAGCTGAACATGTCCAAGACCGAGCTCCTTGTCTTTCCACCTAAACCCACTTCTCTTCCTCCACTCTCTATCTCGGTTGATGGCAACCTCATCCTCCCCGTCTCTTCTGCCCACAACCTCGGATTCATCTTCGACTCCTCCCTCTCCTTCTCTTCGCATATCCAGCAGACTGCCAAAACCTGTTGCTTCTTCCTCTTCAACATCAACAAAATTCACCCTTTCCTCACTGAGCACACCACCCGAACCCTCGTCCACGCCCTCATTACCTCTCGCCTCGACTACTGCAACCTACTCCTCACTGGCCTCCCACTCAGCCATCTATCCCCCCTTCAATCCGTTCAGAACTCTGCCGCACGTCTTATATTCCGCCAAAACCGTTATTCTCATATCACCCCTCTCCTCAGGTCACTCCACTGGCTTCCGATCAGATACCGCATACAATTCAAGCTTCTCCTCCTTACTTACAAATGCACTCACTCTGCTGCTCCTCATTACCTCTCTACCCTCATCTCCCCCTACGTTCCTGCCCATAACCTCCGCTCACATGACAAATCCCTCCTCTCAGTACCCTTCTCCACCACTACCAACTCCAGGCTCCGCCCATTTTACCTTGCTTCACCCTATGCCTGGAACAATCTTCCTGAACCCCTACGCCAAGCCCCCTCCCTATCCATCTTCAAATCCTTGCTTAAAACTCACCTCTTCAATGCTGCTTTTGGAACCTAACCTTTTGAACATATAGACTGCCCCAATCTGCCTGACCTATCAGATTGACCTTACACTTGTCTCCTAGATTATAAGCTCTTTGAGCAGGGACTGTCCTTCCATGTTAAATTGTACAGCGCTGCGTAACCCTAGTAGCGCTTTAGAAATGTTAAGTAGTAGTAGTAGTAGTTCACGAGCATTTACTTGCGGAACTCAGTGAGGCAGCTGTCAGACTTGATTGATGAGCTCCCTGTGGACAGGCTGAGCCGTTTCACCAGTTGGTCAAGCAGCAGAAGGTGTGCCACAAGTTTTGGGCTAAGGGCACTTACGACACTTTTGACAGGGCATCCAGAATCTCTGCTTAAGGTATAGCAATGTGCAGACTCATGGCTGGATGTCTATGACCTGGACCATTCGGACCAGCTGAGGATGGGGGATGCCCCTTGCTGGGGGGGGGGGGGCGGGATAATCTTTTCAGAGAGAAGGTCAAAGAGGTCGCAGACCAGATTAGGAAGCACACTGATGCTATGTCTTCTCTCTCCCGCGGGGCGTCTTCTGCAGCTGCCTCCTCATCCAGAAGGTATTTTGGTAGGTCACTGATTGCCCCCTATTCCTATTCTAGGCGTTGGTACACCCCTGTAGCTCGCCAACCTGCTCAGGCTCAGCCCCAGCACGCTCGTTCTCATCAACAGAGTGTGCCCAAGGCCCCTGCTGCTCCCCAGCAAAAGCAGTGGACGAGCTTTTGACTGTCTCCAGTAGAGCATAGCTGAGATCAAAGTGTCCATTCCGGACGACTTGCCAGTTGGAGGAGGTTAAAGATTTTTCACCAAAGGTGGCCTCTCATAACCTCCGACCGGTGGGTTCTTCAAATAATCTGTCTCAGATACACCCTCAAATTGCTTTCCAAATCTCCAAATTGCCCACCGAGAGCTAGTTCTTTCAGTTCTCAGCACGAGCATGTACTTGCAGAGGAACTCTCCACCCTTCTCAAGGCCCATGCGATTGAGCCCGTTCCACCAGGGGAGGAAGGGCAGGTATTCTATTCCAGGTACTTCCTTGTGCAGAAAAAGACGGGGGATGCGTCCCATCTTAGACCTGAGGGCCCTCAACAAATTCCTGGTTGAAGAGAAGTTCAGGAAGGTTTTCCTGGGCACCCTGCTTCCCATAATTCAGGAAAATGATTGACTATGCTCTCTTGACTTAAAGGATGCATACACTCATATCCCGATACTTCCGGCCCACAGGAAGTATCTTCGATTTCGGCTGGGAACACATCACTTTCAGTACCGCGTTTTGTCTTTTGGCCTCGCATCAGCTCCCATGGTTTTTACAAAATGTCTAGCGGTAGTCGCAGCATCGCTACACAGACTGGGAGTTCGTGTTCCCTTATCTCGACGATTGGCTGGTGAAGGAGCAGCTCGGAGGAAGGTGCTCAGGAGTCCATGTGGATGACTGTTCGAGTGCTGGAACTTCTAGGGTTCGTTATAAACTACCCCAAATCCCATCTTTAACCTGCTCAACAATTAGAATTCATAGGAGCCCTTATCGATACAAAGACTGTCTGAGCCTACCTCCCAGAGACGCATGCAGACAACCTTCTCTCCCTTGCGTCCAAGGTTCAGACATTGCATCAGGTCACTGCTTGGCAGTTGTTGAGATTGTTGGGCCACATGGCTTCCACAGTGTTTGTTACACCCATGGCACGTCTCCACATGAGATCTGCTCAATGGACCCTGGCTTCTCAGTGATATCAAGCCAGGGGAAATCTAGAGGATGTCATCCAAGTGTCCCCGGAGCTTGTACGCTCTCTTCAATGGTGGACAGTTCGGTCCAATCTCACCTTGGGACTACCATTCTAAATTCCTCAGCCGCAAACATTGCTGACGACGAATGCTCTCCTGGTTTGGGGAGCTCATGTAGATGTCCCTCCAGGACATGAATCTCCAGATCAATCTCCTGGAACTCCAAGTGATCTGGAACACTTTAAAGGCTTTCAGAGATCGGCTGTCCCATCAAATTATTCTAACATACAATCAGGTTGCGATGTATTACACCAACAAGCGGGGGGGGGGGGGGGGGCACCGGATCTCGCCCTCTGTGTCAGGGAGCCATCCAGATGTGGCTTTGGGCACACCGTCCTGGCATGTTTCTCCATTCCACTTATCTAGCAGGCGTAAACAATGGCCTAGCCGACAGGCTGAGCAGGATAATGCAACCACACAAGTAGTCTCTCAATATGGGCTTAGCCCGCAAGATCTTTCCAGCGTGGGGCACCGCCTCGGTAGATCTTTTTGCCACTCAGCTCAATCAGAAGGTCCCTCTGTTCTGTTCCAGGCTTCAGGCCCATGACAGACTAGCATCAGATGCCTTTCTCCTTCATTGGGGGACAGGCCTTCTGTATGTGTATCTTACAATACCTCTTGTGGGGAAGACTTTGTTGAAACTCAAGCAAGACCTCAGAACCATGATACTGATCGTGCCCTATTGGCTGTGGCAGATTTGGTTCCCTCTTCTTCTGGAATTGTCCTCTGAAGAACCGTGGAGATTGGAGTGTTTTCCGAACCTCATCACACAGAACGAGGGGTCACTTCTACATCCCATGCTTCACTCTCTGGCTCTCACGGCCTGGATGTGGAGAGCCTAGAATTTGCTTCCTTGGGTCTTTCGGAGGGTGTCTTCTGAGTCTTACTGGCTTCCAGAAAGGATTCCACTGTTATTCTTTTAAATGGAAAAGGTTTCCCATCTGGTGTGGCAGCAAGGTCATAGATCCCCTTTCTTGTCCTACACAGACCCTGCTTGAATACCTTCTAAGCTTATCAGAGTCTGGTCTCAAGACCAACTCCATAAGGGTTCACCTTAGTGCAATTAGTGCTTATCCATCAGTGTGTAGAAGGTAAATCTATCTCTGGACATCCTTTAGTTGTTCGCTTCATGAGAGGTTTGCTTTTGTCAAAGACCCTTGTCAGACCTCCACTAGTGTCATGGGATCTCAACATTGTTCTCACCCAGCTGATGAAAACTCCTTTTGAGCCACTGAACTCTTGCCATCTGAAGTACTTGACCTGGAAGGTCGTTTTCTTGGTGGCTGTTACTTCAGCTTGTAGGGTCAGTGAGATTCAGGCCTTAGTAGTGGATGCACCTTATACTATTTAATAACAACAGAGTAGTTCTCTGAACACACCCCATGTTTCTGCCTGGGCTGTCTTTAGAGGGCCATGTCACGGCTCATAATGTTAGAGCCATGGCTGCTTCGGTAGCCCACTTGAGGTCAGCCTCCATTGAAGAGATTTGCAAAGCTGTTACATGGTCTTCAGTCCACACATTCACATCACACTACTACCTTGAGCAGGATATCGGACACGACAGTCAGTTTGGGCAGTCAGTGTTGTAGAATCTGTTTGGGGTCTGCAATCCAACTCCATCCTCCTAGGCCCATTTTGTTCTGTTCCAGGCTGTACCCTCATCTAGTTCTATATAGTTTCAGGTTAATCTTAAGTCCTCGGCATTGCGAGGCCCAAATGACCACTGTTTGTTGTTTTGGGTAAGCCTGGATACTAGGGATTCCCCACTTGTGAGAATGTAAGCCCTCTTGTCCTGGGAGAAAGCGAATATACTTACCTGTAGCAGGTATTCTCTAAGGACAGTGGGCTTCACATTCTCACAATCCCGCCCACCTCCCCTTGGAGTTGTTTTCTTCAGTTTTCATTTCATTTTTATGCATGTTAGACTCGCCAAAATTGTTCACTAGTTGGTGTAGATCTTCATGAAACAGAAACTTCCCCTTAAAGGGCAGCTTGCCAAGCTGACCTATGGAAGCCACATCTGCTACACAGTTATGCAGCCACAAAACTGATGTGCAGCCAGCAACAGCACCATATATTTGGCCCATTTGTGAATAAGGTTGTGTAGTGTATCCTCCAGGAAGGCTGTACCTATCTCTGCTTCCATAGGCCCAGCCATATCTTCCAGCCCATCATCCAGCAGTTACCTGGATCAACAGAAATAGTCTTGGGCCAAATAGCCCCTGGCAAGGCCAGGGCCACCACCTCAAAAGGCATGCTTCAGGAGAGCATTAGGACAGATGGAGATCTGTCTGTCTTGCATGTCTCTCAGACCCTCCTTCGTTAAGGATGGTAGTCTTCTTGATAACCACCGAGAGGACAGCATCCACTTTCAGAAAGCACAACTCTTCCTTCTCATCCACTGGGATCAGATACAGTTAGGCCATAGACCACGCTACTTTTAATCCTGCATCTGGGATGTCCTGTTCTGCAGCTATCAGGTCCTTGATAGCCCAATGAACTAGAAAAATCCTAGCAGGCTTCAAAACGCATTCTAACAATGGATCCGTTGTCTGTGCACCCCTGGTTGGGACTGCATCTGCTGTTTTTAGAGCCAACATTACCTGAGCAATCGAGAAGGGCAACTCATCTCAATAAAAAATCCAGTTCACAGTTGCATCTTCCTCTGGCAATACCTCTTCTTTCTCAACTCAAACTGCGCCTCAGCCTGTGCCCTTTGCCAGTTGTCCACATCTCCTGACTCCAGGGAAGCCATCTCCTCCAGATCATTCGCCATTTGATCATTCGCCTCCTGACAGGCCATCCCTGATAGGGAGTACACTGGGATCTCCTGACCGCCTATCTACCACCAATTATTTCTTCAGACAAAAAGCTCTGTGAAACACAAATGCTGGGCTGAGGGCCTGTGCCACCCTTCCACCCGCTACCATACTGAGATATCCATCAGCAGCTTCAGACCCCTCTTCTAGGGTCAGTACAGGAGACCCTGCCTGAAATGGCTCCATATTTGTGACAATCAAAATGGTAGCAGTTCCCACAAAAATCAGGTCCTGCTGCCTGTTCTCCAGTCCGTGGCCCAACTCCCCAACTTACTGCCCCTCACTGCAACCTGTTCTGGCAGCAGAAGCCACGCCAGTACATTCCTCTACATGCAAACAGTTAACTTCCACAGAGCATGCAACACTGGTTTCCAGGCACAACCATGTTTTCCTGTGGCTGGGCAGCTTACTGGACTTTGACCTCCCCAACTGTGTACTCTGTGCAGACTCTGGGCAGCTTATCCCCTAACCTCCACTGCAGGGCTAGGAACAACCCCTGTTTGCTGCACACTACAAAAAAGTGCCCTCTGAGACTTTCTAGCTTTTTTCCTTCAGAGTTATTTCTGTTGTGTTTTTTTTTTTTTAAAGCAGGCTGAATCTTGTCCCTGGGCAGGCACTCAAGGCACCCCCCCCCCCCACCCCCCAATACATACACACACACACACACACACACTCAAATAGGAGCGGAGGACTGAGGCACACACTGATAGGTGGGAAGGGGCCCAGCCCAACTGAACTGGGTTTAGCACTCCAAGGCTATGTAGCGTGGCCCAGCTGATACCAGTCTTTGTCCACTGCCTTCACTCTGTCTCACCTACCATTTGTTGGAGACTGAGAAATGCTGATGAGGGATATACCACTCAGGATACTTATAACGTGATATCATTGGTTCAGTTGTTCTTAGTGCCCATCTGCTAGTAGGAGAAGGTAAACCCATGTTTCTGGATTGTTCTAGAGCAGGGGTGCTTGTTTCCCTAATGAATATGCATGGGATCTATCTGCATACAATGGAGGAAGGGCATACAGATAGATCTCATGCATATTCATTGGGGAAATCCTGAAACCCCAACAGGGTTGCAACCCTCGAGGACTAACATTGAGCACCCCTGGTCTAGAGGAACAGTAAGGAAAGTAGTTCTTTATTATTATTTCAATTTATATAGCTACTATTTGGGTTTCTGCCAGATTCTTATGACCTCTATTGGCCACAGTTGGAAGCAGGATGCTGGCTAGATGGACCATTGGTCTGACCCAGTATGACTATTCTTATGTTCTAACATACAACCAAGCTATCATTTGTACAGAAAAGTGACATAGGAAAAACAAAATACATTCATATTCCAACCAGTCCTTAAAGAAACATCATCACTCAAGGTTCTGTAGCGGTCTTGTGTATAACTTTGGCCACTTAATTTTTAAAATAGTCAAAGTTTTATATTTAAAAAAGGAGTATCGTTTATGAAAAAGTGAAATTCAACTGCTGAACATTTAACTTATATATCCAAGTTCATGATGACTAAATGGCAGATCTAACTTTGAGCATATAACTATCTGTTTAAAGTTATATGTGGATTTTCAAGTCTGACTCTTAAATGTATTTTCAGCAGCACTATTCCTATAATTTTGAACATATAGGTGACATGTTTAAAGTTAAACAGCAGCTGCACCGCTGAACATTGATCTACTGACTGTACAGCACTATCTGTCTACATAAACTTAAAGTCAGTGACTTTTTTCCCTGTTACAGAGAATTATGGAGAATATGAGGAGATGGAACAAGTTACTGGAGGTCCTCTGTTCCCAGAACTTCCTCTAGAGGATGAACCCATGTTGGAGGAAGGTGTCACAGACATACAGAACCCTGCAGCGAATATTCCAGACTTCTTACCCTCTGCACAGCGTGCACTCTTCCTAAGGATTCAACAGAAACAGCAGGAGGAGGAGGAGAGGGCCCGCAAACTGGCTGAAAGCAGCAAACAAGAGAAGGAGAATGAGGAAGGTGAGTAGGGCTTTCTGAACTTATAATCAGCAGTGAAATAGTGATTTGAGCCCAGATTGTTGTTTTAGTTAGCCATACTTTGATATCTATCATTCCCTTCACATTTGGGTAAGTAGCATAGAAAAAGCTGGTGTCTCTTAATAATTTGCTTGTATATGTACCTGAACATTATTAAAGGATTGGAGGATACTAGTTGACTTGATCCAGGGTGTGCTTTTGCTTGGTTCTAAAAGAAGCTGTGGTCCATGTCCGCACAGCCAGAGGAGTGCTGCCATTGCTGGAGTAGATGGGAGGGGGACTAAGAATCCAGTTTACCTTATTCTGCTAAAAAAGGTACTTTGTTCTGTTTTTATGGTCCTTACGTGTTGATAAATACAGAGGAATCTGTTGTGGTCACCATTAAGGGCACCTCAGTGAATGCCATTAATTTACAGCAATCCTGGGTTCTGAATACATTTTTTAATTTGCTATGTTTTACTGTGTTGGTGCAGATTTATTATTCCCTGTAAATATTTTTTCTGTTAGGTGACACTGGGAACTGGTATTCAAGTGATGATGATGAAGGTGGAAGCAGTGTAACATCCATTCTAAAAACCCTAAGGCAGCAGACAGTCAGCCGACCTCAGCAACAGCCCCATCCAGTGGAGCAAAACAGCAGCACTGTCTCTGGCGCACAGGGCGTTAGCGATCCTCGACTGCAGAAGGGAGGGAACCGGCCCACAGATCCACGCCTTTCACGAGATCCTCGGCTGGCTCGGAACCAAGATGTAACCAATACTGCCTCAGTGGTCACCACCACAGGTGACATGGGGACTAGCAACCCTAAACTAGCTCGCCAAGTTCCCACACCCAAAGTGGACACACTTCATGCCAGTCAAAAAGCTGGGCTAGCATCTGAGGAGGAAGAGGGTGAGCGGGCACCACGGGATAAAGCAGTTAGCATCCCTTTGGACCCCTTGCCGGGTGTCCTACTGAGAGACCCACGCTTGCAACTTCAGCAGTTTAGTCACATCAAGAAAGACGTGATCCTGCAGAAGCCTAGCTTTGCCCGTATGGTGCTGTGGAGCCCAGAGGATCTCATCCCTTTACCTCTCCCCAAGCAGGAGTCTGTACCAATCCCAGCTGCTCTCCAGGTGTTGCCTCCGCTGGACCCGCGCCTGAACCAGCCATCCCCTGTAGGATCTTCTGAACTGAGGCAACGTGGCCCATTGCAGCAGCCAGAACCATCTGGTGGAAGTAATATTCCAGATTTGGAACTTCTATCTCGGATATTACAGACTGTAAATGCAGCCACTGGGCCAGTTACAACTCCAAGTGAGAAGCCCACTGACCCCCGTGTGCGCAAAGCACCAGCTGACCCCAGGTTGCAGAGGGTTTCAGAAACTGTGACCCCACGAACCAGCTCTGAGAGCACTCCTACCACAATTGCTCCCTATGACCCCAGGCTGCTGGCGGCTGGTGGACTCAGCAAAGCAAGCGGAAGCCCAAGCAGTGTCCTGAGCGGTATCAGTCTGTATGATCCCCGGGAGCCCGGCAGTGATGGGGGAAACATTCAGCCTAAGGGCACAGATAGCACCAAAGGCAGCAAAGCTAAGGAGCCCCTATTTGTACGTAAATCTGCCTTGGAGCAAGCAGAGGCTGAGCCGGCCATGGACAGGTACAACAGCTATAACCGCCACCGTGCCAAAACAACTGCAACAGCCACAGTGGCACCTACTGTAACACCATCCCATGAACCTGGACTACAGCAGCAACCACAAGCAGGAGTACATAGCCTCCCTGTACCTTCTGTCTATGGCCTAGTAAAGCAAAGCACTGCAAAGTCTGGAGCCAGCAGCCCTTTCACAGGCAACAGCCCTGCCCAGGACAGCCAAGAGGATGCTGGCTCCCTGAAAGACGTATTTAAGGGTTTTGATCCCACT
Source organism: Microcaecilia unicolor (assembly GCF_901765095.1). Classification (NCBI taxonomy): domain Eukaryota; kingdom Metazoa; phylum Chordata; class Amphibia; order Gymnophiona; family Siphonopidae; genus Microcaecilia; species Microcaecilia unicolor. The sequence continues at coordinate 166,119,677 of NC_044041.1, forward strand.
GCATCTCCATTCTGCCAGTAACAGTGAAGAAATGAAAAGGACCTTTTGCATTTAAAAGCAATCGTACAGTGTTGAAAACCTACATTTTTTAACTACTTCTTCCATTAGTGCTTATATATGTCATATAAATATATATATGTATACATACACATATATAACCCTGTAACTTGTACATAAAACCACAGTTCCATGTCTCTGCTATACTTGCCTATAATCTGACAAGATCTGTTTTTAATGAATAATCAGAGAGTCCTTGTGTGGTAACAGCTCATGGATTATTTGTTTTGTTCTAGGTTGGGGGCGGGGGGCAATTTTGACCACCCAGTACTTCTTTTTAATATGTACACAGTGAACAGAACTGAAATCAGTCTTGATAAACCAAACCCTTTTTCTGTTTTGTAATATTTTCATAATTTTGATTTGGGTAGGTTATTTTCAAAGCTTCCTAATGCTCACCCCTCTTCTGTTGTAAATAGATTTTGTATTAAAAAAAAAAAGGGGGGGGGGGGGAACACCGGCCTGTTGATTTCAGCAGAAAAAAAAATACTTCAAAAAATCTTGGATTGTGATTTGAGTTCTTGATAGTTTAGAGAATCACTCTTGCCAGTTTTTGTTAGATGTGGACTGTCAAATTCAGTTCTGCAGGGTCACAGACAGCTTCAGTTTTCAGGCTAACCAAAATATAACTATGGCCATAAAACAAGGCTTATCAACATCTGTGTCTCTTAAGAGACCAGAGTTTGAAATCTAATTTTTCTATTGGTAGAACAAAAAAAAAAAGTTTTGAGAGTGCAGCGTGACACTAGTGTGGAAAAGACACTTAAAAAATCTGACAGCAGTGGTGAAACACAAGTCCATAGTCTCACTGACTACAAGTAACATTTGTTGCAAACTTATGTTTAATTTCTATCTCTACCCAAAAAAATATGTTGTAATTTTCTGCCTAAGTGAACTTTGGTGTACCTCAAATTTTTGTTCTAATTTTGTCATTATTCAAAGTTTTTGTTTTTAACTCCTCAGAACGACTTAATAAGTAATTTATTGGAATTGTGAAGATAAGAAGAGAGACCAAACTAAAAGGGGAGATGCAATCATATTTCTAAGTTCTAAAACGTGAGAAATAAAACATTTGTAGAGATCAGCAAAATAGAAATTGATATTTACTGATTATTTTGACCATACATTCTTGGGAAATTTTGTTTCTCCATCAAGAAGCAGATTAATATCAGCCTCTCAAATGGGTGAGGTCATCATACAGCACTGAGACGGATTAGCTTCCTTAGAGCTCAGAAAGACCAAGAAGAATTTTCTGACTATGCCTGTGCATTCTAATGCTGCTGCCTGCCTTGTGAGTCCCCTCAGTCAATTTTTATCCATTGAAGTGAATAAACATGTTGGTTCACTCATTACCTCATTTAGTTTTTGCAGTGCTTTTCTTTTCCTTCTTCAGGCCAATCCTTTTATCATCTCCTTTTTTGGTGTTTACTGGTCCTGTGTTCTACAAATTAAAAAAATGTTTCTTCCTTCTAGAAATTTCCTTCTTTTCCTATCATTATTGAATTCAGCTTCACCCCGCTTGAAGGGAAGCCTGGTATTAAACTGTGTCCAAATGTAACTGCAAGATGGCCTTAACAGACACACATGAACTCTGTGTGCACAGCATGGATTTATAACACAGTGTCTCATCATATGAGAAAGAAGCACAAGGACAAGGAGAATATGTTCATTTAAACAAACACTCACAGCACTAAATTGCACCTTGATTCTGATTGAGCTGAAAAGAAAAGAAGCCGGAAAGAATTGCTGGGTGGTAAGAAACCATATTCCCTGATTCTAGATTTTATTTATCCTTGTACCTTTGAGGAAGGAACACCAGGATACAAGAAATGGTCTGTAAGTGTATAAAAGAGTAAGGAAAAGAAGCACTAGGGGTAATCTGAGAGGAAGATAAGGAGTCAGATGTTGAGGGATTTTCTGGACACTTCCAGCACCTGCAGAGGATCTTGCAGGCAATCCAGTTAAGAACATTTTTTTAAATATCTAAGAGTCTGAAACTTGAATGTTCAGACTTCTTAAGGACTTGTCCTAGAACAGATCTTCCCCTTTTCTAAGAAAATTGAACATCCATCCTCCTGTTCAAGAGCTCACAGTGCAGCAAACATGTTGGTGCATAGAAGGCATGGTCCAGACAGAACATAGTGCAGAGATAGAAACTTCTTGCACAGAGGCTTCAGCTATCAGCTCAGACTATGGGGCCAAGGTTAAGTCACTTAGCACAGAATCCAAACTTGATAACATGCATAATGTGCCCATCAATACAGATGTCCAGTCTCTCATTACAAACGACTGTTTGTTGATGCAGTTGCAGCCTAGATTACTAGGTAGTAAATATCTCCCAAAGTAGGGATCCAATCTCTAGTCTGCACCTTCCAAACTCCATCCTGGAAGTCCAGATTTCACCCTTTTCTCCTCAAAATGTTGCAATATTTCATAAAAGAAACTACAAAGAGAATATGTTTCCAGAAATGCCTCCAACACCTAAAATCAGTTCTATAATATAACAGAATATTCCTTCTCTCAGACTAGGACCTCCATTGATAGAAAGAAGAAGATTGAACTTTAAAAGACTATGAAAGCAACCTACATGAAGCTCATTGGTCCTGCTATTAGATGCTACTGCTTCATGATGTTCTGACCAGTATATTGACTCGCCACAGATCCCCTCAAATTAGTAACCACCTCCACAGCCTCAGAAGATCGCTCTCTCAGAAAATATGCTGTATCCCAAATTTCTGAGATTCCAAAGGCCCTGGGTCTGAATATAAAAGAGGAACCAGGTTCGATATGCTACATCTTTCAGATTTTTAAAACAAATCACTAAGGACTTGATAGCTCTCTGCTATCTCATACAAGAATCTGGCAGACAACCTTTTCCATATACTCGACATCATAAAAGGTGGAAAGTAAATACAAGATGCAGTCAATCCCTGGGCATGTTATAACATAACTCCATTATCAGTTTGTTCTGGTAGAATCATCTATGAAGAATCTCAGGAGTTTTTGAATTTACTTAACACTCATTTGACAGTGAAATAGAAGATAGTGAACACAATTGGTGAAAGACTTTCTGGGGTGATGTTAATGTTGGCACCACATCAAACAAATGATGCAATACTACCATTCTCTGATACAAGTATAATTTCTACTGGAAACCCGATCGTAACAAACCCCTGTTGGAGATGGTTAATGCAGAGTTCACATTCAGGCGTATGATATGTCCTATAGAACAGTAGCTGTAACCATAAACAGCTAGAATTGGTTCAGAACCTTAGAGAGGATGTGCATGATAAATTGGTAGATGCTCCTTGTTCTGGCAACAGTCTTTTGGTGAAAGCAATCATCAATTTAATAAAAGACTACTGCGCCATCTCACAGACACCCACTGCTGTTACAATGAAGCAAACTATAGTGTCTCGGGGAGGGGGATCAACACTCTCAATATAAAAAGCCCTTCTACTTTGCCAGGCATTGGTAGCAATTTATATTCACCCATACCAAAATCAGGGATGGGACAGTATCAAGATCAAAGACAAAGCCCTAGAAAAAGAAGAACAGAAACAGCAGTCACAATTCCACAGTAAAAATGTTCCCAGTTTGTGACTATCAACGGGTCCTGGACGTTCCAGTGGGTTGCTGATTGTTCTGCTTCAAGGATCATTGGCTAAAGATTATATCACAAAAATGGATATCATGGATCTACCGTCCTCCCAAATCATCCACTTGTCTTCACATGCAAGAGAGAATAAGTAAAGATTTTTTTTCAGCAAAGCTCCAGCTGCTGCTCTTGGCCAGTACAGTAGAGCCGATCTAAAAGGAAGAAATGCCAGGGATTCTGCTCCAATTATTTCCTCATTAAAGCTCAAGATGATTTCTTTTGGCTCCTTTCTACTTCTCCTATTGATATACAATTGGCCAGGTGCTTTATATATCTCAAAGATGCTTACAGATGCAGAGGAAAATACTTTGTTTTATACTCAAAAGAAGATGAACATTATAGCAGACAAACAGAGAGCTTGATCCTCACAAATGGCTGCTGGATTTCAGTGGAAAATACCTGAAAGAGAATTATCCACAGCATTCCACAACAGGAAGCTTCCTCTGTTTTGCTCATGGAGATCCACATCCAGACAGCATAACTTCCAATGCCTGCCAGATACACCAGGAAGAAAGGCTTATTTTGCCTATCCTTTGAATAATTCAAATCTCGATATTGATTGTTCTATAACTGCTTTATCAAATGTGGTTTCCATTGTTAACACTAGCTGTGCAGGATCCACTCATTCAGGTCACATTGCAGTCCAAACATTCAACAAATGGACAGCTCCATCGTCTTAGTCTTTAATCACTAACCCTAACATGGAGATTGAAAGGCCATATGCCCTCAAACTTTTAGCTTTCACAAGAGATATTGGGCAGTCTCCTAGAAAGAGATTAACAGATGTTATACATTTTTAAAGGGAATAGATTCACAACATGGTATGTTCAGTCCAGTTACGATCCTTTAACTTGCCCATTGCTAGTGCTTCTAGAATACTTACATTACTTTCTAAGTCGGATTCAGGATGACTTCAGTTAGAGTCTACTTAAGTTCCATAGTGGCTTATTATGTATGAGTGTATAGAGGATCACACTGTATTTAGCCTGTAGTGCTTAGATCAGTAGTTCACAAACCTGTCCTGAAGGAACTTTAGCCAGTCAGGTTTTCAGCATATCTACAATGAATATTCATGAGTTAGATTTGCATGCACTGCCTCCATTGCATGCAAATCTAACTCATGAGTATTCATTGCAGATATCCTGAAAACCTGATTGGCTGGGGGTTTTCCAGGACAGGTTTGGGAATCACTGGCTTAGATTAATGAAGGGCTTCATGAACACAGAACCACAAATATTTAGACCACCACAAACATGGGATTTGGAATATTGTTCTAGCACAGTTAATGAAAGAGCCTTTTGAACTAATGGAGAATTTCCTCTTGAAATTTCTAAGATGGAAAACCATCTTTCTGGTGGCAATCTTGGTAATCACATCTGTGAGAAGAATAATTGAGCTTCAAGCCCTAGTCCTTTTCTCCACCTTACACAAATTTCTCATAGCAATGTAGTGCTAAGAACATATCCCAAATTTCTTCGGAAAGTGTTACTGAAATTTCGCATCAATTAGTCAATAGTTCATCTCACATTTTTTTCTAAACACTGCTGGACTATCCTCCCTTGTAGAAGTCAAAGCCTCATCAAAAACACAAAAAGCTTTGAATCTTTTGGCACAGATTTAATTTAATACAAAGTTTTATAGCCTGCTACTTTCAGCCACAAGACCATACAGTGTGGATTACAACAGCTACAACTATGATCTAAAGACTTCAAGAAAATACTATCCAATTGGATTTCAGATTGTATCTCTTTCTGTTACCAAAAGGCTCAAATCTACCCGACTTAAACAGTAAAAATTCATCTGCAAAGGTATAATCAGTACAATGAGCTTGCTTGTCCACAGAAATATGGCAGTGGCCATAATGTTATCTCTTCACACATTTGGCCAGGTAGTCCTACAAATCGCATTCAGGTAATAACTTCAACTGTCCCAACTATTCCTTTCTTAGAGTTGCTGACATTGAGCAAGGTGGTTCGGTTTTCAACCAAGAAGCAGCTCTCAGCTTGAGAGACTCTGTTTGTATGGCTGATAGGATTCTGCTTCCCAGCAAAGAAAGCAAAGTTGCTGACCTGTGTGGTTCTCTGTAGACAGCAGGATAAATCAGCCACACAATCCCACCCATTATCATTCAGTTACGCAGAAATGACTGAGTGGGCTCACCCGAGACAAGTGATAACTTATGCATCTGCTCATTAAAACATTTTTGATTTTTCTGAGCTTTGAGAGAACTACTCTGTCTATTTTCAGATGACATCATCTAGTTGTATGTCTGATTTATCTTGTTTATGGAGAACCCATGTTACAGGTAAGCAGTTTTGCTTCATTTACAAAGAACTAGTTTTCTCAGTTTTCAGAGCTGTGTTATAAAAACATATTTACAAGCAAGAAAATAGAAAAGCACTTGTCTGTTTGTAGGGATGGTTAGCCAGAGTTTGGCAGATAAGCATGCTTAACAATATCCCAAAGGCCTGGTCCTTCTGGACTATTCCTACAGCAATGACTTTTAGCCCCAGAGGTCTTTTGTTTTTCCTGAAGAATTAATGTAATCTGAATGCTAGCTGAGGGTGCTGTCAGCCTACAAGTGATATATTTCCAGGGTTTCTGACCCTGTTCTAAAGTTATTTTGCCTCTAAAATATTTTTATTTTCATTTGTATATTTGAAAAATCAGTAATACATAAATTAATTCCAGCTTGTAGTGCCAGCCTACATGTACCAACTATTTCCAAGTTAGAAAAATAACTCTGGAAATATCTGTTTTATGATACCCTTCCCTGAATTCAAATGGTATGTGCATATGTGTGTGTGATATTTAAAATCACAAATCCTGGTGGGGAGAAATATATACACATTTATTTCTCTGTATAGATCATTTCTCCCCAACAGTTTATGTCTTTAGTTTCTGTGAAACTTGGTTGAGAATAAACTTTTCTTGAGTATTGAAGAGCTATTTCAAACTAGCCAAATTGCTGGAATGGTGAATAGAATACGGCAGAGAAAAGCTATGGGTAATGTGGGAGTGTCTTTGTTGACTGTCCTGTGATGGGATTGTTAACTAATTTATGATAGGAAGAGAAATATTTAGAAAAAGTCATCCTAACCCATTGATACTATGTATATGTTTCTTGGCGCCTCCAGAGCCATAGCTGCAACTCTTGAATTTTAACCTTTAAAGCTGTGAATTTTGTTCAGGAGCATGCCTGGAGGTTAGAGGTTTTGATTTATATTTTGTGGGTACTTGAACTCTCTGGAAGCGATGGTAGTAAACCTTGAGATTAAACTGCAATTTACCCCAATACAGAGAAAAACTTCTGGCAAAACTCATTAGATAGTTTGGTAACAGTATACTTCATTTCATTTTTATTTCTTTTATTAATTTGAGGTACTGCCCAAGTGCTAGTATAAGGCAAGTTACAAAAAAGCAATCACATTAAAAATCTGAATGGAAAACACATTTCCATAAATTTTAAAACTTCACTTCCTGTAACAATTTTCCATAATTCATAAAATAATCCAAAACTAGTATTCCTTTTTTAAAAAGCTATTAATTCTGTTCCACCACCCACCTATTAACTTTCAGTAGAAGAGGCCTGACCATCCCAGCAAGATATTTGCTGATACTTTCCAGAGCTAGGATTGTGGTATTTAGATAGCAGCAGCAGTGCCACCAGGAAAAAAAAAAAGTATGATTTATTCACAGTCAAGCTTAGAAGTACGTCTGCACATTGCAATGCTTAGGCCTGGTGATTTAGCACTATGCACATCATGTGAGGCAGTGGGATAGCACAGAAAATCATTTTCCTTTTATTTATTTATTTTTTTTAATGTATCTGAGTTTATATATAAGTAATGGCAATTCGGTCCGTGATTTTTGAAACCTGATTTTATAATCCAGTTGCCTTTATTGTAAAGAAAAAGTCATCAAAATTTTAAAGTGCCAGAATTAAAATACATACACACTCTATGGTTATAGGACATACTGTATGCAGAACAATGTATAGAGCTACCACTAAGACAAGTTATAAATGTATGTAAGTATTTTACAAAAAAACTGATGGTCAGGTGACTTTTCTACATTTCTGAATCTCTGTATAAGGTATAACTGATACACTAGGGTGACTAACTGCCTCTTGTTTTTCAGGACAGGCTGATGTGGTCCTGGTTTTACCCCCCCAGTGCACGTATAGTTTCTGCTTGTCTTAGAGAAAAGAAGAATTATAAGTTCCTCTATGCAGTGTGACAAAACCAGGACTGTTTGAAAATATGGAGTTAGGTGATAGTTCTAATCTGAACCGCTGGCCTTCTCTTTCCCTACTCCATTCTTCTTGTGTTGCTGCATGACATTGCCTGTGGCTTCATAGCCCTTTATGTGTGGCACACTGTGACATATATGGAGGTGTAAGGGTGACCCACTCAAAGGTGTGGGGTGAAGGAGGGGGGAGGTAGAGAAGACAAAGAGGGATAAGAAGTCAAATCTACTACTAGATGGAAAAATCCAGAGAGGGGTTAGCAAAGGTATTCACTTTCTGAAACCCAGTGCATTTCCCTAGCTGCCTCAGCATTGACACAAACTATGTTCAGTGCTTTGTTTTACAGAAAAATAAATCACAGGTGCTTTATAGAAATTAAAAAAATTAAAATATGATAGAATAGCCCATGCACTCTTCTGTAATTAGGTCAGTCATTCCAGAGTCTGATTAGTCTTTTATGACACAGTGTGACCGGATAGTGCCATGTTGCCTAGAATGAGCTCATCTAATCATGGCTTTATCCCCATTGCAGACATGAACTTATAGTTCTAGCTTTTTATAGGAAAATCAGAATTGTATCTTCATGCGTGTCCAGGATGGGGAAGGTGCATCCAAAACCTAGATAGTCTCAACCTTTCCTAGATCACTTGAAGTTGTATGGTAAAGATTCCTACCACCATGTTTACATCAAGGATAACATTTCTTGCTTCCTTTTCCTTGCTCTGTCCCTCTAAAATAATGCTAATGTTCTAACTGGCCCTACATTTAGGATTGTGGTAAAGGGATGTTTCCTTAGGGCCTGAGTGGGTGGAAGTGAATTTTCTGGTTAGAAGTAGTTTTGGTAGTGCTTGGTATCAGCCACTGGTGCTTCATTTTGAAACTGAAATATTTCTCCCTCTCCACACTCAGTCCAATTATCCTGCTGAACTGCAGAAGAATTATTGGAGGAAAGAGAATCAAATTGATCTACCTAGCTCCCATAGTTTCAGGACAGTGACACAAATATTCTGCCCATCCTTATAAAGTACTACAAGGCTCAGGAATTGTTTGTTAAAAACTGAGCCAAGCTGTTCCACTTGGACTAGGATTTGGTTACTCTTCCTTTAACACAGTGGCAGGGTTCAGACTTAACCTAGTCTGATCTCCCATTCCAAATTGTTTCATGTTTTGAATAAGAGATATTTAGTCTATTTGTCATGTCTTCTTATACCATTCTGTAAATATCTTTTTAGCTAATGTGCTTATAAGGCTTCCCAGCTCAGTTTATAAGGTCAGATATACCCTTTCATGTGCTTTGTTACAGTGGTGAGAAGACAGCAACTGTTGCCAAGGCTCTGTTCATTCTGTGCCCAATGTCACGGGCCAGTATGATCATGACACAATGATCCGGCGTGAGTTGGGTGCCCACAAGCTTTATGAGGGTCATACAAGTTATGATCCCCTTTCACCTCATCACTGCTTTGCTATAATACAAGAGTTCTCAATCTAGTCCTCAGGACCATCAAGTCGGTCTGGTTTTCAAGATATCCACAATGAATATACGTGAGATAAATTTGCATACAATGGAGGCAATGCATGCAAATTTATCTCTTGCATATTTATTATGGGTATCCAGGAAATCTACCTGGCTTGGTGTATCCTGAGGACTGGGCTAAGAATATTTGCAATCCCTTAATTAAATTATAAGGGAGAAATATTTTCCTGCAGAAAAAAAGACACTTTTTTTTCTTTTACTTACTGTAAGGTGACAGTGGCATGAGGGACAAGCTGATAAATTGGACTCAGCTGGCAATCCTTTCCGGACAGACTGAAAAAGTCCTGGTTTTTTATTGCTCGCTGCAAGTATGGACTTGTAGTTTCTACTGTTCTTGGGGAAATTGGAGCTACAAGACCATTGGGCCTTGGTTTTTATTTCCAGTCTTCAAGGACTGCCAACAGGTCAGGTTTTCAGGATATTCCTAGTGAATATGCATGAGAGATATTTGCATGCATACTACTTGCATTGTAGCAAATCTCTTTCATGTGTTTTCATTAGGAGTAACCTGAAAACCTGACCTATTGGCAGCCCTTGATGACTGGAAGTGAAGGCCATAGGGCAAAACCAGGGCTGAGTCAATATGGCCCTGATGACAGGGATCCATCTAGTCACCTTTAACCTTCATTGATTTCCTGTCATATTAATTTATAGCACTGGCTATTCTTCTGGTGCAGTCAATGCACCAGACACCATATTACCTCCCACTGTGTGCGTTTGGAGGCTTTCAAGACATAGTGTGCTATGAATTTCTCACTTGGCATGTGTGATGAGTTAGCTGGTTTAACTTTTTAAAAAGTCTTTAAATGAGACTTTTGTTTTTATTGTGGAATGTATATTAAGTAGTATTTTGTAAAATAAAGTGAGTTTTATAATTTAAAAAATGCAAAAATAATGGAGGACCCAGTTCAAACATTTGGTTGTAGGGTCAGCATTATAAGCTGGAAATGCCACCAGTCAGGAGCCCCTGAATAGTTAGAATTGGGATCCTGAAATACATCTATATAATCAAATCCAATTCAGTATGAGAAAGGTAGGGGGTGGAGGGTGAAAATAACCTCCCTCTGCTCTGTTTCTTTGGTGTGAGGGAAGAATCTACGGCTCATTAACATCTTTCTTTTTCTTCATCATGCCAGAGTTTTTAAAACAATAGCTCTTTATTTAAAAATAAAGGAAAATTAAAAACAAAACATTGTAAATATAAATGACTAAAGTATATTGAAGCTGCAGGTGCAAATGTGTATATGTTGTACTGGTATTTTTACAGCATCTTATGTTGCATGCCTTTTTAGCTTTATGATATATATATTTTTTTTGTATGACACTTTGTCTTCCAGACACATTGTTCTGCTGTCAAACCCTGTTATTCTTCTGTAATTGTGTAAAACAGTGTACAATTGTATTAAACAGTGCTGTTTGTTTTTAATGGTTTCTGGATTGCTCTGATTCCTCTGCAGTGATAATTTAAAACTCCCAACTCTTGGCAGTTTGAGCTATCCTGGATTTTACTGTGATCTTAATGATGTGCACTGAAATTCCTTACCTGACCAGATACAGCTTAGGGTCATACCTTGTTAATCTCCTAATAACACCCACATGGTCTCAAATAGCAATGATTGTAACCCCAGCCTACAATGAGGTAACCTGCACCAAGAGGCAGTTACAACCCCAAACAGCAGTGGTATGACTGTACTAGGTTTTCATGATGGCTGGGATAACCTACCTAGAAGGGACGGTGGTTAAAACCCAGATGTCAATGAGAGATTGCAGTTTCTGGACAAATGTTTCACTAATTTTGCTGGTGGTGGGAGGTTATTATAAAACGTGGTTATAAGACATGGAAGAGGGCCTGAATGTTGGAATAAATACTGGTCTTGTAGTAATCAAAGTTGATGCTGACAAGGTCAGAGCTGGCCTCCTAGCCAAGGTGGTAGAGGCAATCATGGTAAAATACTTTTGGAATATTCGGGACACATGAAAGGCAGAAGGGATAAATGGGTTGAGAACTCAGGTATGTTGGGGTGGCATAGGAATATATAGGCTCATGTACCAAAAGCAAAAGAATCTCGACTAGGCAGACAGGATGAGCCAATTTGGTCTTTATCTGAATACAAGCGCGATATGAAGTTCTCACAAATAGATGACATCATCCAATGGTGCCTGGCAAAGTAAAAACATGCAAAGCTCCAGAAGTCTGTAGAACTCAATCCTCACATATGTAGGACTTTCCACACTGGCATCGCTGCACAGGGCCACCTCAATTCCTGTTTTTCAAAGGAGCGCGTCAGACATGTTTTTTGTATCTGTGGGTCTTTCTTGAAAACTAAGCAAATATTTTCCAAATTTGCATTGGGCTACCTCAGATTTGATATCCTTTCCTTTTAGAAAGCCCTTAGTTTTGGGGTCATTTAGAAGTTTCCTTCATTTTCAGAACAGCTGTAACCACCATCTTTGCATTAAACAGCATCAATTGAAATTTCAAACATGAAGTCATTTTGATTTCACATAGGCAGCTTTTCTCCTGATGACCCCAAAACATGAAGGGCACTAGTAACTTCAAGAAGTATGGGTGCAGCGGCATGACCATATCAGTCACCTATACTCACAGCTGGTGGCTTCAGTCCCTCGGGCCTGAACACAAGATCTCCAGCTGCATCAAATGTGAAGAAAAAAAAAAAAAGATGCTACAGGTCTTTATGGTCATCAAGATCAAAAGGTTCATCAGTCTAAGTCTGACCCAAGTGTATTGACCTTGAGGGACCCAGAAGCTGCTCCTTACACTGAAGAGGCATTGATTGAACAACGACAAGAGTCCATTCCCTCATCAGCCCCAGCTCTTCCCCTGTAATTCAACCCCTCCTGGCATCCAACCCATTTCTTCTCTCTGCCCAGCTTACTGTTGTCCCCTTTCACCTCCTTTCCAGTTCCTTTTCCACAATCTCTCACCCTAGATTTCACAGTTCTCTGTTCCTTTATACCCCATATCAATCCCTTATTAGTCCCTCCAGATCCTTCATACGATATATCCACCACTTCTTATCCAGACACTTTTCTCATCCCCTTCATCTTTAAAGGTGATTCCACTTCACATCTACTCATTCCTGCTTGTATTCCTTTCTCCTTCCACCTCCTTGCCCTATGAAACCCAACTGTGGGGGCTGCAGAATGTATTTAGGAAGCCCTTTGCTAATTGTTTTCTCTCGCTTTTGGTCTTTGGGAAAAATATATGCTATGAGGGTGAAATGAAAACTAATTCATCCACCTTCATAATTCAACAGATGGCAACACTGATGTGTGACATGTGTTCACTTGTTCTTTGAAATCTGTTCCTTCACCTGAGTTGCCAAGAAGTGTCTGCGTGAAGCTCTGGAACTCACTGCTGGAGGATGTAGTAACTGTGGTTAAAGTATCTGTGTTTTAAAAAGGTTTGGACACGTTCCTGGAGGAAAAGTCCATAGTCTGTTATTGAGATGGGCATGGGGGAAGCCACTGCTTGCCCTGGGATTGGTAGCATGGAATATTGCTACTAATTGGGTTTCTGCCAGGTACTTGTGACCTTGATTGGCCAGTGTTGGAAGCAGGATACTGGGCTAGATAGACCATTGTAATTCCTGATAATTGTATCAGGGTGGGTTTTTTTTTAAATTCTTTTGTATCCTGCCTTGATTCCTAGTCAGAGAGCTGGTGGTTTATACGTCTTTTTGTAATGTAAGGATACAAATGTAACAAACAATGTAATGACCCAGTATGTCTATTTTTATGTAACATGGGCTCACCATTATGAAACAGAAACAAAGTGCAAATCCATGGACCAACACTACAAAGATTCACCTGCTAAGAAAACATTCAGATTACATCCTTCTGTAGGAAAAATCATGGTTACAGTCGTTTGGGACATATATGGTTTTGTTCACATGGATTTCTTTTGAACCTGGTACAACCAACAACTCAGAGTGTTATGCTGCAACCCTGAAAACTTTGAAACAAAGAGAAGAGTGTGGAAGCACAAGAAGAAAATTTGTTGCAACATGACAACACTAGGCCTCACACAGCATGAAACACCAGAGAGGCAATTGTGAAGATGGGTTTCACACTCTTATCCCATCTGCCCTACAGCCCAAACATAGCGCCATGTGATTTCCTTCTTTTTCCAGAACTGACGGAGTATCTTTGGGGAATCAAAAGAAGAGGTGGAAAGGACTGTGAGCAGCTGGTTAAAGAGACAAACATGCAGTTCTTTCGTGACAGCATTCTAAAACTTGCCCATCATTGGCACAAATATGTGGGGTATGGTGGTAACGATGTTAAAAAGTAAATACATGTAATAAAAGAGCATGTTCCAAGCATTATTTTCATTCTTTATTCATTACAATATGTTGAACAGGCAACCATAAGGTTACCCACACTTGGTGTACCTCCCACCATACATCCCTATTGGCCAGCAGCAGGAGTTGCATTTAATCTGTCATCTGCTGAAATCTTTCAGCTCTTATCACAAGATAATTGTAACCACTGAAAGGCAGTATATCAAGTTCCATCCCCTTTCCTTACTGATTTGGGCCTGAAACAGCAGGAGATGAAATCAGATTGTTATAAGATATAATTGAAATGTTCTTAATATCCATTAAAAATGTTACAAAGTTGTCACAGTCCTAATATGATATTTAAGAACAAAGAGCAGGGGAATATTTTAAGAGCACTTGCTAAAATTTCTCCACCACTTACCCACAAGGTAAGAACGATTCAAGAATAAAAGGAATTAAGTGTATTTATTGGATTGCATTAACCTGCATTACCAGGTCTAAAGGACAAGAACACTATATATTTAGATTCAAAAGGTTTATTAAGTTACAATATGATTAAGGCAATCATATAAACGAAAGATAGTTCTTTTAAGAGATCTTTACAGACAATCTGTGCTTAAGAAAGGTAGCCAATTTAAAAGTTAAGGTTATAATTTAACTTACAGGAGAGTCTTTGTTGCAGAGCTGAGTGATGAGCACATGGTCAGGAGCAGGGCTTCTGCATTGATGGATGAGTTGCAGCTGAAGAGAGAATCTGCAGAGAAGAATCTGTGTTGCAGTTGAAGGGAAGCATCTGCTTCTAGGAGAAACAGCTTTTGCTTTTATACTCTTAGCTTGCGGGGAAGAATGAGTGCATGTCCTGTGTGCATCTTCTTCCTGGTTTTTGCACACGACCCGGAGTAGTTGCAAAGCATTGTGGTATTTTGGTCTCATGTCTTATGACATCACAAGACTTGCTATTTGGATTTTGCTGACAAATGGTTTATTGTAGTGCAAGGTTTCCTGCTTGAATCTCTGTGATAGATACTCTGATAAGATTTGTCTGGGGCGGCCAGCAGGTGTCCTTTGTCTTTAGTAGCTGGATTTCACACCTTTCCCACCTGCCTGTCTCCTTGCCTCTACTGGTTACCTTTGATATTTGTTGTGTTGATCAACCAGGCTTTTTGATCAGAGGAAGAGAGTCAATTTAACCTTGAGGCAGTCTCTTACTTGAGAAGTCTTTTGTTAAAGAGGGAGAAAAAGGGGGCGGTGAGGTCCTTGCAGCAGTACCTTTTATCTTTTAAATGTTCCCCAAAGGGAGGGGGAAGAGGGCTTTTGGAATGAAAGCCAGTTTCTACTGCATCTTCAAATATATTTTTAAAGCTATATTTTTGTGTTGCTATATATATATATTTGCATCTGATTCAGCACCATATCATGCTACACATTTAATTCTGATGATTAAACTCATATCACACTACAAGATTAAACATGTGTCTTGCTGCCAGCCTGTAGGGATGCATGGTAGGAAGGGGATTGAGATGCTAACCCGCAGCAGCCCATCTATACTGGAAAATTGGGGAAGGTAGAGATGGAACCTAGAGAAGGATGGATGGAGTTAGGGGCAAGAGTATTGCCTGATGCCTCTTAGTGCATGAAACGCAGGGCAGCTGCCCTATTTGCCACCTCCTAATCTTGACCTTGCCTGCCCATACCTCAACCAGATGAAAGTAGAACTGGTGGGTGCCAAGCAATTTGTAACCTTTGGCACTCCTTAGTTCACCTGTTTTTTTTACACTGCTGATAGAATGACTTACATGACCTCTGAGGAAGTACTACATAAGAAAATAAGTATTGCCATACTAGGACAGACCGAAGGTCCATCAAGCCCAGTATCCTGTTTCCAACAGTGGCCAATCCAGGTTACAAGTACCTGGCAAGATCTCAAAACAGTACAATACATTTTATGCTGCTTATCCTAGAAATAAGCAATGGATTTTCTCCATGTTCATTTTAATAATGGCTTATGGACTTTTCTTTTAGGAAGCTATCCAAACCTTTTTTTTAAACCCCGCTAAGCTAACTGCTGTTACATTCTCTGGCAAAACAAATTCTAGAGTTTAATTACACCTTGAGTGAAGAAATATTTTCTATGATTCATTTTAAATTTACTACTTTGTAGCTTCATTGCGTGCCTCCTAGTCCTAGTATTTTGGAAAGAGTAAACAAGTACACAGGTACATAAGTATTGCCATACTGGGAAAGACCAAAGGTCCATCAAGCCCAGCATCCTGTTTCCAACAGTGGCCAATCCAGGTCACAAATACCTGGCAAGATCCAAAAAAAGGTACAAAACATTTTATACTGCTTATCCCAGAAATAGTGGATTTTCTCCAAGTCCGTTTAATAATGGTCTATGGACTTTTCCTTTAGGAAGCTGTCCAAACCTTTTTTAAACTCCACTAAGCTAACCGCCTTTACCACATTCTCTGGCAATGAATTCCAGAGTTTAATTACACGTTGAGTGAAGAAACATTTTCTCCGATTCATTTTAAATTTACTACATTGTAGCTTCGTCGCATGCCCCCTAGTCCTAGTATTTTTGGAAAGCATAAACAGACAGTTCACATCTACTCGTTCCATTCCACTCATTATTTTATAGACCTCTATCATATCTCCCCTCAGCCGCCTTTTCTCCAAGCTGAAGAGCCCTAGCCGCTTTAGCCTTTCCTCATAGGGAAGTTGTCCCAATCCCTTTATCATTTTCGTCGCCCTTCTCTACACTTTTTCTAATTCCACTATATCTTTTTTAAGATGCGGCAACCAGAATTGAACACAATATTTGAGGTGCGGTCACACCATGGACCGATACAAAGGCATTATAGCAGCCTCATTTTTGTTTTCCATTCCTTTCCTAATAATATCTAACATTCTATTTGCTTTCTTAGCTGCAGCAGCACACTGAGCAGAAGGTTTCAACGTATCATCAACGATGACACCTAGATCCCTTTCTTGGTCCGTGACTCCTAACATGAAACCTTGCATGACGTAGCTATAATTCGGGTTCCTCTTTCCTACAGGCATAACTTTGCACTTGCTCACATTAAACGTCATCTGCCATTTAGACGCCCAGTCTCGTAAGGTCCTCTTGTAATTTTTCACAATCCTCCAGCGATTTAATGACTTTGAATAACTTTGTGTCATCAGCAAATTTAATTACCTCACTAGTTACTCCCATCTCTAGGTCATTTATAAATATATTAAAAAGCAGCGGTCCCAGCACAGACCCCTAGGGAACCCCACTAACTACCCTTCTCCATTGAGAATACTGAACATTTAACCCTACTCTCTGTTTTCTATCTTTTAACCAGTTTTTAATCCACAATAGAACACTACCTCCTATCCCATGACTCTCCAATTTCCTTTGGAGTCTTTCATGAGGTACTTTGTCAAACGCCTTCAGAAAATCCAGATACACAATATCCACTGGCTCACCTTTATCCACATGTTTGTTCACCCCTTCAAAGAAATGTAGTAGGTTGGTGATGCAAGATTTCCCTTCACTAAATCCATGTTGACTTTTGTCTCATTAATCCATGCTTTTGAATATGCTCTGTAATTTTGTTCTTAATAATAGTCTCTACTATTTTGCCCAGCACCAACGTCAGACTCACCGGTCTATAATTTCCCGGATCGCCTCTGGAACCTTTTTTAAAAATGGGTGTTACATTGGCCACCCTCCAATCTTCCGGTACCACGCTCGATTTTAAGGATAAATTGCATATCACTAGCTCCGCAGGCTCATTTTTCAGTTCTATCAGTACTCTAGGATGAATACCATCCGGTCCAGGAGATTTGCTACTCTTCAGTTTGCTGAACTGCCCCATTACGTCATCCAGGTTTACCGTGAAGTCAGTAAGTTTCTCCAACTCGTCCGCTTGAAATATCATTTCCGACACCAGTATCCCACCCAAATCTTCCTCGGTGAAGACTGAAGCAAAGAATTCATTCAATCTCTCCGCTACGTCTTTGTCTTCCTTGATCGCCCCTTTTACCCCTCGGTCATCCAGCGGCTCAACCGATTCTTTTCCCGGCTTCCTGCTTTTAATATACCGAAAAAATTTTTTACTATGTTTCTTTGCCTCTAATGCTATCTTTTTTTCGTAATCCCTCTTGGCCTTCTTTATCTGCGCCTTGCATTTGCTTTGGCACTCCTTATGCTGCTTCTTGTTATTTTCAGACGGTTCCTTCCATTTTCTGAAGGCGTTTCTTTTAGCCCTAATAGCTTCCTTCACCTCACTTTTCAACCAGGCCGGCTGTCTTTTGGAGTTCCATCTTTCTTTTCCTAATTTGTGGAATATGTTTGGCCTGGGCCTCCAGGATGGTATTTTTGAACAGCGTCCATGCCTGTTGTACAGTTTTTACCCTCTCAGTTGTCCCCCTAAGTTTTTTTTCCACCGTTCTTCTCATTTTATCATAGTCTCCTTTTTTTAAAGTTAAACACTAATGTATTTGACTTCCTGTGTATAGTTACTTCTAGGTTGATATCAAAACTGATCATATTATGGTCACTGTTATCAAGCGGCCCCAGTATCATAACGTCTCTCACCAGATCATTCGCTCCACTAAGGACCAAGTCTAAAATTTTTTCTTCTCTCATCGGGTCCTGCACCAGCTGCTCCATAAAGCTGTCCTTGATTTCATCAAGGAATTGTACCTCTCTAGCGTGTCCCGATGTTACATTTACCCAGTCTATATTTGGATAATTGAAGTCACCCATTATTATCACATTGCCTATGTTGTTTGTGTCTCTGATTTCTTTTATCATTTCTGCGTCTACCTGCTCATCCTGGCGAGGCGGACGGTAGTACACTCCTATCGCCATCCTTTTCCCTTTTATACATGGAATTTCGACCCACAATGATTCAAGGGTGTGATTTGTGTCCTGCTGAATTTGTAATTTATCTGAGTCAAGGCTCTCGTTGATATACAATGCTACCCCTCCAACAGTCCGGTCCACCCTATCACTACGATATACTTTGTACCCCGATATGACAGTGTCCCACTGGTTATCCTCCTTCCGCCAGGTCTCAGTAATGCCTATTATATCCAATTTTTCATTTAGTGCAATATATTCCAACTCTCCCATCTTATTTCTTAGACTCCTACCATTTACATATAGACATTTCAAAGTATGTTTGTTGTTCCTATTTGCATGATGCTTGGTACTGGACACTACTGATTTGCCATCTTTTGTCTGATCTTTAGTTGTATTTAAGGGCACCTGGCCTACCACGGTCTGTTGCGCAACCTCACTATCCAGAAACCCTATCTTCCCTGTTTGTGAGGTATCTTTGCAAGATACCTTATCCCGAACCATGCGCTTTTGAGCGACTGTCGGCCTTCCCCCCATTTCTATTTTAAAAGCTGCTCTATCTCCTTTTTAAAAGCCAACACCAGCAGCCTGGTCCCACCCTGGTTAAGGAAGAGCCCATCCTTTCGGAATAGGCTCCCCCTTCCCCAGAATGTTGCCCAGTTCCTAACAAATCTAAAATCCTCCTCCCTGCACCATTGTCTCATCCACGCATTGAGACTCTGGAGCTCTGCCTGTCTCTTGGGCCCTGCTTGTGGAACAGGTAGCATTTCAGAAAATGCTACCCTAGAGGATCTGGATTTGAGCTTTCTACCTAAGAGCCTAAATTTGGCTTCCAGAACCTCTCCCACATTTTCCTACATCATTGGTACCCACATTAGTACTCCTTCTCCGAGGACAAGCAGGCTGATTGTTCTCACTGATGGGTAACGTCCAGCAGCAGTCCAGGACCGGAAAAACTTCCCTAGCAACAAAAGTTTGCTAGTCTTGAGCTGTGCGTACCGCGCATGCGCGGCCGTCTTCCCGCCAAATCACGAGCGTGCTCGTCAGTCTTCTTTTTTCTGCGGTTCGGGAACGCTGCTTTGCCGCTTCTCTGCCCAGGATCGACCTCTTGCGTTGTTTTATTGTTTCTTCGCCCGCTTTCGGTGAATTTTTTCTCTGAGAGTCTTTGACTCCTCTTTTTTCTTCTCTGTTTAAAAAAAAAAAAAAAGAAGAAGAAATTCCTTTACTTTCTTTGTTTTTTTCCCCCTTAAGTTTCCTTTTAGTTTTTTCACGCGGCCATTTTGGGCCGCCCGGGCAGTCCCCTTTTTTTTTTCTTTGGTGTCTTTTTCTCAGGCACCATCGCGTTCGTCCTCGCTGGCGCGATTTTTCCGCCCATGTCCTCGAAGACTACCAGCGGCTTCAAAAGGTGCACGCGGTGCCGCCGGATCATCTCCGTAACTGACAGGCACGCTTCGTGTCTTCGGTGCTTAGGTGAGAGTCATCGACCTGACGCCTGTCTTCAGTGTCTCCAATTGCAGAAGGGGACTCAGGCGGTGCGTTTGGCTCAGTGGAACGTCTTGTTCGGAGCCCGGTCCGGTTCTTCAATGTCGACGGAGCCAGCGGTACCGAGGTCATCGCCGGTATCGATGTCGGCATCGGAGGGTGCATCGTTCTCCGGAGCGCAGGTAATGGCTGTCCAGAGACCCCATGCTGGTAGCAGTGAGCCATCGAGTGGGTCTCCGCTTGCCTCAAGGACTCCTGCTGTGCAGGCCCACCAGGACCGTCCTTCGGACCAGGCCCCGAGGAGTCGTTTGGATTCGACGTCCTCCTCGTCGGCACCGGGCGGTACCGGTACCAAGCTTCGAGTGAAGGCTAAGAAGTATCGGCATCGGTCACCATCCCGACAAGGTGCCAAGAGCTCCGAGGTGCCGAAAGATTCGGCAACCGGGAAGCGCCGATGCCGGAGGGACTGCTCACCCTCGATTCAAGAGGTGTCGGTGCGCTCATCTCCAGACAGCCCGGTACCACCTCCGCGCTCCAGGCAGGTTCTTACATTTTCTCCTGTACCGGTGCTCTTGCCTTTCTCTACAGCCACTCTTAACGAGAGCCTCCGAGCCGTTCTCCCAGAGATTCTGGGAGACCTGTTACGCTCATCGGTACCGTCGGTGCTTGCGCTGCCGGTGCCGTCGAGGGAGGCGGCAGTTGGCTCATCGCCCATGGTGCGGTCTCCGACTGTACCGGGGATGAGTGCCACCCAGGCAGATTCTCCGCCGTCATCGATGGAGGGAGCTTCATCGCCTCCGGTGCGGGAGTCTTCCTCTCGACGACATCGCGATGGACATCGATCCTCGGAGTCAAGACGGGCTAGGTTTCGGACAGAAGTTCATGAACTTATGTTCGATTCCGCAGAGGAGGGCTCGTGGGAAGCAGAGGCGGATGACAGGTACTTCTCGGAGGAGGAGTCTTGTGGCTTGCCCTCTGATCCTACTCCCTCGCCCCAGAGATAACTTTCTCCCCCGGAGAGTCTTTCCTTCTCATCTTTTGTCCGGGAAATGTCTACGGCCATTCCCTTCCTGGTGGAGACTGTGGATGAGCCCAGGGCTGAGATGATCGAGGTCCTGGACTATCCATCCCCTCCTAAGGAATCGTCCACTGTTCCTCTGCATAACATCCTCAAACAGATGTTGTTGGAGAACTGGATGCATCCATTAACTAATCCCCACATTCCCATGAAGATTGAGTCCCAGTACCGAATCCACGGGGATCCGGAGTTGATGAAGATTCAGTTGCCTCATGACTCTGGAGTAGTGGATTTGGCCCTTAAGAAGGCCAAGAGTTCTAGGGATTACGCTTCGGTGCCCCCGGGGCGTGAATCTAGAACTATGGATTCTTTTGGGAGGAAGGCCTACCATTCTGCTATGCGCGTGTCCAAAATTCAGTCTTACCAGCTCTACACGAGCATCCACTTGCGGTGTAATGTGAGGCAGTTGGCGGACTTGGTTGACAAGCTCCCTTTGGAGCAGGCCAAGCCGTTTCAGGAGGTGGTCAGGCAGCTGAAGGCGTGTCGTAAATTCCTGTCCAGGGGTGCTTACGATACTTTTGATGTTGCATCCAGGGCTGCCGCTCAAGGTATAGTGATGCGCAGGCTCTCATGGCTGCATGCCACTGACTTAGACGGCAGAGTCCAAAAACGTGTCTCGGATGCTCCTTGCCGGGGGGATAACATTTTTGGCGAGAAAGTCGAAAAGGTGGTAGATCAGCTCCACCAGCGGGATACCGCTTATGACAAACTCTCCCACCGGGCGCCTTCAGCATCTACCTCAGTTGGTAGACGTTATTTTCGGGGGTACGAAGACTGTTCCCATCGCTTATAATAAGCGCAGGTATAATCCACCTTCCCGACAGCCTGCCCAGGCTAAGTCCCAGCGCGCTCGTTCACGTCAACAGCGTGCACCTCCTCAGGCCTCTGCGGCTCCCCAGCAAAAGCAAGGACGGGTTTTTGACTGGCTTCAGCAGAGCATAGTGGAGATAAAAGTATCTGTGCCGGACGATCTGCCGGTCGGGGGGAGGTTAAAGTTTTTTCACCAAAGGTGGCCTCTTGTAACCTCCGATCGGTGGGTTCTTCAAATAGTCCGGCTGGGATACTCCCTCAATTTGATATCAAAACCTCCAAATTGCCCACCAGGAGCTCAATCTTTCAGCTTCCAGCACAAGCAGGTACTTGCAGAGGAACTCTCCGCCCTTCTCAGCGCCAATGCGGTCGAGCCCGTGCCACCGGGGCAAGAAGGGCTGGGATTCTATTCTAGGTACTTCCTTGTGGAAAAGAAAACAGGGGGGATGCATCCCATCCTAGACCTAAGGGCCCTGAACAAATATCTGGTCCGAGAAAAGTTCAGGATGCTTTCCCTGGGCACCCTTCTTTCCATGATTCAGGAAAACGATTGGCTATGCTCTCTGGACTTAAAGGACGCCTACACTCACATCCCGATATTGCCAGCTCACAGGCAGTATCTGCGATTCCGTCTGGGAACACAGCACTTTCAGTATTGTGTGCTACCCTTTGGTCTCGCCTCTGCACCCAGAGTGTTCACCAAATGCCTGGCTGTGGTAGCGGCGTCTCTTCGCAGACTGGGAGTGCATGTGTTCCCTTATCTCGACGATTGGTTGGTGAAGAACACCTTCGAGACAGGGGCTCTACAGTCAATGCAGATGACTATTCGACTCCTAGAGCTACTGGGATTTGTGATAAATTATCCAAAGTCCCACCTTCTTCCAGTTCAGAATTCATAGGAGCTCTGCTGGATTCTCAGATGGCTCGTGCCTACCTTCCCGAGCTGAGAGCCAACAATCTTTTGACTCTCGTCTCTTGGGTGCAGGCATCTCAGCAGATCACAGCTCGGCAGATGTCGAGATTGCTCGGCCACATGGCCTCCACAGTTCATGTGACTCCCATGGCCCGTCTTCACATGAGATCAGCTCAATGGACCCTAGCTTCCCAGTGGTTTCAGGCCACGGGGGATCTAGAAGATGTTATCCTACTGTCCACAGATTTTCTCAGATCCCTGCATTGGTGGACAATTCGATCCAATTTGACCCTGGGACGTCCATTCCAAATTTCTCAGCCATAAAAAGTGCTGACGACAGATGCATCTCTCCTGGGTTGGGGATGGGCTTCACACTCAAGGGAGTTGGTCCCCCCAGGAAACCGGTTTGCAGATCAACCTCCTGGAGTTACAAGCAGTCTGGAACACTCTAAAGGCTTTCAAGAATCGGTTGTCCAATCAAGTTATTCAAATTCAGACAGACAATCAGTTTGCCATGTATTATATCAACAAGCAGGGGGGCACCGGATCTCGCACTCTGTGTCAGGAGGCCGTCAGGATGTGGCTTTGGGCTCGCCGGAACGGCATGTTTCTTCAAGCCACCTATTTGGCAGGCGTAAACAACAGTCTGGCCAACAGACTGAGCAGGATCATGCAACCTCACGAGTGGTCTCTCAATTCGAGAGTCGTACGCAAGATCTTTCAAGCGTGGGGCACCCCCTTGATCGATCTTTTTGCCACTGAGATCAATCACAAGGTCTCTCAGTTCTGTTCCAGACTTCAGGCCCATGGCAGACTAGCATCGGATGCCTTTCTTCTATATTGGGGGGAGGGCCTTTCTGTACGCGTATCCTCCCATACCTTTGGTGGGGAAGACTTTGCTGAAACTCAAGCAAGACTGCGGAACCATGATTCTGATTGCTCCTTTCTGGCCCTGTCAGATCTGGTTCCCTCTTCTTCTGGAGTTGTCCTCCGAAGAACCATGGAGATTGGAGTGTTTTCCAACCCTCATCACTCAGAACGAAGGGGCGCTTCTGCATCCCAACCTCCAGTCTCTGGCTCTCACGGCCTGGATGTTGAGAGCAAAGACTTTGCCTCCTTGGGTCTTTCTGAGGGTGTCTCCCGAGTCTTGCTTGCTTCTAGGAAAGATTCCACTAAGAAGAGTTATTTCTTTCTCTGGAGGAGGTTTACCATCTGGTGTGATAGCAAGGCCCTAGATCCTCGCTCTTGTCCTACACAGACCCTGCTTGAATACCTTCTGCACTTATCTGAGTCTGGTCTTAAGACCAACTCCGTAAGAGTTCATCTTAGTGCTATCAGCGCTTTTCATTACCGTGTAGAGGGTAAACCGATTTCTGGACAGCCTTTAGTTGGTTGCTTCATGAGAGGTTTGCTTTTGACAAAGCCCCCCATCAAACCTCCTACTGTGTCATGGGATCTCAATGTCATTCTCACCCATCTGATGAAACCTCCTTTAGAGCCACTGGATTCCTGCCATCTGAAGTACTTGACCTGGAAGGTCATTTTCTTTGTGGCAGTAACTTCAGCACGCAGAGTCAGTGAGCTTCAAGCCCTAGTAGCTCATGCTCCTTATACCAAATTTCATCATAATCAAGTAGTCCTCCGCACTCACCCTAAGTTCTTGCCAAAGGTGGTGTTGGAGTTCCATCTGAACCAGTCAATTGTCTTGCCAACATTCTTCCCAAGGCCTCATAACCGCCCTGCTGAGCATCAACTGCACACATTGGACTGCAAAAGAGCATTGACCTTCTATCTGGAGCGGACAAGGCCCCACAGACAGTCCGCCCAATTGTTTGTTTCTTTTGATCCCAACAAGACGAGTGTGGCTGTAGGGAAATGCACCATATCTAATTGGCTAGCAGATTGCATTTCCTTGAGGGTCATCTCACGGCTCACAATGTTAGAGCCATGGCTGCGTCAGTGGCCCACTTGAAGTCAGCCACTATTGAAGAGATATGCAAGGCTGCGACGTGGTCTTCTGTCCACACATTCACATCTCACTACTGCCTTCAGCAGGACACCCGACGCGACAGTCGGTTCGGGCAGTCGGTGTTACAGAACCTGTTTGGAGTTTAGAATCCAAATCCTCCCCCCTAGGCCCATTTTTATTCTGTTCCAGGCTGCACTCTCTGTTAGTTGTTAAAATGTTAGGTCAATCTCAGTTATGTCCTCGCCGTTGCGAGGCCCAATTGACCATGTTTGGTCCGGGTTAGTTTTGAGTGAGCCTGGGGGCTAGGGATACACCATCAGTGAGAACAAGCAGCCTGCTTGTCCTCGGAGAAAGTGAAAGCTACATACCTGTAGAAGGTATTCTCCGAGAACAGCAGGCTGATTGTTCTCACAATCCCGCCCACCTCCCCTTCGGAGTTGTGTCTTCCCTTACTTTAGCTATCGCTCGCGATTGGGCGGCAAGATGGCCGCGCATGCGCAGTACGCACGGAAGCGCGAGACTAGCAAACTTTTGTTGCTAGGGAAGTTTTTCCGGTCCTGGGCTGCCGCTGGATGTCACCCATCAGTGAGAACAATCAGCCTGCTGTCCTCGGAGAATACCTTCTACAGGTATGTAGCTTTCGCTTTCTTTGAAGGAGTAAACAAATATGTGGACAAAGGGGAGCTGGTTGATATTGTGTATCTGGATTTTCAAAAGGCGTTTGACAAGGTACCTCATGAAAGGCTACAGAGGAAATTGGAGGGTCATGGGATAGGAGGAAGAGTCCTATTGTGGATTAAAAACTGGTTGAAGGATAGGAAACAGAGAGTGGGGTTAAATGGGCAGTATTCACAATGGAGAAGGGTAATTAGTGGGGTTCCTCAGGGGTCTGTGCTAGGACCGCTGCTTTTTAATATATTTATAAATGATTTAGAGGTGGGAGTAACTAGCGAGGTAATTAAATTTGCTGATGACACAAAGTTATTCAAAGTAGTTAACTCGCGACAGGATTGTGAAAAATTACAGAAGGACCTTACGAGACTGGGAGACTGGGCGGCTAAATGGCAGATGATGTTTAATGTGAGCAAGTGCAAGGTGATGCATGTGGGGAAAAAGAACCCGAATTATAGCTACGTCATGTAAGGTTCCACGTTAGGAGTTACGGACCAAGAAAGGGATCTGGGTGTCGTCATCGATAATATGCTGAAACCTTCTGCTCAGTGTGCTGCTGCGGCTAGGAAAGCGAATAGAATGTTGGGTATTATTAGAAAAGGTATGGAAAACAGGTGTGAGGATGTTATAATGCCGTTATATCGCTCCATGATGCGACCGCACCTTGAGTATTGTGTTCAATTCTGGTCGCCGCATCTCAAGAAAGATATACTGGAATTGGAAAAGGTGCAGTGAAGGGTGACTAAAATGATAGCGGGGATGGGACGACTTCCCTATGAAGAAAGACAAAGGAGGCTAGGGCTTTTCAGCTTGGAGAAGAGACGGCTGAGGGGAGACATGATAGAGGTATATAAAATAATGAGTGGAGTGAAACAGGTGGATGTGAAGCGTCTGTTCACGCTTTTCAAAAATACTAGGACTAGGGGCCATGCAATGAAACTACAGTGTAGTAAATTTAAAACAAATCGGAGAAACTTTTTCTTCACCCAACGCGTAATTAGACTCTGGAATTCGTTGCCGGAGAACGTGGTGAAGGCGGTTAGCTTGGCAGAGTTTAAAAGGGAGTTAGACAGTTTCCTAAAGGACAAGTCCATAAACCGCTACTAAATGGACTTGGGAAAAATCCACAATTCCGGGAATAACATGTATAGAATGTTTGTACGTTTGGGAAGCTTGCCAGGTGCCCTTGGCCTGGATTGGCCGCTGTCGTGGCTCGATCGACCCTTGGTCTTTTCCCAGTGTGGCATTACTTATGTACTTATGTATTTAGGCACCCAGGTTCATAAGGTGGTAAGAAATTCCTTCTTGTTACTTAAGAAATTAAGAACTATTTGTACATTTTCAGTGTGTCAGTGTTTAGGCTACTAGTTCAGACTTTGATACTCTCGCAGCTGGATTACTGTAACTCTGTCTATATTGGTTGCTCTAAGTCATTGAAAATTAAATTACAATGGGTACAGAATGCAGAAGTTAGGGTCACTAGCAGTTGATAAATATGAACATATTACCCCTTTGTTAACTCGTTTGCATTGGTTATTGCTGGAAGTGGGATTTCAATTTAAGGTGGCTGCTTTGATCTATCTGGCAATGTACGGGTTAACTCCTGCATACTTAAGTGTACATCTTTCATTTTTAAATGATATTACTCTTAGGCCTACTTGGAATCCAATTTTATTAAGGTTTGTCTTATTTCGACAAGTCAGGGCTAAGTGGATTCTTCAATCTACTTTTTCTTATCAAGCTACAGAATTTTGGAACACTCTCCCTTCTTTTCCTATACAGATGTGTGGTTATCTTCAACTTAGGAAATTGCTTAAGACATTTCTTTGTAAGTAATTTTATCAGAATTAGATTTTTTTTGTCTGTTTTGTGAATATTGTTGCGTGCATGTGTGTGTGTGTATATATATATATATATATAAGTATGTATATTGTCCACAGGCTTCCTTCTGGAACTCCAGGGTTCCCTGGAGGTGGTCCCTCTCCTGGGGAATACCGCTACACTCTGCCCCACAGGTACATTGATCCCACTCAACACAAAATGCAGGCTCCTATGCACCAGTGCTGTTCATTGATTCAAAGTTGGCTACAGTTTTCCCTTATCATGGCCCTCCACCTGGCCGGCCTGGGAATCCTCCAGTCCAGGGATTGGAGGTCAGAATGCTACTGGCCCTGTAGAGTTCCCCCTTCCCTTCTAGCAAGGACATAGCCATGGGCGGGCCTGGGCTCACCCAATTTGGGGTCAGGCCCGCCCAGCTGCAGTGTTCCTGCACAGCGATTCCAGTCGCAGGCTTCGCTCACAGCAATTCCCACACGCTGCTTGCCGCTCAACAATCTCCTTGCAGCTACTAAGCGCAAACCCGGAAGCCTCTCCTCTGCTGCATCTTGACTGGGCAGAAACCGGAAGTTGTGGCGGCAGAGGAGAGGCTTCCGGTCCGGGTTAGTGCTTAGTAGCTGCAAGGAGATTGTTGAGCAGCAGCCGGCAGGCAGCGTGTGGGAATCGCTGCGAGCCGAGCCTGCGACCGGAATCACTGTGAGCTACAGGAACACTGCTGCTGGGCGGGCCTGCAAGGAGGGTGAGGGAAGATGGAGTGAAAGTTGCTGCATGGGGCAAGAGAAGATGGAAGGAAAGATGCTGCATAGGGCGGAGGGAAGATGGAAAGATGAGGCATGGTGGGTGGGGGAGATGTTGTACGGGGAAGAAGGAAGAGATGCAGCAAAGGGGTAGAGGGGTGAGGAAGGGAGAAGTCTTGGCTGCATATGAGGTGGAGGGGAGGGAGACATGCTGCATTGAGAGGGGATAGGTGGTGAGAGGGGGAGAAATGTTGAACATAGGGGTGGAGGGAAGGGAGAAATGTTAGACATGATGGTAGAGGGGAGGAAAGAGAGATGCTGCATGGGAAGGGGAGAGAGATGTTGGACCAGAATACAAGGGAGAGGGAGAGAGAAATGTTGGACATGATGGTAGAGGGGAGGAAGGTAGAGATGCTGTATGGGAAGGGGAGAGAGATGTTGGACCCAGAACACAAAGGAGAGGGAGAGAGAGATGGTGGACAGTGGGAATGAGAGGGGGAGATAGACATGGGGGTGGATGAGAGGGAGGGAGAGGTACACAGTAGGTGGTGAGGGGGTGGGAAATGCTGGGCCATGGGGGAGAGGACAGGAATGAAGAGAAAAGGGGCAGGAAAATATAAGGCTACCAGGGTGGGGAGGGGATCAGATGCTGGTTAGAACGGTGGAGGGAGGAAGACGATGGGAATGGTGGAACCCTGTGGGAGAGGCCAAGAGGGGGAGGAGGGGGTGGCAAGGAAATGAATGACAGATAGTGATTGCAGAGGGTAGAAATATGGTAATGGGGAGTAGATTAAAGACAAGAGAAAGTAGAGATGGGGAGGGGTAAGATGGGGAATGGGAGAGCTAGTGGGTAAAAGAAGAAGATGGAAATTTGATAGGTAGTTGAAAAGTAAAAAGGAGACGAAGAAGGGTGAGAGAGAGGCAGAACAGAGCTAAAAAGGAATGATCAATATGTCAGAGGCAGGAATAATGAGGGAACAGACAGGAGAGAGGAGAAAAGACAAATGGACTGCAGCCACTTGAAGAATTAGCAGACAACAGAGAGGAAAGCAGAAAAGAGAAAATGGAACCAGCAAGATGGAAAAATAAAATGTCCAGACAACAAAGGTAGAAACAAAGCATTTTATTTTGAATGTTTTAAATGGACTATGTTAGCTTTTGGAAATGTGCATAGCAAATGTCTTTGTATTGTGTTCTGTAGAAAAGGAAATGCATCTCTGTTTTATGTCTCCAATGTTGCAGTAATGCTATGTTTAACTTCTTGGGGTTCCCTTTCAATTTTTGTCTAAATATTTTTATTTCTAATTTGTGAGCTCTTCTATATTTGCTGAGGGTCTGTTGGTGTGATAGTAATGGCAGGTGGGAAATTGGAGGGGAGGAAAAGAGGAGAGGGAATCGGGGAGGGGCCCTCCTTTATTTTCTGACCCGGGCCCAAGCAGGTCTAACACCAGTCCTAACCCTTGCTGTAGAGCTGGTGAGGATTCCCAGGCATCCCCAGCTAAGGACCTCCTCCAAAGGCGGCCAGAACTCCCTTCTACCAAGCTCTGGCAACAGCATCCTTGAATCATCGTCAGCTAAGCATGTGTGGGGTGCAGGCATCAGTGGCTTAGGGTCATTGCTGCTACCAGCCAAGCTTGGTAAAAGAGAGTTCTGGCCACCTTCAGAGAAAGTCTTCAGCTGACTGAGCTTGAGGATCCTCATTAGCTAAAGTATTTATATTTTGAGGTGGAGGTAGGGCGGAGCAGAGAAAATTTTGTGCCCACCCACTTTGGGCTCAGGCCCACCCAAAACTGGCTGTCTGGCTACGCCACTGCCATAGGCGCCCCGTATAAGAGACTTGGGGAGGCTAAGCCTCCCCAGCCCAGCCCAACCGCAGCCCCCACCCCGCGAGCTGCAGACTTCCCTGTCTGCCCTCAGCTACCATTTCCTGCCTTCGTTCCAGCCTGATCCCCCACTCCTCCCGTCGTCAATCATCTCAAGTCTGCCCGCCCCTCAGCTGCCCGATAGGCTAGCCCTCATCCCCTTCCTGCCCTCGCCCTACCTTAAAATATTGTAATTTTCCTCGAGCGGGCGGCGCCGGCACTGCAAGGAGCAGCAGGCTCCCCAGCCTTCCCTCGCATGGCTCCGCCCTCTGACGTATTTCCTGTTTCCGTGAGGGCAGAACCATGCAAGGGAAGGCTGGAGCCTGCTGCCTCAAGCTGTCCGTCCCGGTCTCAGTCTCCTTCACGGTTGTCAGTACCTCTCCTGTACCTGCTGTTCTCTTCCGCGCGGTGATGCGCCTACCCACAGAGGACTCAAGGGCTCTCCCGCTCCAGGCACTAGAGGCTCCAGCGACTGAAACAGCACACAGCAGGCGCTCTGTGTCACGTGACCGCAGCCGAAGTCCGAGCGCAGGAAACTTGATTATCCTCCAGCATGAGGGTCATTGACTTTCAGGCTCCCATACAAAGGACCACCTATCTTGTTTGGTATGTTTGTTTCTCTATCGATGTAACACTTGTTTGTAAAGTTTATATGGTACTTTGTAAATTAATGCTCGAACTGTACAGAATGTATATAATGATGTTTGGTTAAGTGCATAACAATATAAGATAGGCAAGATGGCATCTGAATAGGACGTGTGTGAAACAGCTCCTCACTCAACTCCCTCTTGCTGTTTTTTTTTTCCTTAAAAAATACATTTCCATGCCCAAGAGACGGGGCAAACAGAGGGCTTACCCTGCTCCCTCTGCAAGACAGGAATTGGGACCGATGGACCGTTTCACTGTTCCCAGAGTAGAATTGACTGGGCAACAACCCTTGCTGCAGGAGGGATCGATGAGAGGAGAACCGACCTACCTGCCTGAGGGAGAGACCACTCTGAGCCCAGAGGAATGGAGTCCTCCTTCGATGCCGGCAATGCTGGCAGACCAGAGCCCTGGATTGACTAGACCCGATGAGGAGATGTCTGATCTGGGAGCAGGGGCAGACTCTGCTAGCAGAACGCCGAGTGCAGCAGTGCTGGTGGTTACTGCTGAGAATACCGAAGGAGCAGGAGTTGAATCACAAGAGAGCAAGACTGGCTCTAAGAAAGGAGCTCAGGAAGAGGTAACATTGAAATTATTTCCTAAAAAAACGGAGAAAATAACCCTAGAAAAAATTTGGGATGCTTTGGAATGTTTAGAAGATTCTTTAACCTAGAAACTATCTCCAATAGTTAAAGTTACTCAATCAAATCAAGCTAAAATAGCAGATTTGGAAAAACAGTTGGAACAATCTAAAACTTTTGAACAAACAATTATACTTGAAACAAATCAAATTAAAGAGAGTCAAATAACTTTAATAAAAGAAAATGTATACTTACAGAGGAAAATAGAAACTTTAGAAAATTTACAAAGGATGAAAACATTGAGATTTATAAATTTTCCTAAAGTTCCAGCAGTGGCTCCTTTAATAACATTCAAAAGATATCTTTCTGAAGTATTAAAAATTACTGAACAATTGTTTCCACCTGTAGCAAGGATTTATTATTTGGCTCCCTATGTTAAGAAACCAAGTGAGCACATAATACCATCTATGGAAACCCCATTTGAGGAGCTAAATTTGAATTTATCACAAACAATTGAAGATGAACTATGTGGAGTACAACCTGCTACATTAATTATAGACTTTGTTCTACAGCCAGATCGGGACTGGATCTTGAAAATTTTCTTTAAACATAGACATGAAGTCTTTCTGAATTGCAAAGTCAAAGTATTTCCTGATATTGCTAGACAAACTCAGAAAAGATGTCAGTCTTTTTTGAAACTTCGTGATCGTGTATTGACACAGGGGGGAATTTTCTGGCTTAATTTTCCTTGCAAATGTGTTGTTAAATTTCAATCAATTAAATATGTTTTCTTTGAGAGTGATCAGTTAGCAAAATTCCTGGACTCCAGACAAGAACCAGCCGTAAACTCTTGTGCTTCCTCCATTAGTATCTACTCCATGATAGGATAAGTGGGAACATGTTCTACTCATTTTTTCCTATGTTAACCAATTTTTGAATTGTGCCTTGCCTACAATTGTGGACTTTAGCAGTAATTATCATTTAATAGATTTTCTTTATAAAAATATTTTCTTGTATGGTATGGTAATACTCCTTTTCTGTACAAGTGTATCTTGTAAAATTCATTAAAATTACAAATAAATTAAAAAGAATATAAGATGCGCCATATGGATCAGAATATAGGTCTTTCAAGCCCAGCTTCCTACATTAGAAAGCAGCTTGCAGATCCAAGAGACCAAATTTATTCCTTATAGTTCTCTCCCAAGAATAACTGGTGGCTGTTTCCAAATCTCTATAACTAATTAATTATTGTTCGGGCCTTTTTCTCCAAGAGCTTGTCACAATCTCTTTCAAACCCAGTTATGATAATAAATAGAAATAAAACAAAGCACAGAAATGAAAATAAGATGATACCTTTTATATTGGACTAATTTAATACATTTTTATTAGCTTTTGAAGGCAATACCTTTTATGCTAACTTGTGCCAGCGCCGCCCGCTCAAGGAAAATTACAATATTTTAAGGTAGGGCGAGGGCAGGAAGGGAACGAGGGCTAGCCTATCGTGTAGCTGAGGGGCGGGCAGACTTGAGATGATTGACAACGGGGGGAGCGGGGGATCGGGCTGGAAGAAGGCAGGAAATGGCTGGCAGAAGGTTGACATGGGCTGCTGGATGGAGAGGAGGGTTGCTGGACATGGGTGGATGGAGGGGAGGGGAGAGGAGGGTTGCTGGACATGGATGGAGAGGAGGGAAGAGTGAGGAAGGAGATGAGATGAGGGAAAAGGAAGAGAGAAAAATTGCACATGGAGGAAGAAAATAGGCAGAAGCTGGATCCACTAGACAGTCAAGTCTGTGGAGGACCCAGCTTTTACTTACGGATGTAGGGCAAGAAATGAAGAAGAAAGGTGGAAAGTAAAGAAATAAATGGAAAGGAAGCCCTGGAAACAGAGTTAAGAGGACAGATAGCAGCAGAATCGGATACTGGGCCAGCATGATCAGAAAAACAAAGTCACCAAGGAAAGGCCACCGTTCAAAGTTGAAATGCCTTTCCTTCCCAAACACAGGTCCAGGCACTAGCTCCAAGTCCAAAGAGGCTTTACCCTTCAACACAGGTAAATGCCACAGTCCCAAAAGGTTCAAACAAATGCCCTCTTCCTTGGAGCCCAGGGCAAGGCAACAGTTCCAAAATTCTCTCACTTAGCGGCTCACCTTCCACTGCCTCTGGAAAAACCCTTTCAGCTGGGGCTGGAACAGCTGCTTGATTTGCCTCCCCCGTCTCACCAGGTTAGAAGCCAGGTTGGCTAGGAGTCCTTTTAATTCCCTTCCCTGCCGCTGGGCCAGAGCAGTCACCTCCATAGGCTCCGGATCATCAGCCTCAGAGGTTTGAAGCGCCCCTCCTCATCTCTTCGCTTCCCAGTCCATTAGTTCTTCTCCCTTTATATTCCCCACCTGTTCCTCCCTACCCTACTTATTTGTCATTTCCCAATCTCTCCCCACTCCCTCAGCATCCTGGGATCTGTAGTTCCCCCTCTGTTCCCTTTCCTTTTCCCTGTCAGATTGCACAGGATCCTGGGACTTGTAGTTCCCTATCTGTTCCCTTTCCTTTTCCTTGACGGATTGCATAGGATCCTGGGACTTGTAGACTTCCCTCCTTTCCATGTTTCTCAGATATCTATACCTCCCTGAGGGTGTGGCCTCCCGGCTTCCCTCCCTTGGGGTTAACCCTCGGGCGGGGAAATCCAGCCGCCCTACTCCTTTCCCCGGCTCCTTCTTCCCTAACCCTCCTGGGTTCCTCACAATATACAAATATATATATATATATATATATATATATATATATATATATATATATATATATATATATATATTTTACATTGCTTATTCCTGAAATTTGTTCAGTCATTTGTTGTTATCTGTAGCAAACTCTATGGTGTTTGTGGGATATAAGAATGTAGTAGTAATAATAATCAGGTAAAACTCATAGCATAAGATATGATACAATAGTACATAAGCATACTTGATCTTGATTTATCCTTGCCATTTTCAGGGCACAGACCGTAGAAGTCTGCCCAGCACTGGACTTGTTCTCCAACTACTGAATCTGTCATCGAAGCCCCACTCCAGCCCAACCAAATCTGTCCAGCCATCATCAGGGCACAGACTGTAGAAGCCTGCCCAGCACTGGCTTTGCTTCCCAGTTATTGGAGTTGCCATCTAATCACCGCTAAGTTTGTTTGGTTCCATTCTTTCCATATAGGATTCATTTTCTGTTTATTTATTTATTAATTAATGTATTTATACCCCACATTATCCCCACAGACATGCAGGCTCAATGTGGCTTACATAAACCGGAGAGAGAGAGAGAACTCCGGGTGATATCAGATACAAATGAGAATAGTAGAGTAGAAGGGCAAGAAAGAAAAGATACTTTACATATAACCAGTGGCGTTCCTAGAGTGGCTGACACCCGGGGCGGATCGCCGATGCGACCCCCCCCCCCCCCCGGCGAAATGACAGACACCCCCCCCCCCCCCCGAGTGCATCTTTACCTGCTGGGAGGGGTGCCGCGTGTCTGTCGGCAACGCTCGTTCCTGCTCCCTCTGCCCCGGAACAGGTTACTTCCTGTTCCGGGGCAGAGGGAGCAGGGAACGAGCGTTGCCGACAGACGCGCGGCACCCCCTCAGCGGCATGCACCCGGGGCGGACCGCCCCCAGCACCCCCCCTTGGTTCGCCACTGCATATAACAGTACAAAAGAAAAGGACTAAACAGGATCCATGTATGCTAGCAGAGGCTATAGTCCTATATTGTTCCCGGAGAAAATGCTTTGGTAAACAGATATGTTTTTAGTGCCTTGAGAAAGGTAAGGTAGTCTCTCTGACTGGTGATGTCTCTAGGAAGTGCATTCCATAGTTGCGCATTGATGAAGGGAAAGCTTGACGCCTGAATATATCCGTGCTTACAGCCTTTCCAGCTGGGATAGTGCAAGGTGAGATATAATCTTGAGGACGGGTAAGCATTTCTGGCTGGCAAGTCAATCATATTCAGCATGTAACTGGGGACATCCCTGTTGACGATTTTGTGAACCATGGTGCAAACCTTGAATTCAATGCGCTCCTTGATCAGAAGCCAGTGAAGTTTAGCAAGAAGAGGCGTCGCACTATCGAACCGGGCTTTATTGAAGACAAGTCTCGCTGCCGTATTTTGGACAGTCTGTAGTTTTCTCAAGACAAAGCCCTTACACCCTGCTCAGCGCGTTTTTCCTAGTGAAAAAGGTGCTGGTACTCAAATGCCAGGCCACCCTTCAGGGGTGGGGTGATCACCGAAGGACCCATCCCACAAAAGCCAGGCCCCTGCAATCAGTCATAGAATCTATGACAAGGCAGAATTTTTGTGTAGAGCTTGAGCTCTTTCATTAAAACTTGGGGATCATGGGTCAATTTTAGCAGACAATGGAAAAGGTGCCGGTACTCAGTATCCCCAAGTACCCCCTCAAAAAAATCCCTGACCCTGCTAACGTACCATTACAGTAGTCCGTGTGACAAAGCACCAATGATTGTACCATATTTCTAAAGAGTGGTCTCGGGAAGAGGTGGCATACTCGCTTGAGCTTCCACAACAAGATGATGCAGTTTTAAATTCTGTTTTCATCTCCACCACCTCCTGCAGGTGGGCATTCCAAGTATCTACCACCCTTTCCATGAAAAAGTACTTCCCGACCTGAGCTAGCCCCCCCTGCTACCTTAATTCATGTCCTCTAGTTCTACTGCCTTCCCATTTCTGGAAAGGGTTTGTTTGTATTTTAATTCAAATATTTGAATGTCTTCATCATATCACCCCAGTCTCTCCTTTCCTCCAGGGTATACATCTTCAGGTCATCAAGTCTCTCCTCATAAGTCTTGTAGCACAAACCCCATACTATTTTTGCAGACCAAAAAAACTGGATTTAAATTTCAACAAAATTTATTGACGAATGATTACACTGACCTGATGTGGCCACATTTCACCTAGGGTCATAAAACATCAAAATGGATACTATTCACTCAAATCACAGCAGCAACCTACCAAGGTGAAATGTGTCTACGTTGGGTCTCTGTGATTATTCATCAGTACATTTTTTGAAATGTAAATCCTGTTTTTCTGGTCTGCACCATTTCTATAAGTCGGGAATCTAGCCAGGTATGCTCCTTTTATTTATTTTTCTCAGAGATTGATACAGTTGCATGAAACACTCTGTAAGTTCCTGAAACACAATCCAGACCTTATACCACTAGGTGGGGCTCTGCCCACATAATAGAGGAACATCCTGAGCACATGACTTCTCAGCTGAAGCAACTGAAACAAAACTGATTCTTTAATGTTATTGATTCCCCTCTTATACACTCAAAGTTCCTCCCTATTGACTAAAAATAAAGTGCAAAACACCTCAGCAGGACTGTAGCAAGGGGTGTGCAAGTAGGACAATTATTCAGAAATCCACACCAGGGGAGAGGGGGAGGAGAAGGGCCAGGCTATCCTTTTGAGTCAGTTGATGAACAGGGAAATTAAAAAATGAAGTAAGGGGTGTTAAAAACAACTCTTGCCAGAGGTACCATTTTGTCCAATGATTATCCTGATCTTAGTTAACAGCCAGTGCAAAAAGAGTTATACTGTAGGGGATCAGTAGCTTAATGGTTAGAGCAATGTTGCTCTTTATGATCTCTTGGGCAACTCATTTATACTTTTTAGACAGTGGCTACACATAGGTACGAGTCTTTGCTACATATGAATCTGCAGTTCCTGAAGTGATGGGCTGACATTCTAACTGTGCTTTTGGAGCTTCTGTGCATTTTAAAAGGTCAAATGTATCTGTTCTGGGTTCTGCCTACTGCTGAAGAGGAAATGCAACCTCTCTTGCCACACAAGGTACAAATCTGGAGGAAGAGATGACTTCGTAAAACAATGAATTTCTCATCTACAGAGGAAGGTAGTCTGAAGGAAGTCCCATAGAGGCAGGGCTTTTTTGAGGGGGTACTTGGGGGTACTGAGTACCGGCACCTTTTCCATTGTCTGATAAAATTGACCCATGCACCCCAAGTTTTAATGAAAGAGCTCAGGTTCTACACACCAATTCTGCCTTGTCATAGATTCTGTGACTAGTTGCAGGGGGCCTGGCTATTGTGTGGTGGGTCCCTCAGTGATCACCCCACCCCTGAAGGGTGGCCAAGCATTTGAGTACCGGCACCTTTTTTATTAGAAAAAATGCACTGCATAGAGGGGTCCTTTCCCTCAAGAGAAGACATCTCCATAATAAAAAGAGGATCTTCATCTTCAAACCTAGTCTGATTGTGGGGAAGGCAAGGGTATAAAGTGACCTCCTTGCAACTCATAATCTGAGGTAGATTAAAGAGATACGATCTGATCCTGGGGAAAAGGTGGTTCTTTCCCGGAATCATTCCTGTAGCCTGGGAGGCTTGCAGAGCAATCTGCTTTTGATACACTAATCATGACAGATCCTTCTACTAGCTGTTGACAAAATTATTAAGTAACTGCAGGAAAAGTATAGGTTGTTCTTTCAGTGGCAAAGGACCTTATGGTAAGGGTAATGCATTTGATGTACTTTCTGCCTTTCTGTGGTACAACCAAGTGGTTTACATATTATACACAGGTACTTTTCTGTCCCTAGTGGGCTCACAATTTTGTACCTGGGGCAATGGAGGATTATGTGAAATCAAAAACTCAGGTTCCCTGGTTCTCAGCCTACTGCCCAGGGGGCATAGCCACAGGGGCCTGGGCCCCTCAATTGAGGTTTGGGCCCCTGGCTGGCAAGGGTCCCCAAGCCCTGTCAGCAGAAACATTCCTCCATTCACAAGCTGCATGTTTCCTGGGTGGTAACACCTGCCGCTGCCACACCCAGCCTCTCTCCCCTTTGCACAACTTGGTTTCCACGAAACTGAGCATGCACAGGAGAGGCCCACCCCCTAAGCATGTTAGTTTCATGGAAACTGAGCATGTGCTAATGGGGGGGGGGGGGTGGAGGTCCAGCACAGCAACTACAGCCACTGCCTGAAGAACATACAAGTCACAGGTGGAGGAGTGCTTCAGCTGGTGGAGCTTGGGGGACCCACGCCAGCTCAGGTATGTGGGGGGTCACAGGGTGGGGTTAAGAGTGGCAGCAGGGCAAAATTTTGTCCCCTTCCCCCAAAGACCCAAATGTCTGGCTACATGCCTGCTAGGCTACTCTTCATCCACCATTGTGACCAGGATTGGGGTTGATGATAGTGCTTTCATATCTGCAGCT
This sequence comes from Microcaecilia unicolor, assembly GCF_901765095.1. Taxonomy (NCBI): domain Eukaryota; kingdom Metazoa; phylum Chordata; class Amphibia; order Gymnophiona; family Siphonopidae; genus Microcaecilia; species Microcaecilia unicolor. The sequence continues at coordinate 166,158,135 of NC_044041.1, forward strand.
TGAGTCCTCAAAAGAATCCAGCAGAGGAGATAGCATTGAACATGAGGTGACAGTCAGGGCTGGCCCTAGGGTTTCTAGCGCCCTCCTGCAGTCTATTAGTCGGCGCCCCATACCCATCCAGGGGCGGGGTCACTATGGCTCCGCCCCACCGTAGACACACCCCTTTTACCAGCCATGGCATCATTGAAAATATTACACCAGTATAGAAGAAAAATAACTTAGCACACAGACCAGGAATTAGGAGAACAGACAGTCTTGCCAACTCTGAAAAACAATGTGTTATCAAAATTTCAGAATCTAACAAACAGATCCCTATTCAGACACTTGGCCTTGCAGTCACACGTGTAGAACAGAGATAGCCCCTCTTCAAATTCTTCAAAAATTAACCTGAAATCCTAAAGTTAGACTCTGCATGCAGCACAATAGCCTTCCCATCCAGCACAGCTTAGGATCTAACTAGGGCAGACAATCAGCATAAACTAACATATTCTACAATCTGAGTTGGACAGACTAACAGGAGTTACTGACGTGAGAATGAGAGATAGGAGATTGGTGATGGTTAGGAATTGAAAGCAGGCATCTAGCCCTCCTGTCCTGTGAGTTGCTGTGTTGGGGGGGGGGGGGCTAGAAAAGGGTGGGTCAGGTGCAGCACTACACAGCAGTCTCTGACAAAACAAGGGTCCAGGCTCTGCTGTGCTGTCTCTGAGCCCTCTCTGGGCTGGATTCCAGCTCCTGGTTTTGTTGGATTATTTGTAGTAAATAATTAGCAGATTTTAGTACACACAGCTTCAGCTTTAGAAATGTTAATTTCTTTCTTCATCTCTCTCTCATTCACCCCTGAATAATTCACTGCTGAGTCACTTTAAAGTTGAAGTAACAAAACATCTGTTTACTCACAGTTTGTAGTTAGATTATAATCAGACAGGCTTATATATACATATTACTATACATTTGTATTATCAGCTCCTTCCATGTGCTTAGATGGTAATGGATGCTCACACCACCATAGATCCTCTCAGGTTAGGAGAGATCATGAGCTCCATGTGCTCCATGTGCTGCATGTGCTGCATCTAACCCCCACAGGAAGTTGCATAGCTGTGTGACCTCTCTAAGTAATTTACATCAGAGGTCACAGAGTAATCACAGAGAAATAATAGGTGACAGGCAATGCATGTAAAATACAATTACATTCCAACAAACCCCTTCTCATGCATAACTGTCATGCAATTATTTATTCATACAAAGTCCAAGCTTTATACGCAGATTCACAAAATGTTCTCTGGGTAACGGTTTGGTCATGATGTCAGCTGTCATCTCACTGGTGTGACAATAGTGTAGACTGATGACCCCTTCTTTTGCCAACTCTCGCACGTTGTGGTATTTCGTTGCGATGTGCTTGGTGCGTGACTGAACCTTGTCATTCTGTGACAGTTGGATGCAGCTCTGATTATCTTCCATTATCTGGATTGGTCTCTTTTCAGCTATTCCGAAATCCAGCAAAAGTTTTTCAATCCACATCAGTTCTCTGCACGCTTCCGATACTGCCACATATTCAGCTTCTGTAGAAGACAAACTCACAATACTTTGTTTATGACTGGCCCATGAAATTTGTACATTTCCATACATAAACACATATCCACTTGTGGATTTATAATCAGAATGATCCCCTGCCCAATCTGAATCACAGTAACATATTAGTTTTGGATTACTATTGGCTGAAATCTTTAATTTACAATCAATGGTACCCTTTAAATACCTTACCATCCTTTTAACTGCAGTCCAATCTGATTTGGTAGGTGAGCTGACCCTTCTGCTCAAAATTCCTACTGCATTTGCTATATCAGCCCTGTATGTGGTAGCTAGATATAAAAGCTTACCTATGGCTGATCTATATTGGATGTTATCTGGTAAAGGTTCTCTTACTGTTTCATCCTTCAGAAAATCAGTGATCATGGGAGTGCTTACAACTTGGGCATCTTGCATACCTAAACTTTCAATAAGCTCATTTATTTTCTGCTTCTGGCTTAGAAGATAAGAACCATCATTTTGTTTCTCAATTTCTATACCAAGATAGTATGACACATTACCAAGTTCTTTTATCTCAACATTGAGGTTTAAACACTTTACAATGTCCTTGTACTCTTGCTCACTTTTGCTTGCAATGAGCAGATCATCAACAAAAGCTAAAATGTATGCATATTGTCCATTTGTGCACCTAGTGTACAAGCATTTATCTGCTTCACCTTGTTTAAATCCTAAATTTGTCAATATTTCATGCAATTTATCATTCCAACATTTTGCACTTTGCTTTAATCCATAAAGACCTTTGTTTAATTTACACACTAGCTGTCTTTGTTTTGTATTTATGAAACCTGTTGGCTGTTCCATGTACAAATCTTCAGTTATATCTCCGTGAAGAAACGCTGTTTTCACATCAATGTGGTTGACTTGCATGCCTTTTGAGACTGCAATGCTCAGAAGTGTTCTGATTGTCGTGTGTTTCACTACAGGTGCAAACACTTCATCAAAATCTTCTCCATATTTTTGAAGATATCCCTTTGCGACTAATCTTGCTTTATACCTTTCCACTTTTCCTTGTGCATTCCTTTTTAACTTGAATACCCATTTGCATCCTATAGCTTTCTTGCCAGGAGGTAATTTTGTAAGAATCCAAGTATTATTTTTATCCAATGCATCAATTTCTTCTTGTGCAGCTTTATGCCATTCAGCAGCTTCTTCTGCTGGCATTTTCTCAATCTCATCCCATGTTAAGGGCTCTTGAGCTTCTGCTGACTTTGTTAGGTAAGACAGTCTTGGGGGTGGAACACCTTTGTTTTCCCTGGATGAGCGTCTGACAACAGGTTGGTCTGACCTTTCCGCATCCTCAAAATCTGAGAGTCCTTCTCCAATTGATTCCCCTTCTCCAACTGTACTGTCTTCTTCAATGATCCTTTCTGTGTCTGCTTCCTCTGCCTGTTCCTCGTTAGATACAGGTGAGTTGCTTTCAGACATCTGCCTTGGTATGGCATTTATATACACTGGCATGTCTATTATGGTTCTAGTTTCATATTCTGGATGATAAGGCTCATCTGGGATAATCCAGCCTTTATCAACCCTTTTGTTTTCATCAAAATATGTAACATGTCTTATGCCAACAATGCCAGTTTTCAGATTCAAAATTCTATATCCTTTGTGTCCTGGAGTATAGCCAACTAAAATGCCCCTTTCTGTTGTGGAATCCAGCTTATGCCTTCTTTGCTTTGGTACATGAGCATATGCTGTACTTCCAAATGTTCTTATGTGTGACAGGTTTGGCTTCCTACCATGCCATGTCTCATGTGGTGTGCGCTCAGCGCCTTTAGTTGGCATTCTATTTTGTAGGTACACTGCTGTGAGAATGGCTTCCCCCCATAGTCTTTTAGGGAGATTGCTATCTGACAGCATACATCTGGTCATTTCCACAAGTGACCTAAATTTTCTCTCTGCAACAGAATTTTGCTCTGGTGTATAAGCTACTGTTGTGATATGCTGAATGCCTTCTTGTTCTAGAAATGTGCGCATGCTTTGTGAAGTGAACTCACCACCATTGTCGGTCTGAAGAACCTTTGGTTTTCTTTCAAATTTATTGCTCACCATGGCTACGTATTTCTTCAGCATGTCTGTGACTTGACTTTTTTCTTTCAGCAAATAGGCCACACAATATCTAGAGAAATCATCCAAGAATATTAGCACAAATCTGTTATTTCCCAATGATGGGATATTAAACGGTCCACATAAGTCACTGTGTATTAAGTCCAGCACTTTATTACTCCTATTTCCTGTGTATGCAGGAAATGAGGGTCTCACACCTTTTTGAGTAACACAGTCTATGCATTTCTCCATTTTACCAGCATTTGCACTTATCTGAATGCCGGTGGCCAGTTGCTTACTGTAAAGATCCTGGATCACCTTAAAATCACGATGTCCCAGGCGGCGGTGCCAGATTTCCAGACTACATTTACCATCATTCTTCCTTACTTGCGCCATATGTGAGGCTTCACCTGAAATGCTCAGCTTATAAACATCATTATGCATAAAAGCTTCAGCATACACTTCATCATTTTTAGAGATTGTGCACTTACTGTTTTCAAAATGAATCACAAATCCCTTCTTATCTAATGTAGATACACTAAGCATATTGCAAACTGCTTGGGGAATATACAAGACATCACTTACAGGAATTTCTTTAACTTCATTAGACACTTTGCATTTTAAGAATCCAATACCTTTTGCTTGGATCTTAGCAGTCCCTGCGTTTGCAGTTTTAAGGATACCTTCCTCTGGACACATTTCCTGAAAGAAATCTTTACAATTGGTTAAATGGCATGTGCTCCCCGAATCCAAAATCCAAGTACTTTCATTTGAATTATTATTTACCATAGTCAAAGATTTTTCTGCCATTAGAAAGCCCTTGTGTTTATCTTTGTCCTTCATACATTTCCTGGTTTGAAAATTCTTTAGTTCCATTGGCTTAGGTGAGCTAGAGGGAGTGTTTTGTGTTTCCTTACACCATTTAGATACATGTCCCTCCTTTCCACATGAGTAGCAAATCAGCTTGCCCTTGGGTGGAGTTTTCCCATAGCTCCGCCTTCCTCTGTTCTTTGCCAAGAAATTTGTTTCATTTCTCTCTGACTTGCTTTGAGAACACATCTCCTCAGAATCATTTATTATGCATTCCTGCCTTAGTTTTGATGTTGTCTGTTCAAAAGATTGCCCTTCAATGGCCTCATTTACAGACCTAAAAACATCAAACTTCTTTGATAGTGAGGTAAAAAGAAATGCTCTTTTCAATGCATCACACATGGGAATTCCAGAAAGTTCTAGCTTTTGAAATGAAGACATAAGATACATAATGTGATCATTACATTTACTTTTATCCCTTAATTTGGTTTCATTCAACTCTGCCAGCCAAATTGGTTGCTGCTTTGCATATGTAGTTGCATACATAGTTCTCAGTTTATATAAAATGTCCTTTGGTGTATCTTTTCCCTCCACTAATATGGCTTGTTTCTCTGAGAGAGCTTCCAAAAGCATGCACTTCACATAATAGTTTGCATTGTCCCATTCAGCCATATTTTCAGCTGTTCTGTCTTGGTCTAAGCATATATTTAATCTTTTTGCTCGAAGGAGACATATGAATCTTAGTTCCCACTGCCGATAATTAAACTCAGTTAATTTAGGCACCTTGAGAGAATAGAAAAATGGTGAATTTCTTCCCTCAGCCATTTTCTTAGCCTTCTGTCTGCTGTGTGGGGGGAGAGAGAGACAGACTGAATCTTTCCTTTAAAACTTAAGAGAAAAATGTGGCCTTTTTTTCTGCCTGGTAATATTTCTCTTCTTTTTCAATTCCTGGCCCTGGGCCCATAACCCTTTTGTTGGATTATTTGTAGTAAATAATTAGCAGATTTTAGTACACACAGCTTCAGCTTTAGAAATGTTAATTTCTTTCTTCATCTCTCTCTCATTCACCCCTGAATAATTCACTGCTGAGTCACTTTAAAGTTGAAGTAACAAAACATCTGTTTACTCACAGTTTGTAGTTAGATTATAATCAGACAGGCTTATATATACATATTACTATACATTTGTATTATCAGCTCCTTCCATGTGCTTAGATGGTAATGGATGCTCACACCACCATAGATCCTCTCAGGTTAGGAGAGATCATGAGCTCCATGTGCTCCATGTGCTGCATGTGCTGCATCTAACCCCCACAGGAAGTTGCATAGCTGTGTGACCTCTCTAAGTAATTTACATCAGAGGTCACAGAGTAATCACAGAGAAATAATAGGTGACAGGCAATGCATGTAAAATACAATTACATTCCAACAGGTTTCACTCTCAATCTCAATGTGTTGAAGGGGTGGCTGCAGAGAATACTATGCTGCTGCTTAGCTCCTGAGCTCAGCCAGGTATAGTGAGTGCCTGTGCTGGAGCCTTCTCAGGCTTTCCTTCTTGCCCTGAAGCTGCTTGTCACCAGGGGGGGGGGAGGGGCAGAGGTTAGCTGAGCTCCCACAAGTTATTTCAGAGCCAGATTCAGTTGGAGCAGTGACATCCTCTGACAAACACAAGGAGGATATTTCTCTGCTTGGGAGGGGGGGGAGGGGATGGGATGCTTTGGAGCCAGACTGAGATGAGCTGCAGAGATTAGATACTGAAAAACAAAAACCTCAGCAGAGCTTGCTTGCTTGCAAAGTGCCCTTGAAGGCAGGCGCCCTCCTGCAGTGCTTACCCTGCTTACCGGGTTTGACCGGCCCTGGACAGAGTAGAATCCTGAATCTGAATTGGTGAACAAGATGACTTCTGTATTGGTTGTGCACTGGGAACCTCCTTGCACAGAAGGGTTTGAGGCACTGCATTGGATGGTGAATGAGTGTTGCACCAGAAGGTTGATACTTTTCTGTTTCTGCTCTGATGGTGCACAAGTGGCATCTGCACCAGGAACACTTTTTTTTTTAGACTTTTAGCCAGTGCTGATGGCAAAGGAAAAAGTAATTGCATTTTGAAGTGGCGCTATGGTTATAGATTTCTGTGGCAAGATGGTGGCACTTTTCTAGCTCTTTAGAGCCTTGCAGCTTAGGGACCTGTGCAGCTCCATCAAAGATGTCTGCACTTTAGGTCAAGAAGTCCCAGCAGAGATTTGTGCTACAGTAGTAGAGAATGTATGGTAATGGCTATTTACACCACTGCATAAGGGAATAGAGGCGATATCCACAGAGGAGGACCTGTTGGTGTGCATCCTCAGATCTGTGCTAAAGAGGCCTTTAATTCGGCTTTCCTCACAAGCTTCTTTTCTGCCTGTTAGTGAGCCTTGAGCTGATGCAGTCTATCTCATCAGGCTCATGGGTATATATGTCCTGCGCATGTTCCAAACCCAAACACTTGAGAAATACATGTCTGTCAAAGTTAGTAATCCTGTAGTTGTCACAACAAAGAAAAGTTTCCTCTTTTATTTTTTAAGAGACTAAAATAGTGATGAATGTTGTTAAGACTATATAACAAATTCTTTAAAAGAAGTTTCAGGAGAGCTTGTCTTCCATTGGTTCTGCAGAACAGAAAAACAAAAGAGGAAGAACTGAGAAGTTGCTTTGCACAGGAAGAGCCACATATGTTCAGAACTTTATGCTAGATCTTAGCTTTGAGTTGCTGTTTCATCCTGGTGCCATGTAATGAGGTTACATCACTTGTAACTATGTTACTCTGTTACTGGTAAAACAGAACAAGTGGGACAGAGTTCTACACAGAAACCACGTGGAAACAGAATACCACAAAGTAGCATAGCATCGAGGTTTGTGTAGCCATATCTCCTGTAGATCCAGCACCTCTGTTCCTTTCATCCCTCCCACAATCCAGGATCTTTCTCTTTCCCCCTCCCCTCCTCCCTCCATGGTCTGGAATCGTCCCCATTCCCCAGTCCACTTCCATAGTCCTCTCTCCTTTCCCCCTCTGCCCAAAAGTCCAGCAGCACTCCTGTCCGCCTCTCCCTGCAGGTCTAGCACCCCTCACACCCATGGGTCCAGCATCTCTCCATCTTTTTCTTTCAGTGCCCCCCCCATGAGTCCAACACCTTTCCATCTTCTTCTCTCTGATCTAATCTAATGCAGAACTTGTTCACTGCACAAATCCCAGCTGTAGTTCTAGGTTTACAACATAAGAGACCCCAAAAACAGCATATGGGGAATTGCATCTATCACAATACATTAACTAAAGAACAAAAATTAATAGAATTGCTTCAAATTAACAAAATAAAACTCTCAGGCCTTATGAAATAAAAAAACTTTTCAATTTCCTTTGAAAATGAAGATAATTAAAATCAGTTCTGATACATTATGGTAAATCATTCCATATAGAGATGACATGGAAAGAAAACATTAGATCTAATTGATGTTTATATTGTAAAACTTTAACAATAGGATACCTTAGTAAAAATGTATTGAATACATGAGATAAAGAAACAATGGATGAGTCAAAAGTTGCATTAAGAGATCCACTAAATTAGTATGTAATATATGAAAAACAGTACATGCAATTTTGAAAATAATTCAAGTTTTTAAGGAAAACCAATGAAGCCTGTGAAGATACCCAGAAATGCTATCATATTTCTTGATCCAGAAAATCGAACTGCTGTATTTTGAATCAGCTGGAGTCTCTCAATAGCCCCTCCCACAAGTCCAACATCTACCCTCTTCCTTCGTTACCCCCCAGTCCAACACTTCCCTCATCTTCCCTCAGCCTCCCACAAGTCAAGCACCTTCCTTCTTCTTCCCTCAGCTCCCTCCCAAGTCCAGTACTTTCCCTCCTTCCCTCAGCTTCCTCCCGTCCAGTACTTTCCCTCTTCTTCCCTCAGCTCCCTCCCAAGTCCAACACTTTCCCTCTTCTTCCCTTAGCCCTCATGACATCCAGCATCTTCCCTCTTTTTTCCTCAGTCTCCTCACAAGTCCAGCATCTTTCCTCTTCTTCTTTTAGCGCCCCCCCCCCAAGTCCAACAATTCCTCATCTTCCCTCAGCCCCCCATAAGTCCAGCACCTTCCCTCTTCATCCCTTAACCCCCTCACAATCCAGTATCTTCCCTCTTTAATTTCCTCACAAGTTTAACACCTTCCCTCTTCTTCCCTTAGCCCCCCTCCAGACCTATATCTCTTCTTCCTTCATTCCCTCCCCAACACCACCACTACCTGTAAGTCCAGCAGCTCTCCCTTGTCCTCTCCCAGTTCCCACCCTGGTCCCTCAAACCTCACTATTTCACTTCTCTGCCAGCAGCAGTGGCCACAACAGGCTGCCTAGGCTGACCTGATACATACCCTCAGTTGCATCCCACTCCTCTGATGCAACTTCCTGTTTATACAAGGGCAGGACGTGGTAGAAGAAAGGCACTGGGTCAGCCCAGGCAGCCTGTTATGGCTGCCATTGGCAGCAGAGAAGTGACGCAGTGAAGTTTGACAGACCAGGTTGTGCACTGGGAGAGGACAATGGAGAACCTCTGGATCCGCAGCAGGAAGGGAGAGCAACCAACCATGCTGCAATCTTTATTTTTAAACAAAAGCTGCTGATCTATGCAGCACCCTACAACACACCTCCCTAGTCCTTGTGACACACTAGCGTGCTGTGACACACCATTGCCTTAGAGTGAAAGTATTTCTAAGGGAGACTGGGGAGTGAAGTGGTTCTCAGCAGGAAGCATTTGCTGATTCCTTATGATTGAGGCGCTATATTCATGATGCTGAAAGTTATCTACCTGAAAGCAAGAAGATAAGTGTTTATATCATATTCTACTTTGATATTTAGAGTGCATATAGAGTATACATATTTTGACATATGAGTATGTGGTTATTGTATGGGGAAGCGAAACAAGATTGTTATTGCATTTGATTTTTTTGAATTTTAGTCTTATATTTTTCTATGAATGTATGGGGTGAAGTGCACAGTGTATAGAAAGTTGTTCAAATATTCTTGTATACTGCCACGAGGAGTGCTGGCTAAAATTAAGGGCTTGAATGTAGCAGTAGGAAGACCCAGTGAATGAGAAAGCTTATCCACCCTCTATAGCAGACATATTATGGCAAGTTACATGAATGTTTATTTTTTGAGGGTTTTCTCTATATTTTCTACACACTGTACTTAGGTACAAGATTTTGGTTTGACTGTAGTTCCCCGGTTTATTTTTTGTATTAGAGTGAAAGCGGGCTGAAAGAGAAACAGGGGAGAAGAAAGAAGGACCCACAGCCTGCAGAAGAAGGAGAACCTGACCTTGAAAGCCTGGGAGTCAATTTAAGGAAGTACAAGCATGGGCAAGGTACTTACCTTAATGCTTTAACCATGAACTCTGAAGTTTGTCTTTGAACTGGAAAGAACATCCTGTCACGTTTTCCAAAGCAGGAACTAGGATCGTGAGCCCTTGGGCCTCTGCCAAGGAGCGGCAGTGGCAGGCAAAACCACCCCACACCGGGATAAGACAGAACTCGGACAGGGACGGCTAGACTTCACCTGCACCTGGCTACCCTTCCCCAGGAGTTCAGCCCCTGGGTGCAGGTGGCTGGCAGGACTTGCCGGACAGGGCCGGAACAGGATACCAGCAGGATACACACAGGGACTAGAGCACACAGGGAGGCTAGGCAGAATACTAGACTAGGACTCTCAGATAGACAAGAGACAGAACTGAAAGCTGCAAGCAGCCACTGAAAAAGGGAACAACCACAGATAGACATGAGACAGAACTGAAAGCTGCAAGCAGCCACTGAAACAGGGAACAAACACTAATAGACAGGAGACAGAACTGAAAGCTGCCAGGCAGTCACTGAAGAAGAAACACAGGCAACCAAGAACTAGACAAAGACATACAAACAAGAAACAAGACTGGGAAACAACCAATACAGAACAAGAAACTACACAAAGACTAAACTAGAATCAGGCAAAAATTACAGACTATAAACTGGACTAGGCAGAAGTGCACCAACACCCTAACATACCAGGGACCTTAGATGATGCAAAGGCAAAGCAGAGAGTTTCCAAATGGCTAATAAACCCAGCAGCAGCTCAGATTCAGCTGCAGCAATCACCAGGCAGCTACGGGTGCTGTACAGGCTCAAACAAGACAAGCAAGTCTGGCAGGCCGGAAGATCCGGACTGGACTGGGCTGAAGTCTGGAACAGGAAACAGCACACAGACAATCTAATGCAGCCACCAGGTCTGGCCACCAGAGGGCAAAAGGAACACAAACCAAAACACAGGCAGAAAGCATACTGAAGCACAGAGAGGCTTAACACACCCAGGTGCAGTATAGGGGAGTAATCAGAGCCATGCTGGAAGCAACCAGCACACAGAGACAGAACTAACTCAGAAAGAACAGACAGAAGCCAGCTCAGAAGCTGACCGCCGGAAATAAGGTGAGCCTGAGAGGGGTCATGACCACAATCGTGACACATCCGAGGAGGAGGACAGGACCATATGGTCATATTGAGTTTTGTCCTGTCTAGGGTGTGGATGCTGTTGGACTGAAATACCTGAATACATAACTCAGAAATAATCAGTCTAGTTTTGGGACCTTATTCAAAGGAAAGCTGGCAAGAGAAGATTCCCAGATGATGTAGCAATGTTTCCAGGGAAAGTGCTAATTTAGCCTAAGACATAGAGTCTAGGAAAAACTAATTTGCATAACCAGGAACTTAAGCAGTATTTCTTCTTGTGTACCTTTGCCATAAGGCATACCAAGTTTACAGAGGGACAAAGAGCAGATTCACCGGTGGGAGAGGCTGATTGAGCAGTAGAAAGGAAGTCACCCTGAGTGAAGTAGGTGCTAGTAACAAGGACCACTGTTGTTGCTAAGCTAGATGAATGGGATGGGTAGCAAATCTTTGACTCTGATCTCTTTTTATTAGAAGTAGAGCCCTGTCTGCTGCACAGAAAGGCTAGTGACTAGCCTGCTTTCCCACAAACCTCAAGGGAGGCAGGATCTGAAGCTACCTTGCAGTTCTTGGGACTTATGGCCTTATCACAACTGGTACTAAGGTTCTAATGAGTGAGACAAAGGCTCAGAGAGTGTGAGAACCTTCAAATGAATGTGTAACAAAAGAGGCTCAAAGAGTGAAAGATCTTTCAAATAAGCATAACACCCTCTTAATGAGTGAGAGATGGATCACAAAGTGTGTGAGAGAGAACCTTCAAATGAATGTGACACACACTCCTAATAAATAACAGAAGGGGATCAAAGAGTATGAAAGTGAGAAAGCCTTCATATGAGTGCGACACACTTGTACTGAGAAGAGATCAAAAAGTGTAAGTAAGAGAGCTTTTGAATGAGTGACACAGCATCTCTGTCAGCCTATCATATCCTCTCTATAGGCTCCTGGCAACTCGGTGTCCAATCACTTCCTTGTATCAAAATCACAATTGCAGAAGTCTCTTGTACCATGGAACCTTAATGTTATCCTTATCTCTCTCTTGAAGCCGCCTTTTGAGCAAAAGGAATCTGCTTTATTCAAGCATGTTGCTTGTTACTTTATCTAAAAGGTATCATTATGATCATTATGTTAATTAGAAGAGACAGCTATTATTACTTTAGTCTTTGTTCATTTTATTGATTTTTTTTTTGTTCTTTCTCCTTGATTATTATCAGGTCAGTGTTCAAAGAGGCTTATGTGTTCACTGGCAACCACGAAATGCAGAAATCCCTTGTCTGTGAATTTTCTGGCATTTTGTGGATAGTGCTGCCAAAAATGCCCCCTAAATGCTCTGGCACTATCTGGATAATGTTGGGGCAGAATGAGGGCATTTCATCTACCTATACATATAAGGGTAAATTTATTCAAAGCGATTTAAACAGCCAGGAGAGCCTTCTGGCCACTTAAATCACTCGTACAGGGCTATCCAGGGATATTCGGTGGTACTTAAGGGAAAGGGGGAAGGGGAGGAAGGGAATGGGACTTGATATACCGCCTTTCTGTGGTTTATGCAACTACATTCAAAGCGGTTTACATAGTATATACAGGTACTTATTTGTACCTGGGGCAACGGAGGGTTAAGTGACTTGCCCAGAGTCACAAGGAGCTGCAGTAGGAATCAGACCCAGTTCCCCAGGATCAAAGTCCGCTGCAGTAACCATTAGGCTACTCCTCCACTCCAGATAGTGCCACTGAATATCCCCTCTACCTGCCCCTGCCAAAACCAGCTAGATTGTGGGCAGTCCAGGGGCAGAGTTAGAGTGAAGCAGAAGCTTATCCAGTTAGCGGCGACTTTCAGTCCACTAACTAGCTGAGCAACTGCATAAAGTTAGGAAAGAAAAAAGGCTGTCCTAACTTTATGCAGGAAATTAACCAGGCACCAGTCTGAATATAGTCTGGTGCCCAGTTAATTTCTGGGTCCTGGCTAACTTGTTGCCTCCCCCCCCCACCTTTTCTTCTACCCCCTGGGAGCAGAAAATCACAGTCTCACCTTCTGAGCCCCCTCCCTCCTTTCTTGCACCCCCGGAAGCAGAGAATCTCATCCCCCCCCTTCTGATCCACCTTGTTCCCTCCCAACTCCCTCGGAAGAGGGCCTATCCTCATAAGCTCCCCTGGGCCTACCTGCAGTGGTGTAGCAAGGGCGGGGCGGTGGGGGCGGTCCGCCCCGGGTGTCAACGGGTGGGGGGGGTGCTCCGTCCACCCCCCCCCCCCGGGGTGCAGTGCCTCTCACTCCCCCAGACAGTCCCCACCTGCCTACCAGCTGAGCTCCGGCCGGCACCTCCAATCTGCAGCGCTGCTGAATTTAAATGAAGAAAACCGTCTCGTCGTTGGCCCTTCACTACTGAGTCCCGGCTTCTGATATAACTTCCTATTTCCTCGAGGGCGGGACTCAGTGAGTGAAGGGCCAACGACGACACGGTTTTCTTCATTTAAAGTCAGTAGCGCTGCAGATTGGAGGTGCCGGCCGGAGCTCAGCTGGTTAGGCAGGTGGGGACTGTCGGGGGGGAGTGAGAGGCGCTGCGCCGGGGGGGGGTTAGGGTCCACACCAGGGGGGGTGCCGACGCCAGGGGGGGTGCCGTGTAGCGGCGATCCGCCCCGGGTGTCAGCCAAGCACGGAACGCCACTGCCTAACTGGACATCTTTCCCTCTCTTCTTGTACTCCCTCCCCTCCACTCCATGATCTGACATCTTTCATTCTCTTCCCTCTCTCCCTCCATCCTCTCTACCCCATGATTTTATTTATTTATTTATTTATTATCTCATGTGTACCCCACAGTTTCCCAATAGTGTCAGGTTCAATGTGGCTTACAATGCACTACAAGAGATACTGGGGAAGAGTATGATCTGACAACTCTCCCTTTACCCTCACTCCCTCCTCACTCCAAAAAATTAACTGGGCACCAGACAATATTCAGACTGGTGGCTGGTTAATTCCCTGCATAAAGTTAGGACGGCCTTTTTTTCTTTCCTAACTTTATGCAGTTGCTCAACTAGTTAGTGGACTGGGATGGGGAGTGGAGGAGTAGCCTAGTGGTTAGTGCAGCGGATTCTGATCCTGGGGAACTGGGTTCGACCCCACTACAGCTCTTTGTGACTGTGGGCAAATCACTTAACCCTCCATTGCCCCAGGTACAAAATAAGTACCTGTATATAATATGCAAAACACTTTGAATGTAGTTGCAAAAACCACTGAAAGGCAGTATATCAAGTCCCATTTCCCTTTCCTTCCCTTCCTCTCCCCTGTACCCCATGATCTGACATCTCTCCCTCTCTTCCCTCCTTCTCTGCCCTCCACCCCATGATCTGACATATCTCCCTTCTCTCTCATCCTTCCCCCCACCCCATGCTCCAAGATCTCTCCCTCTCTCTCCATCCCATGGTCTGACATCTCTCCTCTCTCTTCCATCTCCATCCCCCCACCCCATAGTCCAACATCTCTCCATCCTCATTCACATTTTTCGGCATCTTTCCTTTCTCCCTCCCCTTCATCTCTAGGTCCAGATCCAACATATGTACCTCCCTTCTGCTGTGTCCCACCTCTTTGATGTATCTTCCTGTTTTTGCAGGGACGTGACAGAGAGGAGACATCGGAGCCGTCACACACGCAGCCTTGTGTAAAACGCTGCCATGGCAGAAAGAAAAAGCTTGCAAAAGTATATGGGGGAGGTGCTAGATCGCAGAAAGGAATGGGGGAGACAAAAGACCTGGAGACAAAAAGATGAGAGACGTTGGGGAGCTCAGAGTTGGCCGCTGCAAGGGAGCAGGTGAGGCAGGCTTTCAGCACCCTTCAGTCATGGCGCCCTGAGTCTGTGCTTACCTGGTTCATGTCTTGAGCTGGCCCTGGCCTCTTTGTGCATAAAGTACACACTTTGCCCAAATCCCACCCCCTAACATGCAGGCTGCTTGTTCTCACGTGTGGGTCGACGTCTGCGTCGGCCCAGGAATTGGCATTTTGCAAGCAAAATATTTAAAAAGTTTGCCAGAGTCTTCTTGCACACGTACAGCGCACACTGATTTCCCGCCTGTTGTGCGAACGCATTCCTCAGTTTTCTTTTCTCCGTGTTGAGGTGTGGTAGAGGTTTTTCTGCGCTCCTCTCAGGCCCAGGAAAGAGTCTTCGTGCGCGGCTTTTTGCCTTATTTTCTTTTCTTTTTACCAAACAAAATTCTACAGTTAAAAAAAAAAACACTTCCTGTAGTTTCTTTATTTTTGCCCCTTTTAAAGTTTCCTTTGTTTTCGATGCGGCCGGGTTGGTTCCTTCTTTTTGTGCCCTTTTTTCTTCTAACAGGCACAATCGTGTCTTTTGATTTCGCCGAAGCTGTTTTTCCTTCCATGTCATCGAACACACCCAGCGGCTTCAAACATTGTACTTGGTGCAACCAGACCATCTCAGGTACCGATACCCATGCCTGGTGTATCCAGTGCCTTGGGCCCGACCATAGCCAAGCCGCTTGTAGTCTGTGTCTTCGTATGAAGAAACGGACCCAAGCGTCTCGAGAAGCCCAATGAGAAAAGCTTTTTGGGGCTCGGTCCGGTCCTTCGACATCGACATCAGTACCGAGGTCGGCGGCGTCGACATCAACTTCGAGGGAAGCATCGACGTTGGGAGCATAGGTAATGGCTGCTGAAAGACCTATTCACGCTGGGAGCAGTGAGGCATCGAGTGGGTCTCCACCTGCCTCGAGGCCTCCTGTTATGCAGGGCCCCCGGGACCGACCTTCGTCGGACCTGGCCCCAAGGAGGCGTGAGGATTCCACGTCCTCCTCATCGGTGCCGAGGAGTCTCATTGACGGGCGTCGAGTGAAGGCGAAGAAGCACCGTCATCGTTCTCCTTTGACACACGGTGCCAGAAGCTCCAGGGCGTCGAGGGAATCGACACCTGAGAAGTGTCGGTGCTGAGAGGATCGCTCTCCCTCTATTCAGGAGGTGCCGATGCGTCAGTCTTCTGGCAGCCCGGCACCTGCTCCTGAGCCTCGACAGATTCTGCCACCGGCTCCTTTACTGACCCTGCAGCCTTGTCCAATGGTGGCTCTCGACGAGTGCATCAGGGCCCTGCTTCCAGAGCTTCTGGAAGGATTGCTGCGCCAGTCTGCTTCGGTGTCGGGGGTGCTTGCGCCTTCCATACCATCTGCTGCAGCGGCATCTGCCTGTGGTGAGGTCCCCGACCTCGGTGCCGCCTGCCACTCAAGTCGACTCCCCTTCGACGTCGGTGGAGGAAGCTTTGCCGGAGTCCAGGCGGGCATCGACTTCTCGGCACCGCCATCGAGGATGTCGTTCCTCAGCATCGAGGCAGGCTCAGTTTTGGACTGCTCTGAGGGATGTCTTGTCCGATACTGAAGATGAGCATTCATGGGATGAAGAGGAGGATCCCAGGTACTTTTCTTCTGATGAGTCCTATGGGATTCCTTCTGAACCTTCCCCTCCACTAGAAAGGAGACTTTCTCCACTGGAGAGTCTATCCTTTACCTCCTTTTTCCGGGAAATGGCTGTGGCTATTCCCTTCCCTATGGAGGTTGAGGATGAGCCCAGGGCTGAGATGCTTGAGGTCCTGGATTATCCTTCTCCGCCTAGAGAGGCTGCAACAGCTCCTTTGCATAATGTACTGAAGGAAGTCCTTATGCAAAACTGGTCGTTCCCTCTGTCTAATCCTGTGATCCCGAAAAAAACTGAATCCCAATATCAGATCCATGGGGAACTTGGATTGATGAGGTCTCAGCTACCTCACAATTCCATGGTTGTGGACTCCGCTCTCAAAAGAGCCAACAGCACTAGGGACTATGCCTTGGCACCCCCAGGCAGAGAATCTAGAACCTTGGACTCTTTTGGGAGGAAGGCGTATCAGGCCGCTATGTTCGCTGCCAAAATCCAGACATACCAGCTCTTCACGAGCATCCACCTGAGGAAACTCAGTGAGGCAACTGTGTAGCTTGGTTGATGCACTCCCTCCAGAGCAGGCCGAGCCTTTTCGCCAGGTGGTCAGACAGCAGAAGGCGTGTCGAAACTTCCTGGCCAGAGGTACGTTCGACACTTTTGATGTAGCATCCAGGATCGCTGCCCAAGGTATAGTGATGCACCAGACTCTCATGGCTATGTGTCTCTGACCTGGATCATTCGGTCCAGCAGTGGATAGCGGATGTTCCTTGCCGGGGGGATAACCTTTTTGGTGAGAAAGTAGAGGATCTAGTTGACCAGCTCAAGAAGCACAATGATGCTATGGATTCTCTCTCCCACCGGGCATCTTCTGCTACTACCTCCTCATCTAGGAGGTTTTTTGGAGGGAAGAGGAGTGCTCCCTATTCCTTTGCTAGGCGTAGGTACACTCCTGCTTCTTGGCAGCCTGCCCAGGCTCAGTCCCAGCACGTTCGTTCTCGTCAACAGTGTGCGCCTAAGGCCACTGTGGCTCCTCAGCAAAAGCAAGGGAGCCTGGTCCTTTCAGGAAAGAGGTCTGCAGATCAACCTCCTGGAATTAAGAGCGATCTGGAACGCTCTAAAGGCTTTCAGAGATCGGCTGTCCAACCAAGTCATATTGATTCAGACAGACAATCAGGTTGCCATGTATTACACCAACAAGCAGGGGTGCACCGGATTTCGCCATCTGTGTCATGAAGCTGTCCAGATGTGGCTTTGAGCTCGCTGACACAGCATGTTTCTCCAAGCCACTTTTCTGGCAGGCGTAAACAGTCTGGCTGACAGGTTGAACAGGATAATGCAACCTCACGAGTGGTCACTGAAAATGGGCGTAGTCCGCAAGATCTTCCAAGCGTGGGGCACCCCCTCGGTGGATCTTTTTGCCACTCAGATCAATCACAAGGTCCCTCACTTCTGTTCCAGACTTCAGGCCCATGACAGACTAGCGTCAGATGCCTTTCTCTTACATTGGGGGACAGGCCTTCTGTATGCGTATCCTCCCATACCTCTAGTAGGGAAGACTTTGCTGAAACTCAAGCAAGACTGCAGAACTATGATCCTGATTGCATCCTTCTGGCTGCGTCAGATTTGGTTCCCTCTTCTTCTGGAGTTGTCCTCTGAAGAACCATGGAGATTGGACTGTTTTCCAACCCTCATCACTCAGAACGAGGGGTCGCTTCTTCATCCCAGCCTCCAGTCTCTGGCTCTCATGGCCTGGATGTTGAGAGCTTAGAATTCGCCTCCTTGGGTCTTTCAGAGGGTGTCTCCCGAGTCTTGCTTGCTTCCAGAAAAGATTCCACGAAGAAGTGTTGTTCTTTCAAATGGAGGAGATTTGCCATCTGGTGTGACAGCAAGGCCCTAGATCCTCTTTCTTGTCCTACACATACACAGCTTGAATACCTTCTACACTTATCAGAGTCTGGCCTCAAAACCAACTCAGTAAGGATTCATCTTAGTGCGATTAGTGCCTATCATCGTCGTGTAGAGGGTAAGCCTATCTCTGGACAGCCTTTAGTTGTTCGCTTCATGAGAGGTTTGCTTTTGTCAAAGCCCCCCTGTCAAACCTCTACCAGTGTCATGGGATCTCAATGTCGTTCTCACTCAGCTGATAAAAGCTCCTTTTGAACCACTGAATTCCTGCCATCTGAAGTACTTGACCTGGAAGGTCATTTTCTTGGTGGCTGTTACTTCAGCTCGTAGGGTCATTGAGCTTCAGGCCTTAGTAGTACATGCACCTTATATCAAATTTCATCACAACAGAGTAGTCCTCCGCATGCACCCTAAGTTCCTGCGAAAGGTGGTGTCGGAGTTCCATCTGAACCAGTCAATTGTCTTGCCAACGTTCTTTCCCCGTCCTCATACCTGCCCTGGCAAAAGCAGTTTGCACAACTTGGACTGCAAGAGAGCATTGGCCTTTTACGTGGAGCGGACAAAGCCCTTTAGACAGTCCGCCCAGTTGTTTGTTTCTTTTGATCCCAACAGGAGGGGAGTCGCCATCAGAAAACGCACAATCTCCAATTGGCTAGCAGATTGCATTTCCTTCACTTATGCCCAAGCTGGGCTGACTCTGGAGGGTCATGTCACGGCTCACAATGTTAGAGCCATGGCTGCATCAGTGGCTCACTTCAAGTCAGCCTCCATTGAGGAGATTTGCAAGGCTGCAATGTGGTCATAAGTCCACACATTCACATCTCACTACTGCCTTCAGCAGGATACCCGATGCAATAATCGGTTTGGGCAGTCGGTGCTGCAGAATCTGTTTGGGGTTTAGAATCCAACTCCACTCCCCTAGACCCATTTTTGTTCTGTTCCAGGCTGCACTCTCAGTTAGTTGTTTATGGTTTCAGGTCAATCTATGTTATGTCCTCGCCGTTGAAAGGCCCAATTGACCAATGTTCATTGTTTTGAGTGAGCCTGGTTGCTAGGGATACCCCACATGTGAGAACAAGCAGCCTGCTTGTCCTCAGAGAAAGCGAAGATACATACCTGTAGCAGGTATTCTCCAAGGACAGCGGGCTGATTGTTCTCACAAACCCACCCACTTCCCCTTTGGAGTTGATTTGTTTCTTTTTATGCTTTTGATTTAACTGAGGAACGCGTTTGTGCGACGGGCAGGAAATCAGTCCGTGCATGCGCGGTGCACGCTGCACGCGCGCCAGAAGACTCTGGCAAACTTTTTAAATATTTTTGCTTGCAAAATGCCGATTCCTGGGCCGACGCAGATGTCGACCCACATGTGAGAACAATCAGCCTGCTGTCCTCGGAGAATACCTGCTACAGGTATGTATCTTCGCTTTATGTGGTCTTTTTACTATTGTTATGCTGTAAACAAAGTTGAGTTTTATATTAACTGCACCTGCTGTACATTGCCTTGGGTGAATCTCTTCATAAAAAGTGGTCAATAAATCCCAATAAATAAATAGCCTATCATTTCTCCCCTCAACCATCTCTTCTCCAAGCTGAAGAGCCATAACCGCTTAGGTTTTCCTCGCAGGGGAGTCATTCCATCCCCTTTATCATTTTCATCTCACTTCTTTGTAGCTTTTCTAATTTAGCTATATCTTTTTAAAGAGGCAGTGACCAGAATTCAGTTGTAGACGTCCTGGCTATGTAAAACTCAAGGGAAAAAAAATTTACAAGAATGCTGTAAGTCAATAGTATCTTTGATTAAAGCCCTGGTCTCATGTCTCTGGGCCATGGAATGCTAGCCCTGGCCTTGCTCCCTCACTGCCTACTTAATAACAGAGTAGGTTTTCTATTTTCTGCTAATGCTCAAAGGTACTGATTTTATTAGGATGTTGTGTCCTCTGAGGGTTGATCATTAACTTGGCAGGGAAAGGACTCGATGTTGGTCGTATGAAATAGGTATGCTCAGCCATAGGAATTGCTGGTTGTCTAGGAAGTAGATAGGTTTATAGCCTGGTGCTAACAATTCTTCACCAAGTGAGGGGGAAATACTCCTTTTTCTTGCCTTTTATTTTTCAAGGATGCAAAGTCATAAATCAATTTTTTTTAAAGGCAATGTTGCTTTTGTGACCCAGGTGTCACTAAATCTTGGTGTTAACTCCTAATTCTAGATATGATGGGTAATGCAGTAGAGATCTGTGACCTAGAATCAGAGTGATTCCACATCTAGTTCTTTTCCATAGAGCAACTATTAAACACACCCCCATAGGAGGGATTGGAAGAGTAGTTAGAAAGTTTATATATATCCATGGTTTGGGAGGAAAATATCCTTTTTCCTGAACCCTAAGAGCTAGAAGGGAACAGCTTGCCCTGGAAGGTAATTCAAAATTGCTTTGTTTACTTTACTTGGGTAGCAGGGCCATGGAATTGGAAAACACTCTGTTCTAATAAGAGACGGAAGAGTAAAATAGCTATTTAGTTCTGTTAGCTTATATCCAGCTCAGCATTAGTCCAGGTGCAGTGTTGAAGCAGCCAAGTGGAAGTGATCCTTTTTCTATAAAACTGGTCTGAATGTTGGACTAGCTCAAGCAGATGTGGTCTCTGAGCTTGCGAGGGGCGGAGACAAAAGAAAAATAATGAAGTGTGTACCTGGAGGTCCCCTATATCCAAACTCAGGAAAGGAAGCAGCATTAGAGCCGCGTGTAGACCTAGTCCCAAGGAGAAACTCCTGCAACTCATAAGTGAAGGGGATCCTA
This sequence comes from Microcaecilia unicolor, assembly GCF_901765095.1. NCBI lineage: Eukaryota > Metazoa > Chordata > Amphibia > Gymnophiona > Siphonopidae > Microcaecilia > Microcaecilia unicolor. The sequence goes on from NC_044041.1 coordinate 166,179,179, forward strand.
TCCAGCTTATAATTGAAAAAGAAAAACGCCTATATTGCGACCCAAATCGGGAGATAGACGTTTATCTCACAAAAACGAATAAAGCGGTATAATCAAAAGCCGAATTTGGACGTTTTCAACTGCACTCCGTCGCGGATGCGGACAAAGTTGATGGGGGCGTGTCAAAGGCGTGGTGAAGGCAGAACTGGGGCGTGGTTATCGGCCAATCAGAGATAGGCGCCTTTCGCCGATAATGGAAAAAAAATATGCGTTTTTAGTGAGAATTTAGGGCACTTTTCCTGGACCCTGTTTTTCCATGAATAGGGCCCCAAAAAGTGCCCTAAATGACCAGATGACCACTGGAGGGAGTCGGGGATGACCTCCCCTGACTCCCCCAGTGGTCACAAACCCCCTTCCACCACAAACATATGCCGTTTCACAACTTTTTATGTTCACCCTCAAATGTCATACCCACCTCCCTGGCAGCAGTAAGCAGGTCACTGGAGCAGTTATTAGGGGGTTCAATGGACGTCAGGCAGGTAGACCCAGGCCCATCCCCCCCCCCCACCTGTTACACTTGTGCTGGTAAATGGGAGCCCTCCACACCGCCCCCCCAAACCCACTGTACCCACATGTAGGTGCCCCCCTTCACCCCTTAGGGCTATAGTAATGGTGTAGACTTGTGGGTGGTGGGTTTTGAGGGGGATTTGGGGGGCTCAACACCCAAGGGAAGGGTGCTATGCACCTGGGAGCTCTTTTACCTTTTTTATTGTTTTTGTAACAGTGCCCCCTAGGGTGCCCGGTTGGTGTCCTGGCATGTGAGGGGGACCAGTGCACTACGACTCCTGGCCCCTCCCACGAACAAATGCCTTGGATTTATTCGTTTTTGAGCTGGGCGCTTTCATTTTCCATTATCGCTGAAAAACAAAAACGCCCAGCTCACAAATTGTCGAATAAAACATGGACATCTATTTTTTCCCAAAATACGGTTCGGTCCGCCCCTTCACGGACCCGTTCTCGGAGATAAACGCCCATGGAGATAGACGTTTTCGTTCGATTATGCCCCTCCACGCCAGCTAACTCAGCTAGGACCTAGAGAACTACATGTAGTGCCCAGAGAGGTGTGAGTGAGAGGGGTGTAAGGATGAGTCTTCTTGCCAGGAGAGGAGAGTAAAGCTGGAGTGTATACTACTGTACATTTGTAGAAGATGTTGAAACTACCTCAAGTGTTCCTTTTGCTCTTACTCACCTTGAATATCGACTGTTCCAGAAGTGTGACCCCATCAGAGTTATAGTTACCTGACCATGTGTGGAGTGGACTCATTTACAGCAATAACCTCTCAAGGTGGAGAGTGGTAACTTAAGATCCCAAGGGCCCTTAAGGATAATTCTTTCCCTGCTCTATAGGATCCATCATCTTGTTTGTGCACTTTCAGAGGAGGTCCTTGAACAGGAGTCCATCTGGGGTACCTACATATGACATATGGAAAATTATGTCAGAGGCCCAGTTTGAGTTGGATTCCAAGGTTAGGTCTTCACTTCCCAGGTTATGGAGGGGCTATGATGCTGCAGGAGTATTCACTTTATATATATTTATTGCCTTTCTCTTGGGCCACTTCAAATATTCCACAAAAACACAACAAATTATCCCTAAAACAATAAAACCCAGTGGCAAGATTTAGAGTCCATGACTACATGGGGTCTGGAAAGTTCCCTAGTGTAAAACCCAACCCCTGTCCCTCCCTCCCTCCCTCTCCCCCCCCCCCCCCCCCCCTGCAAAGGACTGCCACTGTAAGGATGGGCTGGGTGAGTTGGGAATTATAGAAAATTAGGAGGGGGTAATCCCCAAGTAATCGTGAATGAAGGCTTGTAGCACTGGATACTAGCCCCAGTGCTAATTAGCTACAGGCCCAAAGCTGCAGGAGGAAACTGCCTGTTTAACTGTTTTTTAAATTATCATCTTTATTAACATGCCATCATTTACAAACAAGGTCGCTGTTTAATTTAAAATCTCTTTTATTGGTAAAAGTATAAACCAGCATAAACTCTCCAGAATAAAATATAATTCACAACTTTGAGCAACACATCCATTAACATTCCAAAAGAGAAGAACCTCCACCAAAAATACATTTTATAGCTCCCCACCCTTCTCTTTAATTGTTATCTCATCAAAATGGGTAAGTGATCTCGTGTTCTTATGGATCTCCTTACCATATTGCAGAAATTTCTTCACACATCCCCATTCCCTCCCTCCCTTCATCTGTTACCCATATTCCCCTTCCCTTCCCTCCCCTCCAGGGATTTTAATGGCTGGATAGTGTCGTCAGCTGTTCTTCATCAACCTTCCCATCTGTTTGTCATCTACCCAGCCTTCCTTCTCCTGCAGCTTATTAAGGAGAAGACTTCTTGCCTGCAGCATCAGTGTGTCAATGTAGGCTTCCCAAGTTAATAGAAAATCCTTTTTTCTTATGGGAGACTGAAATGTATCCTGCCTTTCCATCATCATCAAGGAATGTAGCTTATTTTGCCAGTGCCAGTAAACTGGGGGTTCCTCCAGTATCCATTATTGCAAAATACACTGTTTACTCACTAAAATTGCTTTCATAATGAATAGTCTTCTTTCCCCTGTTCCCACACTTCCGAATTTCTCTGTTTTGTCAAAAATCAAGCCTAAAGGATCTTTGTTTCAGTGTTTTGTCCAACTGCTGCCCCTAAATATCTCACCACTCACCCCCAGAAATCTTTAAGCAGTCCTAAATCAAAGTGTTTAAATGTGTCTTTGGGTCTTTTGCCATTTAAACACACCTCGGTTGAAGTGTGTTGTGCATTGGTGCAAGTGAACTAGTATGAAATATGCTCTATGCAATATATTATATTGGCATTCTGTCATATCCCTTTGCTATTCTTCTTTATAGATTGTAATAAGCTTATAGTCTCACTTGTTATACTAAAGCCACACCCCCAGCTCTCTTCCACACCTCTCATGTCTAAATTGGAACATAACTCTGATATGAGTTTATGAAATTTCAATTTAGAAATTCTCCTCTGGGAGTCAGCTTCAAAGAAATCTCTCAGCTTTTCTCTGAATGTTAGGAATTATTAGGAAAGGAATGGAAAAAACAGAACTAAGAATGTTATAATGCCTTTGTATTGCTCCATAGTGCGACTGCCCCTCGAATACTATGTGCAGTTCTGGTCATCGCATCTCAAAAAATTAGTGGAATTAGAAAAAGGTACAGAGAAGGGTGACGAAAATGATAAAGGGGTTGGGACGACTTCCCTATGAGGAAAGGCTGAAGCAGCTAGGTTCTCTTCAGCTTGGAGAAAAGACGGCTGAGGGGAGATATGATAGAGATTTATAAAATAATGAGTGGAGTGAAAGGTAGATGTGAATCATTTGCTTACTTTTTCCAAAAATACTAGGACTAGGGGGCATACAAAGAACATAGTAACATAGTAGGCGGCAGATAAAGACCAGCATAGTTCATCCAGTCTGCCCAAGAAGATAAACTCATTACATATGGTAAGAAGTGATACATCATATGTATACCTGATCTTGATTTATCCTTACCTTTTTAGGGCATAGACCTTAGAAGTCTGCCCGGCATTGGCCTTGTTCTAAAACTTCTGAAGTTGTTGTCAAAGCCTCTAAAACGCTCCACTCCAGCCCATCCCAAATCTATTCAGCCTCAATCAGGGCACAGACAGTAGAAGTCTGCTCAGCACTGGCTTTCCCACCTAATCTCCCCTAAGCTTTTATGGATCCGATCCTTCTAAACAGATTTCTTTTGTGTTTGTCCCACGCATTTTTAAATTCTGTTACAGTTTTCATCTCTACCACTTCCTGTGGGAAACATTCCAGGTATCTACCACCCTCGCAGTGAAAAAATACTTCCTGACATTATTCCTGAGTCGGCCCCCTTTGAACTTCAATTCATGCTGTCTAGTTCTTACCACCTTACGATCTCTGGAAAAGTTTGTTTGTGGATTAATACCTTTCAAATATTTGACCATCTGTATCTTTCCTCCATGGTATACAAGTCTCTCCATGTATGTCTTGCTATGTAAATCCCCTACCATTTTTGTCACTTTTCTCTGAACTCTTTTTACATCCTTAGCAAGATAAGGCCTCTAAAACTGAACACAATACTCCGAGTGGGGCCTCACCAATGGCTTGTACAGGAACATCAACACCTCTTTTCTTCTGCTGATTATACTCCTCTCTACGCAGCCTAGCATCCTTCTGGCTGCGGCCACCGCCTTATGGCACTGTTTCTTCACCTACTAAGTCAGTGGTTTCCAAACCTGGTCCTGGAGGAACCCCATCCAGTTAGCTTCTCAGGATATCCACAATGAATATTCATTAAAACGATTTTAATAGATAGGAACAGCACTGAGTGGAAATGTTTTCAAAATTATAATGGTAAAAAATAATAAAGATTGATGATATATAAACAACAGTTGTTTGAGAAAGTGTATAACATACTAAGTACAACTAATTATTGAAATGTGTACCCATATTAGAACAGTGGTTAGTCAAACATTTGGGTATAAATCAGGGTTTTCAGTGGAAACCATCACTACTTTGTTGGCAGGTAACTGGTTATTTGAGTCATATAACAGCTCGTCTCACTTGGACTGGAATAATGTAGCAAGATTGCATAAATATGTTGTTAGGGCAGAATTTCATGCAATAACCCTGATAGAGTATTGCAGGGCACAACGAATCCCTAGGGGCCTACGTTTATACAAAGAGCCCAGGTTCCTTGAGGATTCTGATTATGTTGCTCGGTGGAATTACATCATTTCCAAGTGTTCATTGGATTTGATGTTAATCACAATTGATAAATTAAACAAACTTGTTGAGAGCAGTACTCAGGAATTAGATAATAAGCTGGAAGCATTGAAGGGCAATTATACATCTGAAATATATCAACAAAAGCACAGGGAACATATGCAATCTATAGAATGCTATAGATCAGAAATTCGATCACAAAAGATTTCCAAATACAAGAGAGACGAGCTGGAGTATACAAAAGGGTTTATATATCCCTGAATGGATCATGGGAGGAAATCTAGGAGAAGTAGGAAAGGCAAGCGGGTTGCCTTCATTAATTCATCAAGTGATTTGTCTGAGGAAGAAGGTAACATTGGAATCTCAACAGTTGTTAATGAAGGGAAATCTTGCCTCACTTTTGAAGGGGTGAACAAACATGTGGATAAAGGTGAGCCGGTTGATATTGTGTATCTGGATTTTCAGAAGGCGCTTGACAAAGTACCTCATGAAAGACTCCAGAGGAAATTGGAGAGTCATGGGATAGGAGGCAGTGTTCTATTGTGGATTAAAAACTGGTTAAAAGATAGAAAACAGAGAGTAGGGTTAAATGGTCAGTATTCTCAATGGAGAAGGGTAGTTAATGGGGTACCCCAGGGGTCTGTGCTGGGACCACTGCTTTTTAACATATTTATAAATAACCTAGAGATGGGAGTAACTAGTGAGGTAATTAAATTTGCTGATGACACAAAGTTATTCAAAGTCGTTAAATCGCAGGAGGATTGTGAAAAATTACAAGAGGACCTTACGAGACTGGGAGACTGGGCGTCTAAATGGCAGATGACATTTAATGTGCAAAGTGATGCATGTGGTAAAGAGGAACCCGAATAATTGTTACATCGTGCAAGGTTCCATGTTAGGAGTCACAGACCAAGAAAGTGATCTAGGTGTCGTCGATGATACGTTGAAACCTTCTGCTCAGTGTGCTGCTGCGGCTAAGAAAACAAATAGAATATTTGGTATTATTAGGAAAGGAATGGAAAACAAAAATGAGGATGTTATAATGCCTTTGTATCGCTCCATGGTTCGACCGCACCTTGAATATTGTGTTCAATTCTGGTCACCGCATCTCAAAAAACATATAGTGGAATTAGAAAAGGTGCAGAGAAGGGCAATGAAAATGATAAAGGGGATGGGTCAACTTCCCTATGAGGAAAGGCTAAAATGGCTAGGACTCTTCAGCTTGGAGAAAAGGCAGCTGAGGGGAGATATTATAGAGGTCTATAAAATAATGAGTGGAGTTGAACGGGTAGATGTGAAGCATCTGTTTATGCTTTCCAAAAATACTAGGACTAGGGGGCATGCGATGAAGCTACAATGTAGTAAATTTAAAACGAATCGGAGAAAAGTTTTCTTCACTCAACATGTAATTAAACTCTGGAATTCATTGCTAGAGACTGTGGTAAAGGCGGTTAGCTTAGCAGAGTATAAAAAAGGTTTGGCCGGCTTCCTAAAGGAAAAGTCCATAGACCATTATTAAATGGACTTGGGGAAAATCCACTATTTCTGGGATAAGCAGTATAAAATGTTTTGTACTTTTTTGGGATCTTGCCAGGTATTTGTGACCTGGATTGGCCACTGTTGGAAACAGGATGCTGGGCTTGATGGACCTTTGATCTTTCCCAGTATGGCAATATTTATGTACTTATGTACTTAAGGATGAGCAATGTCGGAACAGCCTGCTAATAATGCTTTTTTAGGTACAACCATTCAGGGAACCGAGGGAGTCATAGAGCAGCCAGTAGTGCGACCAAAAAGACAAGAAAAGAAGACCCATCCATAGTTTTCAATTTATCTTCAAAAAAATCTCAGCCCGATCCAAATTCAGGTATTGAGTTTAGGGTTAACCTTTGTTCCCACTCAATTTCATAATGCTTTTGATATACGTACATCTTTACAAAATTTTTTTTAGAAAACTCCATTTAAGATTGTATTTTGGGAAAGGTCAGATAGAAGGGAGCGGTGAATCTGAACATTTAACAGCAACTTTTTTACAGAAATATCATTTGCCATCGATGTGGCTGCCTCAGGGTCCTATTGACCCTGCGATAGCTACGTTTCAACAATGGGTTCTGCATGACCTCTATAATGCGGGGAAGAGAATGAATAAAGGTTATAGCAACTTGTCTCAGGAACAACATCAGGCAATGGCAGAGTTGCAGAATGACGAAACCATTGTGATCATGAGGGCTGGCAAGGGGGGAGGAGTTGTGGTACAGGATAGGTATAAATACATACAGGAAGCCTTACATCAACTTGTAGATGAAACATTTTACAAACGGTTAAATGAAGACCCCACGGAGGGATATCAGTAACAAGTGTATACATTGTTGAGTAAAGCTACACAGGAAGGGGTCATATCTATCCAGGAGTTTAGATATTTATTCAGCCGTTTCCCCCAAGACACCAAAGATTTATTTTACTCCAAAAATTCATAAGACCCTTATTGACCCCCCTGGTCGCCCAATTGTATCCAGTTATGGGTCATTATTTGAGCCTCTCTCACAGTTCTTAGATCACCATCTTTGTCCATGTTTGAACTGCATTATGTCTTATGTGCGTGATTCGGGTCATCTGTTAGAATTATTAGAGCAGATTGAAATATCGGAACAATCTGAAATTTGTCTAGTAACGCTAGACGTTACCGCTTTATATACAGTGGGGGAAATAAGTATTTGATCCCTTGCTGATTTTGTAAGTTTGCCCACTGACAAAGACATGAGCAGCCCATAATTGAAGGGTAGGTTATTGGTAACAGTGAGAGATAGCACATCACAAATTAAATCCGGAAAATCACATTGTGGAAAGTATATGAATTTATTTGCATTCTGCAGAGGGAAATAAGTATTTGATCCCCCACCAACCAGTAAGAGATCTGGCCCCTACAGACCAGGTAGATGCTCCAAATCAACTCGTTACCTGCATGACAGACAGCTGTCGGCAATGGTCACCTGTATGAAAGACACCTGTCCACAGACTCAGTGAATCAGTCAGACTCTAACCTCTACAAAATGGCCAAGAGCAAGGAGCTGTCTAAGGATGTCAGGGACAAGATCATACACCTGCACAAGGCTGGAATGGGCTACAAAACCATCAGTAAGACGCTGGGCGAGAAGGAGACAACTGTTGGTGCCATAGTAAGAAAATGGAAGAAGTACAAAATGACTGTCAATCGACAAAGATCTGGGGCTCCACGCAAAATCTCACCTCGTGGGGTATCCTTGATCATGAGGAAGGTTAGAAATCAGCCTACAACTACAAGGGGGGAACTTGTCAATGATCTCAAGGCAGCTGGGACCACTGTCACCACGAAAACCATTGGTAACACATTACGACATAACGGATTGCAATCCTGCAGTGCCCGCAAGGTCCCCCTGCTCCGGAAGGCACATGTGACGGCCCGTCTGAAGTTTGCCAGTGAACACCTGGATGATGCCGAGAGTGATTGGGAGAAGGTGCTGTGGTCAGATGAGACAAAAATTGAGCTCTTTGGCATGAACTCAACTCGCCGTGTTTGGAGGAAGAGAAATGCTGCCTATGACCCAAAGAACACCGTCCCCATTGTCAAGCATGGAGGTGGAAATGTTATGTTTTGGGGGTGTTTCTCTGCTAAGGGCACAGGACTACTTCACCGCATCAATGGGAGAATGGATGGGGCCATGTACCGTACAATTCTGAGTGACAACCTCCTTCCCTCCGCCAGGGCCTTAAAAATGGGTCGTGGCTGGGTCTTCCAGCACGACAATGACCCAAAACATACAGCCAAGGCAACAAAGGAGTGGCTCAGGAAGAAGCACATTAGGGTCATGGAGTGGCCTAGCCAGTCACCAGACCTTAATCCCATTGAAAACTTATGGAGGGAGCTGAAGCTGCGAGTTGCCAAGCGACAGCCCAGAACTCTTAATGATTTAGAGATGATCTGCAAAGAGGAGTGGACCAAAATTCCTCCTGACATGTGTGCAAACCTCATCATCAACTACAGAAGACGTCTGACCGCTGTGCTTGCCAACAAGGGTTTTGCCACCAAGTATTAGGTCTTGTTTGCCAGAGGGATTAAATACTTATTTCCCTCTGCAGAATGCAAATAAATTCATATACTTTCCACAATGTGATTTTCCGGATTTAATTTGTGATGTGCTATCTCTCACTGTTACCAATAACCTACCCTTCAATTATGGGCTGCTCATGTCTTTGTCAGTGGGCAAACTTACAAAATCAGCAAGGGATCAAATACTTATTTCCCCCACTGTACAAACATCCCACGAGGGGAAGCGATGAATATGATTGAAAACCTATTAGAGAAGTTGCATATATCAGGACCTATGGTAGCGTTACTGAGAGAAATAGCTAAATTTATCATTTTGCACAACTTTTTTAAATTTCAAGATCAGATGTTTCATCAAGTGAAAAGGGTAGCCATGGGGACCACGGTAGCCCCCACCGTGGCATGCCTCTATATGGATCAATTTGAGAAACAGTTTGTCTATACATCCAGATATTTTCCTGAGGTGGTGGCATGGCTATGGTACATTGATGATGTATTATTAATATGGCGGGGTAATAAAGAAAACCTGGAAGGTTTCATTGAATATTTAAATACAGTAAATATGCATATTAAATTTGTGCACCATATTGGTTATCAGGAGGTGAATTTTCTAGATGTTAATATTCAATGGACTGTATTTCAAAAGCATATCGTAAGGATACAGACCATAACGTCATACTTCATTACCATAGCCATCATCCTCAGACATTGAAGAATAGAATCCCCGTCAGTCAGTTTCTCCACATTTGGAGGTTATGTAGTTCCCGGAGAGAATTTCAAGTGCAAGCGGAACAAATGACGACTAGGTTTCATTATAGAGGGTATCCCCATAAAATATTGAAAAAGGCAGCAAAAAGGGCATATAATTTTCAGCGTGAATGGGGTCATCAAAAATGGTGAAACAGGGAGGGTATCCTTTAACTTGCGTATTACCGTACACCCATATGTCTAGCAAGATCATACAGATTATTAAAAAGTACTGGACAATACTAGGCATTCATGATTCGTTTAGAAATATGCCGAGGTTTTCCTTTACTAGAGACATGAATTTGGGTGAGCATTTGAATTTGAACAGAAATAGGTTGACAGATGGCAGGGCAGAAGTGGTAGATAATGGGCATTACATCTGTCATCAATGTGTGTACTGCCAATATGCATTGCAAGTTAAGGAAATTCAAATTCCCTACTCTTCTGGTAAAAGTTATGTATTGCAAGGGAGATCCGATTGTAATTCATCAAGTTATGTATATGGCATCCGTTGTCTGTGTGGTCTTTGTTATATTGGCCAGACCACACGGAAAATTAAAATACGCGTAGCCCAACATTTAAGTAATTTGCATAATGGTTGCATGGAAGCCCCTCTAGTGTCCCACTGGGCACAGAAGCAGCATGCAGTACATGAATTACGTTTTGTGGTTCTGAATCAGATTAGTACACAGAGAGAAGGCAATGTTTCCCGTATGTTGTTAAGGAAAGAACGGCGGTTGATTTTCCAATGGAATACGGTTATTCCACAGGGTCTTAACAAGGAAATTGATTGGCTCAATTTATGAGTGATGGCATTTAAAGCACTGATTTCCTGTGACACACCATGTGCATGCGTGGGTGCCGATCAGGCGCTCCCACGAAAGTATGGTGTGGATCGAGTACCCAGCGGCTTAAGGTAGCCGGAAAGCATTACAAGTTTGTTTGAGATGTAATAGTAATTGTATGGAAAGAATGAAGTAGTTAGTTTGAATTATATCTTTGCTATTTCATTTAGAATTACTGACCCCTGAAGACGCTCTATGAGCGAAACACGTATGTGTTGGGTTACAGCGTGAAAGTGCAATATTGGTAGTAACAAGATACCTGCATGCATCAGTAGGAACAGGAAAATATGGAACAGCAGTTACATGTTTCCTCTTTTGAATGTTAAAAGAAGTTATTGAAGGATTTGTTGCACGTGACAAACTTGTTTTGCTAAAACTGTTGTGCCAGTGCCAAGGAGTTGGAGCGAGGAATATTGGATTCAATCCGAACATGGAGAGCTACTTTAAGTGACAATAATCTGGTTTGTTAAAAGAATTGTGCTAGCTCCAAGGAGTTGGAGCGAAGAATAATGGATTCAATCTGAATGTGTACAACTGACTGACTGGTAAATCTTGTGAATTAAGGCAAAACCGAAAGCATACTGACGTCAGACGCACGCAGAGGAACTTCCAGAGAAGATGAGGAAGGAACGCGAAGGGCACAACAACACTTTGGCTGTCGGGGGTTTGGGTCCTCGGTCAGCACAGGTAGTACACAACGGCAGCGGGGGGTGGTTTTGGCAGTCCGGGGGGGGGGGGCCACAGGTTCGTGGAGGGGGCCATAGAGCGGGGGGGTGACAGATGATTCCGAGGCAGGGGGAGGAGTAGGGAAACATATATATATGCAAATGAATATGCTAATTGCCCTGCCCCATATTTTGTCCCCCAAATGTCTTTCTTCTTCTCCGAGGACAAGCAGGCTGCTTGTTCTCACGACTGGGTTGACGTCCACGGCAGCCCCCACCAACCGGAACAAAACTTCGCGGGCGGTCCCGCACACAGGGCACGCCCACCGCGCATGCGCAGCCGTCTTCTCGCCCATGCGCGACCGTTCCCGCTCAGTTTTTTTCGATTCCGCGCTGGAGGGAGACGTGTTATCGTCTCTCTCTCTCTGTCAGCCCCGGCAGCGAGTTTTTCTCTTCGTACGTGTTTGCGCTTCTTTCTTTTCTTCTATTAAAAAAAAAAAAAAGAAGTTTGTCTTTAGCCGCGTGGGCGCCTCGTTGCGGCCTTGTGGCCGCGCGGTCGTTTTCTTTTTTCGGGTGTGCTTTTCACCGCCACCATCGACGACTTTGACTTTGCCGACGCGATTTTTCCGTCGATGTCCTCGAAGGTCCCGAGCGGATTCAAGAAGTGTGGTCAGTACAGCCGGCAGATCTCGCAAACCGATACTCACGCTTGGTGCCTCCAGTGCCTTGGGCCGGAGCATAATACCAAGACGTGCACCATGTGTCTCGGCTTGCGGAAGCGGACACAGGTGGCGAGGCAAGTTCTTTGGGACCGTCTTTTTGGAACTTGCGCCGGCCCCTCGACGTCGACGGCATCGGTGTCGACAGCCAGATCTTCGGTACCGGTACCGATGTCGACGAAATCGGCACCGACAATGGCACCGACCCCAGGAGTACAGGTACCGTTGGCCCGCTGGCCTACGGGTGACGGCGGGGGTGAGCAGCTGCGCGGGCAATCGGCCCCGGCCACTCCCTCTACCCAGGGCCATCGGGACCGAACCCTGTCAGACCCGATCCCTTGAGGCCGGGGGGGTTCTACCTCCTCTTCATCTCTGCCGCCGAGCGCCGATGACGGGCACCGAAAGAAAACTAAAAAGCACCGTCATCGGTCGCCCACGGCGCACGGGACTACCAGCTCCGGCGCCTCCAGAGATGATTCAACGCCGAGGAAGTGGCAGTGCCGAGAGGAGCGTTCCCCCTCAGTTGAAGAGGTGTCGCTGCATCAGTCCATGGGTGCTTCGGTACCGTCTCCCGGACCCGAGCAGCTTCTGGTACCGACACCCACACCGGCCCCCCTGCCTTTCCCGACAGTGGGCCTTGACGAGTGCCTCCGAGCCATCCTTCCAGGGATTCTGGAAGGGCTGATGTGCCAGACTTTGCCGGCACCGGGGGAGCTTGCGCCCCCGGCGCCGTTGATGGAGGCGCCAGTATGCTCTAGCCCGATGCCGAGACCTCTGACACCAACGCCGCTTGCGGCACTGGTGTTGAGCGCCACGCAGGTGGAATCCCCATCGACGTCAATGGAGGGAGCTTCATCCCCGCCGGCGCGGGAGTCCACCGCTCGACGCCATCATCGAGGACATGGTTCCTCGCAGTCGAGACGGGCCCGGTTCAGGTCTGAGCTGCAAGAGCTCATGTCCGACACCGAGGAAGAGGCCTCGTGGGGGGAGGAGGAGGACCCCAGATATTTCTCCTCAGAGGAGTCTGAGGGCCTTCCCTGCAACCCCACTCCTTCACCGGAGAGGAAGCTCTCGCCCCCTGAGAGCCTCTCCTTTGCCTCCTTCGTCAGGGACATGTCTATTTGCATTCCCTTCCCCGTGGTCTCTGTGGATGAGCCGAGGGCTGAGATGCTCGAGGTCCTTGACTATCCATCACCACCTAGAGAGTCTTCCACGGTGCCGTTGCACAATGTCCTCAAAGAGACACTGCTTCGGAACTGGCTGAAGCCCTTATCTAACCCCACCATCCCCAAGAAAGCGGAGTCCCAATACAGGATCCACTCTGACCCAGAGTTGATGCGGCCCCAATTGCCTCATGACTCGGCGGTCGTGGACTCTGCTCTCAAGAGGGCACGGAGTTCGAGGGATACCGCTTCGGCGCCCCCGGGACGGGAATCTCACACTCTGGACTCGTTTGGGAGGAAGGCCTACCAATCTTCCATGCTCGTGACCCGCATCCAGTCATACCAGCTCTACACGAGCATTCACATGCGGAACAATGTGAAGCAACTGGCGGACCTGGTTGACAAGCTCCCTCCGGAGCAGTCCAGGCCCTTTCAGGAGGTGGTCAGGCAGCTGAAGGCGTGCAGAAAGTTCCTGTCCAGGGGTATCTATGACACCTGTGATGTGGCATCTAAAGCTGCGGCCCAAGGTATAGTGATGCGCAGACTCTCCTGGCTGCGTGCCTCTGACCTGGACAACTGCACCCAGCAACGACTGGCGGATGTCCCTTGCTGGGGGGATAACATCTTTGGCGAGAAGGTCGAGCAGTTGGTGGACCAACTACACCAGCGGGAAACCGCTCTTGACAAGCTCTCCCACCGGGCGCCTTTAGCATCCACCTCAGCAGGTTGGACATTTTTCCCGGGCCAGGCAGGCTGCGCCCTATGCCTACAACAAGCGTAGGTACACCCAGCCGGCCCGAAGGCCTCCTCAGGCACAGGGACAGTCCCAGCGCGCTCGTTCCCGTCAACAGCGTGTGCCTAAGCAGCCCCCTGCGCCTCCACAGCAAAAGCCGGGGACGGGCTTTTGACTGGATCCATGGGAACATAGCCGCCATCAAAGTGTCCGTACCGGACGACCTGCCGGTCGGGGGGAGGTTGAAAAGTTTTTCACCAAAGGTGGCCTCTGATAACCTCCGACCAGTGGGTTCTCCAAATACACCCTGAATTTGACCTCCACTCCACCAAATTGACCACCGGGAGCCCAATCCTTCAGCTCCCATCACAGGCAGGTACTTGCAGAGGAACTCTCCGCCCTTCTCAGCGCCAATGCGGTTGAGCCCGTGCCACCCGGGCAGGAAGGGCAGGGATTCTATTCCAGGTACTTCCTTGTTGAAAAGAAAACAGGGGAGATGCGCCCCATCCTAGACCTGAGAGGCCTGAACAAATACCTGGTCAAAGAGAAGTTCAGGATGCTTTCCTTGGGCACCCTTCTACCAATGGTTCAGAAAGACGATTGGCTATGTTCCCTGGATTTAAAGGACGCTTACACTCACATCCCGATACTGCCAGATCACAGACAGTATCTCCGATTCCGTATGGGGACACGGCACTTTCAGTATTGTGTGCTGCCCTTTGGGCTCGCCTCTGCACCATGGGTATTCACGAAGTGTCTATTGGTGGTTGCGGCGTATCTACGCAAGCTGGGAGTGCATGTGTTCCCGTATCTCGACGATTGGCTGGTCAAGAGCACCTCAGAGGCAGAAGCTCATTGGTCCATGCAGTGCACTATTCACCTTCTGGAGCTGCTGGGGTTTGTGATAAATTACCCGAAGTCCCATCTCCAGCCAGTCCAATCTCTGGAATTCATAGGAGCGCTGCTGAATTCTCAGACAGCTCAGGCCTTCCTTCCTGAAGCAAGGACGCAGAACCTTCTATCCCTTGCCTCTCAGACCAGAGCGTCTCAGCAGGTCACAGCTCGGTAGATGTTGAGACTCCTGGGTCATATGGCCTCCACGGTTCATGTGACTCCCATGGCTCGCCTTCTCATGAGACCTGCTCAATGGACCCTAGCTTCCCAGTGGTGTCAAGCTACCGGGAATCTAGAGGATGTCATCCGTCTGCCCATCAGTTGCCGCAATTCGCTGCACTGGTGGACCATTCGGACCAATTTGACCCTGGGACGTCCATTCCAAATTTCACAGCCCACGAAAGTGCTGATGACGGATGCATCTTGCCTGGGGTGGGGAGCTCATGTCGATGGACTCCACACCCAGGGTCTGTGGTCCCTCCAGGAACAAGATCTTCAGATCAACCTCCTGGAGCTCCGAGCGGTCTGGAACGCGCTGAAGGCCTTCAGAGATCGGCTGTCCTACCAAATCATCCAAATTCGGACAGACAATCAGGTTGCAATGTATTACACCAACAAGCAAGGGAGCACCGGATCTCGCCCCCTGTGTCAGGAAGCCGTCGGGATGTGGCGTTGCGCTTGCCAGTTCGGCATGCTTCTCCAAGCCACATACCTGGCAGGCGTAAACAACAGTCTGGCCGACACACTGAGCAGAGTCATGCAACCGCACGAGTGCTCGCTCCATTCCAGAGTGGTACGCAAGATCTTCCGAGAGTGGGGCACTCCCTCGGTGGACCTTTTCGCCTCTCAGACCAACCACAAGTTGCCTCTGTTCTGTTCCAGACGACAGGCACACGGCAGACTAGCGTCGGATGCCTTTCTCCTCCATTGGGGGACTGGCCTCCTGTATGCTTATCCTCCCATACTTTTGGTGGGGAAGACCTTACTAAAGCTCAAGCAAGACTGCGGCACCATGATTCTGATAGCGCCTTTTTGGCCCCGTCAGATCTGGTTCCCTCTACTTCTGGAGTTGTCCTCCGAAGAACCGTGGAGATTGGAGTGTTTCCCGACTTTCATTTCGCAGAACGACGGAGCGCTTCTGCACCCCAACCTTCAGTCTCTGGCTCTCACGGCCTGGATGTTGAGGGCGTAGACTTTGCTTCGTTGGGTCTGTCTGAGGGTGTCTCCCGCGTCTTGCTTGTCTCTAGAAAGGATTCCACTAAAAAGAGTTACTTTTTTAAGTGGAGGAGGTTTGTCGTTTGGTGTGAGAGCAAGGCCCTAGAACCTCGCTCTTGTCCTGCACAGAAACTGCTTGAATACCTTCTGCACTTATCAGAGTCTGGCCTCAAGACCAACTCAGTAAGGAATCACCTTAGTGCGATTAGTGCTTACCATTATCGTGTAGAGGGTAAAGCCATCTCTGGAGAGCCTTTAGTCGTTCGATTCATGAGAGGCTTGCTTTTGTCAAGGCCCCCTGTCAAGCCTCCTGCAGTGTCATGGGATCTCAACGTCGTCCTCACCCAGCTGATGAAACCTCCTTTTGAGCCACTGAATTCCTGCCATCTGAAGTACTTGACCTGGAAGGTCATTTTCTTGGTGGCAGTTACTTCAGCTCGTAGAGTCAGTGAGCTGCAAGCCCTGGTAGCTCATGCTCCTTATACAAAATTTCATCATAACAGAGTAGTACTCCGCACTCACCCTAAGTTCCTGCCAAAGGTGGTGTCGGAGTTCCATTTTAACCAGTCAATTGTCTTGCCAACATTCTTTCCCAGACCACATACCCGCCCTGCTGAACGTCAGTTGCACACATTGGACTGCAAGCGAGCGTTGGCCTTCTATCTGGAGCGGACACAGCCCCACAGACAGTCCGCCCAATTGTTTATTTCTTTCGACCCCAATAGGAAAGGGGTCGCTGTCGGGAAACGCACCATCTCCAATTGGCTAGCAGATTGCATTTCCTTCACTTACGCCCAGGCTGGGCTGGCTCTCGAGGGTCATGTCACGGCTCATAGTGTTAGAGCCATGGCAGCGTCAGTGGCCCACTTGAAGTCAGCCACTATTGAAGAGATTTGCAAGGCTGCGACGTGGTCATCTGTCCACACATTCACATCACATTACTGCCTCCAGCAGGATACCCGACGCGACAGTCGGTTCGGGCAGTCAGTGCTGCAGAATCTATTTGGGGTTTGAATCGAACTCCACCCTCCAGGACCCGATTTTGTTCTGTTCAGGCTGCACTCTCAGTTAGTTGTTCTTCGTAGGTCAATTTCTGTTATGCCCTCGCCGTTACGAGGTTCCATTGACCTGGGTTCTTGTTTTGAGTGAGCCTGAGAGTTAGGGATACCCCAGTCGTGAGAACAAGCAGCCTGCTTGTCCTCAGAGAAAGCGAATGATACATACCTGTAGCAGGTATTCTCCGAGGACAGCAGGCTGATTGTTCTCACCTACCCTCCCTCGTCCCCTTTGGAGTTGCGTTTTTACTCATTCCTTTGCTTGTCATTCAACTGAGCGGGAACGGTCGCACACGGGCGGGAAGACGGCCGCGCATGCGCGGTGGGCATGCCCTGCGTGCGGGACCGCCCGTGAAGTTTTGTTCCGGTTGGTGGGGGCTGCCGTGGACGTCAACCCAGTCGTGAGAACAATAGCCCGCTGTCCTCGGAGAACACCTGCTACAGGTATGTATCATTCGCTTTCTGAGTAGCAAATGGAAAGCTTCAGCTATAAGTGGTACTGCTTCAGATATACTTTTTGGAAGTACTTAAAATTCCATCTTCAATAAGTCTTCAGAGGACCTTGAAACCATCTTGGGGAAGCTGAGCAATCTTAAATTGACATAGAGTGGAGGAGTAGCCTAACGGTTAGAACAACAGACTGAGAACCAGGGGAACTCAAATCCTACTTCAGTTCCTTGCCATCTTGGGTAAGTCTATTCCCTCAGGTACAAACTTTAGATTGTGAGCCCTTCAGGAATAGGAAAACTACTGTACCTGAATGTATACTATTTTGATAGCTTTGGGGCTAGGTGGTTAAAAAAAATGCCTTGCTTGCTTTTCTAAAAAGCCTGAGCCACCCTCTGCACTGAGTAACAGTTTTCAATTCCTCTAGTATGGATTTGTATGACAGTCTCATACTAGGTGGTCAGCATCTGAACAGCCTCAATACTGGTAGCATTATTTGACTCATACTTAAGCAAAGGTCCCTCTTGGACAGGGAAAGGATCCCAAAGAGCCTCTAAAGTAGGGATTCTCAGGACACACCCAGTGAGTCTGGTTTTCAATGTATCTACAATGAATATGCATGTTTTCAGGATGTCCACAATGAAAACGCCTCACTTGCATGCAAATCTTACTCATAAATATTCGTTGTGGATATCCTGAAAACTTGATGGGTCTAGGTATGCTCCGAATACTGGGTTGGGAATGGCTGCTTTTTCAATCAGCTCCAGATTTGTTGAACAGGGTTGATCCAGTCCTGTGTTTACCCCCATTGCACGCAGGGGCTTGTAATCCTACACTTTTCTTTTTCATTAAGAATTTATTGCATATGTATTAAACATAAAAGAAAACATAAGAAAGAATACAAATTAAATAAATAAGGCATCAGATCTCTGTCCCATGTCAAGGGGAATCACATAGAAAAGATGAGAAGTCTAGGCAATATTGCAAACATAACTTATTGCCTAATGTAACCACATTATCACTCTGAATAGTAGGTTTATCAGAAAGAAAATTCTCCAAGTGTATAGGATCCAAAAAAAGTACAGGAATTATTTCCATATGTAATCCAACATTTACAGGGAGGTGGTGGAAATGAAAACGGTAACGGAATTCAAACATGCATGGGATAAACATAAAGGAATCCTGTTCAGAAGGAATGGATCCTAAGGAGCTTAGCCGAGATTGGGTGGCAGAGCCGGTGGTGGGAGGCGGGGATGGTGCTGGGCAGACTTATACGGTCTATGCCAGAGCCGGTGGTGGGAGGCGGGACTGGTGGTTGGGAGGTGGGGATAATGCTGGGCAGACTTATACGGTCTGTGCCCTGAAAAGGACAGGTACAAATCAAGGTAAGGTATACACAAAAAGTAGCACATATGAGTTTATCTTGTTGGACAGACTGGATGGACTGTGCAGGTCTTTTTCTGCCGTCATCTACTATGTTACTATATGTTACTATTTATTTATTTGTTACATTTGTATCCCCCATTTTACCACCTATTTGCAGGCTCAGTGGTTTCCATAGTACTGGAGAGGCGTTTGCAGACTCCGGTGTAAGAATAAAGTTCATGTGGTACAGCCACATAAGGGAATCGTACAATGGAAAAAAATGTTGCCCATATTGCTAAAGCTTTAGGATTCAGCTTCAGAAAGGTTTTTCTTAGTTGAATAGGATTGGCCACATCTGGAAATATCATGATAACTTGGCCACAAAAAGGGCAAATATTTGTTAGAATAAGGTGGTTATTTTAGAAGCTCTAGTCCTGTTTTGGATGTCTGAAAACTGTCATTTAGATGTCCCTATTACATGGATATCCAAATCTCGATTTTATAAATCCAGAATATAAATGTCTAAAACTTCAGTATGTCCATTGTCTATATGTCAAGTGGGCGTGGTCTGGGTGTGTTTTGGATGGAACTAGAGAGGGGCCAAAAGATGAAGGTCCAACTCTAATTGCAGAAGGAGAAAGGACATTTATGTCCAAAAACATGAACACCAGCTACAATCCAGAGTTTGCAGGTTCAAGTCCCATTGTAGTTTTCCTTTTTTTTTTAATTGTGAGCCCTCCAGGGACATAAAAATACATACTGTGACTTCCATTATCCCCTCCAGTGCAGAATTGCTCAATTGGCGTACCTTTCTGTAACCTGGATGTACCAAGGTATAAATATGAAGTCACAGGCCTGAAAACATCCCAATTGGCCTGCCTTGAATCAGAAAAACATCCTGGACCTGACACGGCACCAGCAGCAGGACAGTTTCTAGAGCAGAATTCAATAGGGAGCCAACGAGCCCTCCAGCACCCATAGGTCCTGCAGCGGCCTCCCTCTCCAAGTACACAGGTTTCCATAGTAATGGGAAGCCCATGCAAGTTGAGGGGGGGGGGGGGGGGGGGGGGGGGGGGGGGGGGGGGGGGGGGGGAGCACAGCGCCAGAGGGATCATAGGTCCTGCACTGAATTCTGCTATGATACTTATTTTGTTGCTGTTGCAACTGCAGATCATGATTAGCTGCAAGGGAAGGGATCTGTCTACCTTAAGGCTGCCAACTGGATCCTGATTCTCAGGACAGGGTTGATTCAGTCCTGGGTTTACCCCATTGCTTGCAAGTACTTGTAGTTCTGATTTCCCCATTGCATTCCCTAATAAAAGCAAGACTACAAGTTCCAGCATGAACTAGGATAAACCCAGGACTGGATCAACCATGTTCTGTGAATCTAGATCCAGTTGGCAGCCTTAGTCTACCTGGGAGAGGGGAGAATCTGGATGGGGCAGTTGGTGGGGGGGGGGGGGGGGGGGGGGGGGGAGCACAGGAAGTCTACTTCTTTGCATACAGGTACCATCACTTGAAATCCAGTCCTGTTGCTTAAATTTTTTGTATAGCCCTCTGGGGATACCCTCACCTCAGTGTGGAAAGATTGTTATATTTCTAAGCCCTTCTTTTTATTTATTTTATTCTTTTTATTTTATTGCTTCTCTCTGCTTACCTCAGAAATATACCACCTACTTTCCCAACCCTCTCCCTCGGGACATTAAGAAGGTAATTCTCAAAAGGTCTTCTACAGTTGGGCACTAGGATGAAGTGCGCTTGGCATGAATTCTATAATGGCAATTGCACACGTGGAGTTTTATGTGCCTAACTGTAGGCCCACCTCTTCAATGTCGCCTTCGGCACCTAACCACTACACCTCTATTCAGGAAATCTTGACTGCCCCAACTTGACATTTCGTCCTTTAGATTGTAAGCTCCTTCAAGCAGGGACTGTCCTTCTTTGTTAAACTGTACAGAGCTGCGTAACCCTAGTAGCGCTCTAGAAATTACTACTACTACTACTATTTAGCATTTCTATAGCGCTACAAGGCGTACGCAGCGCTGCACAAACATAGAAGAAAAACAGTCCCTGCTCAAAGAGCTTACAATCTAATAGACAAAAAATAAATAAAGTAAGCAAATCAAATCAATTAATGTGAACGGGAAGGAAGAGAGGAGGGTAGGTGGAGGCGAGTGGTTACAAGTGGTTACGAGTCAAAAGCAATGTTAAAGAGGTGGGCTTTCAGTCTAGATTTAAAGGTGGCCAAGGATGGGGCAAGACGTAGGGGCTCAGGAAGTTTATTCCAGGCGTAGGGTGCAGCGAGACAGAAGGCGCGAAGTCTGGAGTTGGCAGTAGTAGAGAAGGGAACAGATAATAAGGATTTATCCATGGAGCGGAGTGCACGGGAAGGGGTGTAGGGAAGGACGAGTTATGTTAAGTAGTAGTAGTAGGTGCGAGCACTTACACCAAATGGTTGGTGTAAATGCTGACACCTGTAGGTGGTTAGAAACATAAATGCAAGTGTTCTATAATTTTCATGTGCTAGGCACACCCCTGACCAGCCCATGCCCCTCCCAGGTCCATAAATGCAAGTGTTCTATAATTTGTATGTGCTAGGCACGCCCCTGTCCAGCCCATGCCCCTCCCAGGTCCATAAATGTAAGTGTTCTATAATTTGCACGTGCTAGGCATGCCCCTGACCAGCCCATGTCCCTCCCAGGTCCATAAATGCAAGTATTCTATAATTTGCATGTGCTAGGCATGACCCTGACCCAGTGGCATAGCCAGACTTGACATTTTGGGTGGGCCCAGAGTTAATATGGGTGGGCACTATGTATATAGGTATGAGTAGTGTTTCATGGGATACTACAAAATAAGGCCTTAGAATGCACTTGATGATGGATTTCTAAGTAGTCTGCCTAACAGCTGCATCAGTGTAAACCACATACATAGCAGAAAAACCAATATTTTTAAATATAATTACATTTCCCATATCTTAAAATTGACCAGACATAAGTCTACTACAATAACAAACCTCTCAACACACGACAGGATCTTGCAATATAAATACACAGGAAAGATGTATTCAAATTCTGGTAGCATCTCAATAATAGCAATACAAAATCCCTTAACTGTCAGGTACTTTGTGAAGTAACACTAAATCCTACAAAGAAACTTTTTAAAGCCTATGTTGCAAGTCTCAACACCAATTCTGAACACGAATACCAATAACAGTACTTTTATAAATGCAGCAGTGCATATACATAACAGCAATACACTTCCCATTGGAAAAGTCAGACTCATACAACCCGACACAAACTACATGTCAGCAGAATCTCTCACCTTGGTCACACGCAGAGCACATATCAACTCTCATCAATTACAGAATAGAGGACCAAACATTAGCAATTGTCCTGTAGACTGGCATCAGTCCATCCCTGCCCTTCAGCCTGGCATTGGCTTTTCCCTTCCCTACCCCATCATCCATCTCTATAGCCCAGCATCAGCCCTTCCTTTCTCTACCTTACCCTCTTCCCCATTTTTCCCCGTAGCACTGTATCAGCCCTTCCCAATCATTCATCCCATAGATAAGCCCTACCCTAACCCCCCACCCCGCCCTTTAGCCTAGCATCAGCTTTGTCCTACCCCCTACCCATCCTCCCACGGTCTGGGAACTCTTCCCCCAACCCTGAAGGATTAAATATAAGACTTTTTTTTTTAATGTCCTGGGCACTGCAGAGCCCACCTCCACCCAGAAACCTGCCTATATTAAATTTAAAACATTTTTTTTTTAATTTGTAACCCGGGCATTGCAGAGAACAACCCCCAAAACCCATCAACATGAAAAATATACAACCTTTTTCAGATTGTAACCTGAGCATTATAACAAATTTATTGTTGGTGGGCTTCTGGGTGGGGGTGGGCTCTTCACTGCCTAGTGAAAAAAGGTATATTAAAATTATTAAATATGCCTTTTTTTAACCTAGGCAGTGAAAAGCACACCCCCACCCACCATTAAACTGTACACGATGTTAAAATTAAAAAATATATATTTATTTTACCTGGCTTGGGCAGCTGGGCTTCGGTGGTGGTGGCAGATAGTGGAGCAGACTCAGAGCGCAATCATTGTGCTCTGCTCCATGTGTGCTGTTGTGGGGCCACAGGGGAGTGCTGCTGAGGCTGGGCAGACCGGCAGAGTGGAGGAACCGTACCTGCGATGATAGCCGGCACAGTTTCCCCTCCCATGCAGCACTGCGGTGCCGTCGCGCATGAGGGGGAGGAGCAGAGCAAAGCAAAGCAAAGCAGCAGAGTCCAGAAACTTCAGAACTGGATGGGGACTCAGGGAGTGAGCGATGGAGTAGCAGCGCCAGCGTCTAACACTACAATGGCTGCAGCCGCTGCACTAAAAACAAAATTAGGCAGAGGAGGACCGGACAGCTGCGGGCTGCCTGGGTGGGCCTGAGCTGAGATTGGACAGGCCTGGGCCCACCCGTAGCTACGCCCCTGCCCTGACCATCTCATGCCCCTCCCAGACCCATAAATGCAAGTGTTCTCTAATTTGCATGTGCTAGGCATGCCCCTGATGAGCCCATGCCCTCCCAGGTCCATAAATGCAAGTGTCCTATAATTTATTTGCATATGCAAGGCACACCCCTGACCAGCCTATGCCCCTCCTAGGTCCATAAATGAAAGTGTTCTACAATCTGCATGTGCTAGGCATGCCCCTGACCAGCCCATGCCACTCCCTAGTCCATAAATGCAAGTGTTCTATAATTTGAATGTGCTAGGCACGCCCCTGATCAGACCATGCCCTTCCCAGGTCCATGCCTTCCTTGCAGTTACATGCTCTGAAATTTGCACACATGGGTTATAGAATACTGACTAGTGGCACTTAAGCATGTAACTGCTAATTACTGCTAATTATCACCAATTATAGCCAATATTTATTTATTTATTATTTTGATTTTGCTCACACTTTTTCAGTAGTAGCTACTACTGTTTATCATTTCTATAGCGCTACAAGGCATATGCAGCGCTGTACACCATACACTAAAAGACAGTCCCTGCTCAAAGAGCTTACAATCTAGTTCAAGGTCAGTTACATTCAGGTACACTAGGTATTTGGTTAATGCCAATTAGCAGCCTGCTAATTAAGTTACACACGTAACTGACTCTATTCTATAAATTGTATGTGCAACTTTGCACACTATTCACAAGTTGGGCGTGCAACTTTATAGAATTAGAGGGTAAGGAAACAGATTTTGGCAAGTCTGCTGACAAATCTGTTCAGTAGATAGTTTAGAGACAGGGGTGGTTCATTGGCCACTAATGGAATGTGTAACTTCATTTAAATATCAGGCCATATCTCCCTGAAACAGCAGGGACTGTGCAGGAGAACTGAGCGTTCCTTTAATTAACACATTCCGCTCTGTCTCTAACAGCAAGGTCTGGGCAGAAGAACTGAGTATTCCTTTAACACATCCTGCTCTGCCTTTAACAGCAGGGACTGTGCAGAACCAAATGTTCCTTTAATTTACACATCCCACTTTGCCTCTTACAGCAGGGACTGTGCAGAAGTAATGAGTGTTCCTGTAACATTTTTTCAAGCATGTTTCTCCTGCAGTATTTTAATACAACCAAGTGATGATAAATTGATTTTACGATAGTGTTTTTAAGTGAAAAGATCTTCTCAGCACACACCAAGTCATTTTAATTCCATGTTTGCCCTCTTTACTAACAGCTAAATTCACTCATACCCTAGGGAGATAAGGCTTCAAATTTCTGCAGAATGATTTTTTTCCCATGGAAATCTATTTTCTCTGTAAATGTTTTTGAACGCATTTAAAAGTGGAAGTGAGGGAGGGAATGGGTTAGACTGCAAAAACCGCTGCCAAGATTTTCAGTGGTAAAGTGAGAGAGGGAAGAGGAGGCCTGGAATGAAGGAACTTGGGCAGGGGCATTCTCGGTGGACAAGTCAGCCATCCTGCTGTTGTCACAGGTAGGTAACCTCGTTGTTCCTCAGCCATCCTGCTCATCACAGGTACTGTAGGTAACCTAAGTGCCCCTCAGCCATCTTGCTCTTATCACAGGTAGGTAACCTCACTGTCCTTCAACCAACCTGCTTTCTACTAAGAACCCACATTACAGTGGTGGCATAGCAAGAGCTGATTTGGGGGGGGGGAGGGGAGGGCCCAAGGTTCACATGGAGAAGCACTAGGCATATTGGTCTGCCTCATTCTGCACCACCGGTCTCTTGCTCAACCCCCCTCCTTGACCCACCCGTGCCACCACTCTCTCCTGTCTCCCAAGTCTCACACCATTACTTTCACTTGCAAGAGCCATCATGGCCAGCCTTGCCACTAGGTGGACTTTGCTTCTACCTAGGCAGCAGAATTTGTGGGGAAGAGGTGCTGCTCTAATGCAGGGGTGGGCAACCATGGTCCTCGAGGGCCATAACCCAGTCAAGGTGTCCACAATGAATATGCATGAAATGTGTTTGCATACAATGGAAGTAGTATGTGCAAATCAATCTCATGCATTTTCATTGTGGAAATCTTGGAAACCCAACTGGGTGGTGGCCCTTGTGGATTAAGGTTGCCCACCCCTGCTCTAATGCTTGCAAAAGCCTTTCCCCTGCCCCCCACCTTCTCCCATGCCAATCCTGAGCTTAAAGAACAGTGGTCTGCTCACAGTGGCATCTCTAGACAGAAATATTTCAGGTGGCAACAGGGAGCAAGCAAGAAAAGGGGCAAGCCAAAGTGGCATCTGCACGTTACACCCACCACATTACAGTCCACTCCCCCACCTGCCTTTAAACTAGCTATATAAGACAGTACAAGAAAACATCTCCAGAGCCATCTTTGCATAACCCTTCCCAGCCAGTTTCAGCACCCAGTCCAACTGCTATTATAATTAGTAGCTTTATTCAACAGATTTGTTTAGGTGGGAATGATATTTGAATTACTACTACTACTACTTAACATTTCTAAAGCGTTACTAGGGTTACGCAGCGCTGTACAATTTAACATAGAGGGACAGTCCCTGCTCAAGGAGCTTACAATCTAAAAGACAAGTGAACAGTCAGTCCGATAGGGGCAGTCAAATTGGGGCAGTCTGGATTTACTGAACGGTAAGAGTTAGGTGCCGAACGCAGCATTGAAGAGGTGGGCTTTAAGCAAAGACTTGAAGATGAGCAGGGAGGGGGCTTGGCGTAAGGGCTCAGGATTAGCTAAATTCTCAATAAAAGCCCTGACCCTCTAGTTCTGTAACACCAACTCCATATTTCCCATGAGTAGTATACGCACAGCCAAAGAAAAAGGTTTTATTCATTTGCAGAATTTCCCTAATCTTTTTGTGTTTTTCTTCTGTTTTTTTCACACACTCATAAATGTGCACCTTGTATCTGTGCCTAAATCTTTTCAACATGCATAGCAATTGTATATGCGCATACAACTAATTTGCACACACAGATTTTTTTAGGTGTCCATACGAACCCAGTGCACACTCCTACTGATACTGAACAAGGAGCTATCCCCTTTACAACTCCCATACAACAAAATACTCAAACTGTCATGCCACTTCAGGAACTTCCATCGCCATAACACAATACCCTGCAAAAGACACTCAGAGAACCTATACAGCAAACTTACCATACCGTAACAGCCCTTACTATCAAGACTACTGCAGCAGAGCTGCCTATGAAAAAACAGCACTGTAAATATTACACCAGGCCTTGAGTAGCAATACACCTTCTACAGGTAAATTAGAACAAGCTGGACTGTTACACATTAGCAGAATCCTTCACCTCTGTTCCGCATGCAGAACACAGACAGATTCTCACCTATAGCATAGAAAACCACAAATAAACACATGCAAGCAAAAACTGAAATGGAAATCCCACAAAAGCCTAACTCTAGGTAGTGCAGTACAGGAAAGAGAAATGGAAATTCATTTTTTTCTGTACACTGAAAACTACAAAAATGGAAAGGATACACATTTCTCAAAGCTGACACATTCCAGTCTCTAGAAATGTAAAATATTTTTTCTTTTCTACCTTTGAAGTCCCAGTATTTTATTTTTCTAATCCTATTGGTTCTAGTCTCTTTTCCACTTTCTTTTATCAGTATCTTCTTTCCATTTTTTTCTCCTCTTGCCTTCGTCCATTCCTTTTCTATCTTTTATTTACAAGATCTTGATAGAAACATGACGGCAGATAAAGGCCAAATGGCCCATCCAGTCTGCCCATCCTCTGTAACCCCTAACTCTTCCTTTTCTTAAGCGATCCCACGTACTTATCCCTTGCTTTTTAAATTCTGACAACAGTCCTGGACTCCACAACCTCCACCGGGAGGCCATTTCACGCTTCCACCACCCTTTCTGTGAAATAATACTTTCTTAGATTACTCCTAAGACTATTCCCTCTTAACTTCATCGTATGCCCCCTCGTTCTAGAGCTTTCCTTCAGTTGAAAAAGGCTCACTTCCTGTATATTAATGCCCTTGAGATATTTAAATGTCTCTATCATATCTCCTCTCTCCCTCCTCTCTTCCAGCGTATACATGTTGAGGTTCATAAGCCTGTCCCTATATTTTGTGTGTTCAAGACCGCTTACTAATTTTGTAGCCGCCCTCTGGACTGACTCCATCCTGTTTATATCCAGAACTGCACACTGTACTCTAAATGGGGCCTCACCAGAGACTTACACAAGAGCACTATCACCTCCTTTTTCCTGTTGGTCATCCCTCTTTTTATGCACCCAAGCATCCTTCTGGCTTTGACCGTTGCTTTCTCTACCTGTAATCACCCCCCCCCCCAAGTCCCGCGCTCTTCCTTTGTACACTTCACCCCCTATACTGTACCGTTCCCTTGGATTCTTGTGACCCATGTTCATGACCCTGATCACAATATAATAAAGCAGCTAAGTGGTTTACAATCAAACAGCAATAAAACAAGAAACACAGTGAGAAAGAGGAAAGGAGAGGAAAAAAAAGTGCAGATAATGTGAAAAAGAACTGAGATGAACTGTGTTGGGCCCAAAGGATCCATTTTTTAAAAAACATTTGAATAGAGATTGCTCATTCTGAAACACAGGCAGTAAAGTTCCAAAGTTTATGGACAATGTAACCAAAAGCTGTGGTGTGAGTGATGGAGTCTCATATGGGAGAGAGGTGGGAAGGATAAAAGGGTCTGTTGGGAGGAGCAAAGCTGACAAATGGGGACATAAGGGATCAGATGTTGAGAGAGAGAATCAGGTGCTGATGATGTCAAGAGGCCTGTAAAGACTAGGCCGAGGAGTTTAAACTGTAATTTTGTGGAAACCAGTAGCCAATATTTAGTAAATCAGTAGTGGAGCGACATGATCGTATTGACAAACATTGTACAGAAGCTTAACTGCAGTAGATTGAATGAGCTGAAAACATTTCAATGCAGAAAGCGGTAAG
Organism: Microcaecilia unicolor; assembly: GCF_901765095.1. Lineage (NCBI taxonomy): Eukaryota > Metazoa > Chordata > Amphibia > Gymnophiona > Siphonopidae > Microcaecilia > Microcaecilia unicolor. The sequence continues at coordinate 166,207,307 of NC_044041.1, forward strand.
TCAGCACAGAGGGCTTTACAGTAGTCGACATGAGACAATAACCAACAATAGAACAAGAACTCTGATGGATGAAAGAAGAAGAAAGGGTTCGACTTCTCGAATCTTCTGTAGAGAAAAGAAGGAAAAACTAATAATAGTGTTAAATTGATGCTTAAATGTTAATTTGGTGTCAAAGATGACTCCCAAAAAATCTTCACAGTGTCACTGAAAGATAGGGTATGAACCTCAATACAAGGAAGGTAAGGACAACCTGATTGGAAAATGTGGGTACAAATGCAGAAATAAATAAATATAGTGCGACTTAAGCTGTGCACGCAAATACAGTCATATTCTGTATTTGCGCACATAACTTAGTTAACAAACCAATCAGCACTGATAATTCCCAATTAACAAGCAATTATTGACACTAATTAGAATTTATATGCACAACTAAGAATATTCTATAACATGATGTGCATAAATTCTAAGGCACATCATTGAAAGAGGGCATAGCCATGAGCGAGTCATGGGTGTTTCTAAAATCTATGTGCATCTTTATAGAATATACCCGGTCTGTGAGTAATTTAGGCATCAGCAGATGCCCCAAATAAAATGTGGCGTAAATGGCCGCAACTAAATTTAATCATGTTGATGGGCACTCAGTGTATTCTATAAACCACGCAGAAATTTTAGCTTATTCTATAAAGTCTGCCTAAATTAAGGTGTACTTTATAGACTATGATTAGGCTTTTTCAGGCATGATATATAGAATCTAACCCAAAGTGAGTAAGGATTAGGAAAGTGAATTACCCCACATTTGGTAGTGTTAAGAATAGTAGATTTTCTTTATACCATGAAGAAACTAATTAATTTATTTATTTATCAATGTATTTATAGTCCACATTATCCCCACAAACATGCATGCTCAATGTTACAAAACCAGAGAGAGAGAGAGATCTCTGGGTGATATCAGATACAAATTAGAATTGAAGAGCAAAAGTGCAAGAAAGAAAAGACACTTTACATAGAACATTACAAAAGAATGTGTCCAACCAGAATCCACGTTTGCATGCTTACAGGGGTTATAGTCCTATACAGGTCCTGTAGAAAATGTTTTTGCAAACAGATGCGTTTTTAGTGCCTTGCGAAACAGAAGGTAGTCGCTCAGACTGGTTATGGCTCTGGGAAGTGCATTCCAGTTGTGCGCACTGATGAAGGGGAAAGCTTGACGCCTGAATAGAGCCATGCTTACATCCTTTCCAGTTTGGGTTATGCAAGGTGAGATATAATCGAGATATTGGGTCAGCATTTCTGGCAGGCAAGCCGATAATGTTCAGCATGTAACATTAACCCCCAGGTTCTATATATCATGCCCAAATTTCTGCACTGCACAAATAAATGTATTTATTTATTGCATTTGTATCCCACATTTTCCCACCTTTTTGCGGGCTCAGTGTGGCTTACAATATGATATGAATAATGGAAATACAATATGTTACAACTTGGTTATGGATTACATTGTGCAGAGTTATGCGAGACAATCGAAGTATCGTTAAGAATGTAACAATGGGACATAGACATTGAAACATTGGAAGGAGACAATGGGAAGCTTAAAGGGCAGAATTAAGACACAAAGACATATGGTGTACATCTTTCTGTGAGTAAATGTATGAGTGATGTGAGATTACGGGGGATGAGAGATCAGAAGTGGATATATGGCGCATTGAAGATTAGTGAGTGTGGACTCTATGTGTTTTGGCTCTTTCCGTAAATTTTTTCGAAAAGATGGGTCTTCAATAATTTGCGGAAGGAAGCTTGTTCGTGAATTGTTCTTAGGTTGCGCGGCAGTGTATTCCAAAGCTGCGTGCTCATGTAGGAAAAGGTTGACGCGTGTAGAGTCTTGTATTTCAAGCCCTTGCAATTAGGGAATTGACTAATGTGCTCGGAAGCATCAATAATACATGTGATTTGACAGTCTTAAAAATTTGTGCGTGTATCTTGCCGCACACTATTCTAAAAAGCACAGTGCGTAACTTCAATCACACATATCTGAAAAGGGGGTGTGGCCAGATGGTGTTCCAAAACGTTACATGCGGATTTCCATTGGCATTTACACCTGCTTTTAGCAGGCATAACTATGGTGCCCAGAAGTTAGGTGCTGGATCCGCACTGAACACTATTCTAAAAAGGATGTGCTCCCTTTATAGAAAAATGCTAACCCCTATTTCTGTAAAAGTCGCTAAAAATTGCACATACAAATTTGGGCACATGCCCAATTTAATTGAATAACAAGCAATTATTGGCACTAATTAGATTTAATTGGCATTGACGCGTGTAAATTTAAATGCGAGATCTGCACCTAAAATTTACACATGATCTGAAAAATGGAGCGAGTGTTATGGGTGTAACGGGGGTTTCCTAAAATGAACACGTGTTATCATAGAATAACGGGGATTTGCACCTAATATAGGTACTTACATTGGCACCATGTTTCACATGGTGCAAATGGCTGCACCTAAAGTTAGAGATGAACTAGACTTCTATAGGGGCACAGGTTTCCTCTCTCATCAATACTAATTCATATATACACTAGTAAAAAAAGCCCCGTTTCTGATGCAAATGAAACAGGGGCTAGCAAGATTTTCTTCTGTGTGCATGTGGGAGTGTGTGTGTCCCTGCCCTCTGCCCTCTCTCCCTTCCCCTGTGCTGTCTGTCCCCTCCCCCCTCGGAGTCGAGTCCTTCAGTGTTAAGTTTCCTGCTGTGCTATGTTTGTGTTACAGAGATAGTGAGGGCTTCTGGCCTCTCTCCCCTCCCCCCTCTGAGTCCTTCACTGTTACAGAGAGAGCGATTTGATTTCGTGCTTTGCTGTGTTTTCCTTCACTGTTTGTGTTACAGAGAGAGCGAGGGCGGGGCAGACACTCATGGGGAAACCGGATTATCTCTCCCCCTTCACACTTCCGGCTGGAGGCTTCATTTAGAACGTTGGTGCTGCCTTTTATATATAGAGATATATAGAAAACCAGTCTTACAAGTAAGCAGAAGAACCTTAATTCTTAGGAGGAAATCGCCTCAAGAAGCACCTCTTGTCGCTATACTGCAGAAGGAGGGTTAGGACTTCTTCATCACGGGCGAAAAAAACCTCCTAGTCTGTATCGCTTATTTATAGTCTTTTTTCAAAGGAAAGCAACCTGCTGTATGTCTTATATTAACTTTAAGCATAAGTACTTAGCTTGAAGGTGTATGCTTTCCTTCCGTTCTTCAATGCCACTCAGACCGTGGATACAGACTAGGAGGTTTTTTCGTCCGTGATGAAGAAGTCCTTGCCCTCCTTCTGCAGTACAGCGGCAAGAGGTGCTTCTTGAGGCATTTTCCTCCTAAGAATTAAGGTTCTTATGCTTACTTGTAAGACTGGTTTTCTATATATATATATGAATTTGCACCTAAAGTTAGGCACGATTCCCGGGCATAAGAGTTATTCTATAAATTGTGCCTAACTTTAAGTGAGGCTTATAGAATAGTGCTTTTTTTGGTGCTGATTTTTTTGGCATCATGTATAGAATCTAGCCCTTAGTGCTCAATTTTTTCAGCACTGAATTATCAGCACCATTTATAGAAATCCTCCTATGAAGAAAAAGGGCATAAGATCTGAGTATTGTTTGCATAATAAAATGAGCTGAGTGGGAGTATAAGAGGACTGGGAGGGTGTGGGTGTTCAACGGGTTTGCGTGATGTGAAGGAATCGTTTCTCTCTTAATGATTCAAGATCCACTTATTTCTCTTTCTCCTGGATGACTTTCCCCTTCCTCTGTCTTTTTCTGTCTCCTTCTTTTGCTCCCTGATTCCTCCTGTCTACTCCTCACTGTCTGTAACCCTTCCCCTATTCCATCCAGAGCTGGCCAACCAATAGGCAGGACTAAGAGCAGCTTCAGTTTAAGCAAAACCATGGGTCCTGACAGACACACAAACACAAAGAACCATTTGGGCACACGCCCAATTTGCATGACCAATTTAATTGAATAACAAGTAATTATTGGCACCAATTAGATTTAATTGGCATTGACACATGTAAATTGAAATGCAAGATCCGCACCTACAATTTACACATGATCTAAAAAACGGAGCGTGTGTCATGGGTATAATGGGGGTTTTCCTAAAATTAACACGTGTTGTCATAGAATAACGGGGAATCCTATAAAAATGCAGGTTAAACACTTTAACCTGCATTTTTATAGGATTTTTTCCTGTGATGATCATGATTGTTGAGTTTAGTTATCAAAGTCTTGGGGGGGCAGCAGCTGCGGGCTAGAGACATGAAATTAATTTGGGGAAGGGGAGGATATAAGGCTGAAGGTTTGTCTAGTGTGCCCACTATCTTTGCACTTGCTCGACTTCCTTTTACCCTTTCAGCTTTAAATCCCTATTCCATTCTCCTCCTCTGAGATCCCCTTTCTGTGCCCATGTCCAAATCCTTTTCCTTTCTTATATTCTCTATCTCCTCTTCCCTTCCAAGCATCAATTGCACCCCCCCCAAAAGGATTAAATAAACTGCACACACAAGAAATGTCTGAAAATGTTTATTTTTTAATATAGAAATAGATTCAAGATTATGTAAATGTGCCATACAGTTGCCACAGAATCTTGACAAACTGGAATGGTTCCAAGCCCAGCCTAAAGGATGACATCCTGGGGTGCAGTCCTGCAGACCTCCTGCTTAATAACTTCATGGATTCAATGTGGATTTCATTTCTTTGGACCTGTTCAATGTCACTGGCTTGCCTGGCACATGCTGGTTTAACACACCCAGTTATTCTAACTGCATCTGTTAACTGTTAAACCAAATGTGTTTGCAGAAGGTTAAATGTCTTGCTTACCCTTTTTTTGTTAGAGAACCCGCCTGTTGGGTAATCAGAAGAATGTGGGACTGGCCGACTGGGTGGAGCTCTGGTCTTCTCTATGCTGCTGGGCCATATCACTGGGCAAAGAAGCCTCTATTGTCTCCTGTATCTTCAGAGTTTAGCACCTTTGCTAAAATAGTTGATCAATAACCAGTTAGGTATTTTAACAGTGAAAAGAACCTGTTCAGCCTCCCTTGTAAAGCCTTCCCATCAGAGAGAAATCTTGCCAACCTCCCCAGAAACACAAACACATAGCAAAGATTATTCCAGACTCCGACTCTGGATAATTCTTACATCAGTCCAATAAAGACCATCACGGAGAATTTGGGTTTCTTCAAAATCAGCATGACTATTAGAACTTATGCCATTTCCCTACCCCTCTTCTTATTCTCTCCCTCTCCTCCATAGTCCCCTCCTCTCAAATTTTCTCTTTTCCCAACCTCCCTTCCTCAGTCCAACCCCTCTCCCCTTGGTGTTTGGCAGGTTGTATAGGAGGCCCCCAGACAGTGGCTGGCAGCCAGAACCTTTAATATTGTTCTTCTAACTGTCTTCCATTCTTCTCTTGGAGGCAGATGTAATAAAGTGCATTATTGCTTGTTAAACCAGTTAAGTTACGTGCATTGTTACGGAATACACACGGATTTTGGTATGGAATGCTAGACGCACTATATAGAATCCGGGGGTTAAACCCTATTTAACTGGCCAGGAGCTAACTGTGTACAAAGACTGAAGCAGATGTCAGTGCACAGCTCAATTAAATCTTGTATTAATTAAAATGCAAAGGACCTTAGGAGAAGTAAAAGCTTACCTTGCTCTTCTATAGGCATTAGTGAGCATACAGGACCCCCAACTTTTTTTTTTAGCTTTGTTCAAGGGAATGGGTTAAAAAAAACCCAAAACTTGGCAGGAGATGAGGAGCTGAGGAAAGGGTGAGCAGGGAGGAACAGTAAAGTGCTGGACTGCTGCCATTCAAATGATGCAATAAAGTTTTAGTAAGTGCAGAATAATAATGTTCATATACAAATAGCATTCCAGCACATTTTTATTATTAGGACTTATTTACTGCCTTTTTGAAGGAATTCACTCAAGGCGGTGTACAGTAAGAATAAATCAAACATAAGCAATAGACAATTACAGCAGTAAAAATATTCAAATAACAATATAAAGTATGGCATAGTACACTACTTATAATGTCAACACAGTACATAATAGAACATTTTAATCAGTGGCGTAGCCAGTGGTGTGCTGGTAAATTTTTAACAACAGGCTCTCTCCCCGGTCCACCTCGGCGCCCCCCCCCACCCCCCCATCCACCTCTGCGCCCCCCCATCCACCTCTGCGCCCCCGTCCAGCCCTGCGCCCCCCACCCACCTCTGCGCCCCCCCAAAAAAAATTGCAGAGCTGGCTATACCCGGGGGGGGGGGGGGGGGGGGCAGCAGCCAACACATTACTCTCTCCAGGAAAAAAAATTTAAATGATCCCAGGTTCCAATCTAATTCATGTTTAATATGGGATAAAATGCCATAAATAAGTAAATAAACATAAACTTTTAACGTTCAGCACCTGATTCTCAAAGTGGACATATTCCAAACACTATAATGAAAATAAAATTATTTTTTTTCTACCTTTGTTGTCTGGTGACTTTGTTTCTCTGATCATGCTGGTCCAGTATCTGATTCTGCTGCTCTCTATCTGTTCCCTTGACTCCGTTTCCAGGGCTTCCTTTCCATTTATTTCTTTTCTTTCCTCCTTTCTTCTTCATTTCTGGTCCTCCGCATACTTGACTGTACAGTGGATCCAGCTTCTGCCTATTTTCTCCATCCATGTGCAGTTTCTCTCCTCACTTCCTTTTCCTCATCTAATCTCCTTCCTCTATCTTCCCTCCATGTCCAGCATTTCTTCTCTCTCCCTTCCCTTCCCTCCATCCATGTCCAGAATTTCTCTTGCTCTCCCCGCCATCCATGTCCTGAAACTCTCCTCTCTCCCCTGCCCCTCTCTATCCATCCATACCCAGCAATTCTCTTCTCTCCCCTGCCCCCTCTGCCCAGCAATTCTCTCATCTGCCCATCCATGCCCAGCAATTCTCTCCCCTGCTTCCCTCTGCCCATCCATGGCCAGCAATTCTCTCCCCTGCCTCCCTCTGCCCATCCATGCCCAGCAATTCTCTCCCCTGCCCATCCATGGTCAGCAATTCTCTCCCCTGCCCCCCTCTACCCACCCAAGCCCAGCAGGTCTCTTCCCTGCCCCCCTCTACCCACCCATGCTCAGCAAGTCTCTCCCCTGCCCCCCTCTACCCACCCATGCCCAGCAGGTCTCTCCCCTGCCCCCCTCTGCCCATCCATACCCAGCAATTCTCTCCCCTGCCCATCCATGGTCAGCAATTCTCTCCCCTGCCCCCCTCTACCCACCCATGCCCCCCTCTACCCACCCAAGCCCAGCAGGTCTCTTCCCTGCCCCCCTCTACCCACCCATGCCCAGCAGGTCTCTCCCCTGCCCCCCTCTGCCCATCCATACCCAGCAATTCTCTCCCCTGCCCATCCATGGTCAGCAATTCTCTCCCATGGCCCCCCTCTACCCACCCATGCCCAGCAGGTCTCTTCCCTGCCCCCCTCTACCCACCCATGCTCAGCAAGTCTCTCCCCTGCCCCCCTCTACCCACCCATGCCGAGCAGGTCTCTCCCCTGCCCTCCTCTACCCATCCAGTGATTCTCCTCCCTCCCCTGCCGCTCTGAAGCATGTCCAAAGATGTCCTTCGCTCCCACCATCCCCTCCCGCTCCCCTCCGTCTTTTTTTAATTACCTCCGTCGAAGCGCCGCCATTTAAAGCCCTGCTGCGTGCTGGCCGGCCGTCTCCAGGCTTCCCCTGCTTGATTCAGATGATGTTCATGCCTTAGTCCCGCCTTCATTCTGACGTCATTTCCTTTTTTCGCGAAGGCGGGACTAAGGCACGAACATCATCCGAATCAAGCAGGGGAAGCCTGGAGACGGCCGGCCAGCACGCAGCAGGGCTTTAAATAGCGGCGCTTCGACGGAGGTAATTAAAAAAAGATGGAGGGGAGCGGGAGGGGAGGGTGGGGGCGAAGGACATGGTTGTACATGCTTCGGAGCGGCAGGGGAGGTAAGCATGGCTTGTGATGGCGCCCTCCTGCCATGCTTACCTCCCGCAATGGAGCCGGTTCGCCCCCAACAACCGGCTCGCAAGAGCTGTCAAAATTTAACAAGTGGCTCTTGCGAGCCGGTGCGAGCCGGCTCCAGCACACCACTGGGCGTAGCCAAGGGTGGGCTTGGGTGGGCCCAGGCCCACCCACTTTCAGCTCAGGCCCACCAGTAGCAGCACACCTATGATGTGGCCGGCAGAGATTCCCAAGCTGAAAACTCCCAACAAATGTCCCTCCTGCATATCTTATAAATAGCAGATCTTCACAACGGTCCCACAGCCTTCCCTCTGATGTATTCCCGCCTATGCGGAAACAGGAAGCTGCATCAGTGGGAAGGATGTGGGGCCAACATGAGTAGTGTGTATTAGTTGCTCCTCACTGCCGATGAAAATCTGAAATTTAAAAGGTGTGCAGGGAGGGGGGATATTTGAGAGACCATATGGCATGCAGGCGAGAGGAGAGACCAAATCACCTATTGGATGGGGTGGGGTTCTTCTGCCCACCCATCTTGGGCCCAGGCCCACCCAAAATTGGGTGCCTGGCTACGCCCCTGATTTTAATAGACAGCTTAGGGTGTAAGCAAAGAAGGAGCATATAGATAGGTAAGAGAGTAAGAAGAAAGTTGCACGTGAGGTCAGAGAGATGGCTAAATATTATCTCAGCTAGGGCTGGAGTGGATAAACATGTCCTGCTGCAGTATGTGCAGCCTGTATCATTCCTTGTGTGTGTGATTAGTAAGTTAGTTACTTCTTCCATTAAAGGCCTGGTTGAAGAGCCAAGCTTTCACCTGCTTCCTGACGTAGAGATAGTCTTGTGTTAAGCGGAGCCTTTCAAGGAGTGCATTCCAGAGTGTGGGGGCTCACTTGCTGGTATCATATTGTGTAATGTCTTTTGGAGATGGTGTGGTTAGGGATACTCCATGGGAGGGCCTTAGTGTCCTTGGCCTTGGAGGTACTGTATGTAGAGGATCATCCTATATAACATATGAATATGTAACTTCACAATATTTTTGCACAAATATAGATGCTGCTGTTAGCACACCCCATGTGCACATGGTGTTAGTGCACAATTTGTTTAACTCATTTGATTTGCATAACATTTAACTTCAGCACTGGGCACAAAATATTTTTTTACATGTGCATTAGGAAGCCGAGCATGGTTTACTGCACTGCCCCCTTAATCTTTTCCTGAGAACTGCTTTCCAATTCCTCCCCCCTCCCCCCCCCTGAGGACCTTTCATAATGGAGCAGGGGTATGTGCTTTGTGAGGTGGACATGAAGGTGAAAACAGCACCAAAACAGACAGGCTGAGATAGTGTTGAGGGAAGTGCAAGGCAGTGACGTAGCCACAGGTAGGCCTGGGTGGGCCAGGGCCCACCCACTTTGGACTCAGGCCCACCCAAAATTGTGACATTCTTGCTGTGGCTGGTGGGGATCCCCAAACCTTGCCAGCTGAAGATTTTTTCTCCTTGGGCAGCTCTCGCTTTTCCAAATGTCAGCTAACAGCACTTGCCTTGAGCTGACGTTGGGACCGGCCTCTCTGCACATGCTCAGTTTTTGCACATACAAAAGCACTGAGCATGCACGGCCTGCTGGCAGCAGCATCAGTTTGAGGCAAGTGCTGCTGGCTGCCATTTGGAAGAGTGCTGACTCCGCGAGAAGGAGGAGAAAATCTTCAGCTGGCAGGGTTTGGGGATCCCCACCAGCTCAAGTATTTAATATTTGGGGTTTGTGGGCAGGGAGGGGTGGAGAGAGGAGCAAAACAGAGGGGGATGGGTGAATTCTATGCGCACCCACCTTGGGCTCAGGCCCACCCAAAATTGTCCATCTGGCTACACCCCTGGTGCAAGGGTTGTGTTCTTCTGTGTGTATATTGACTCCTCTGTAAGAAGCCAGAAGAGGCCAAACGTGGGAGTGGAGCATAGAGGGGCTGATGCAGAACCTTGCATTAAGAGCAGAGATTTTCAACCTTTTTTGTCTCACAGCATTAAAATTGTCAGGGCACACCCCCACACACGGTCCAGCATTTTACCTTCTTCCCCTCTCACCCCCACCCGCACCGACACATATAGTCCAGTATTTTACCTTCTCTCCCCCCTCCCCCCCCCCCCCCCCCCCCCCCACACACACACTTACCCTCACAGAGTCCAGCATTTGCCTTCTCGTAGGAAACTGCAGTGGTTACCTGTGTTGGACAGAATTAAGTTTAAATTGCTGACTTTAATTCATAGGAATCTGCATCAGGAGTCGTCAAGATATTTAAGTGATTGTTTACGTTGGTACTTTGTTTGGAAACATCTCGCTTGTTGGATATACCAGATTTCCTGCTTTTTCGATATGAATTTACAAGGGAAAGAACATTTTCAGTAGCCGGCCTGGATGAATGGAATAAACTGCCTCTCTTCCTTAGAAGTCAAATGAATTATCAGGCATTTAAAAGACTGTTGTGGCAATAATTATTAGCACAAGCAACTTAGGGACTCTTTTATTAAGCTGTGGTAAAAAGGGCCCTGCGTTAGCAGTGGCGGCCGTTTTTGTTATGTGTTGAGGCCTTTTTTACTGCGGCGGTAAAAAGCCTGAAAAAAAGAAATGGCCATGTGGTAAGTTTGCACTTAACGTGTGGCCATTTAGGGGGGAAAACTTACCGCCACCCAGTGGCGTAGCTACGTGGGACCAGGGGGGCCCTGGCCCCCCTGCCGACGACCCTCTCAACCCCCCCCTTTGCTTGCGGGGAACCCCAAACCCCGCCAGCCAAGGTCCTCTTCTTCCCGTAAAAGGCTTCCTTCTGTTTCTGACGTCCTGCACGTACAACGTGCAGCAAAGGTAGGCGACGGCGGGTTGGTGATGGGAGGGGGGGGGGTTGAGAGGGTCTTCGGCAGGGGGGGCAAAGTTGGTGGTGGCGGCAGCAGCGGGGTCAGCAATGGCAGAGGGGGGCAATGGCTGGGGGGGGGGGGGGTCGGCCCCGTTCAATTATGGCCCTCAATGCTACCTATCCACCAATTCGATCCACCCTATCACTATGATATAATTTGTACCCCGGTACGACAGTGTTCCACTGGTTATCCTCCTTCCACCAGGTCTCAGAGATGCCTATTATATCTAATTTTTCATTTAGTGCCATATATTTTAACTCTCCCATTTTATTTCTTAGGCTCCTGGCATTCGCATATAGACATTTCAAACTATGTTTGCTGTTCCTATTTACATCATGCTTAGTACTTGACAGTATTAATTTGCAATCTTTTGTTTTATTTTTATTTAAGGACACCTGATCTACTACGGTCTCTTTTGCAACCTCACTATCAGGATATCCTAGCTTCCCTGTTTTGGTGATATCTTTGAAAGATACCTTATCCCGAACCATGAGCTTTTGAGTGACTGTCAGCCTCCCCCCCCTTTCTAGTTTAAAAGCTGCTCTATCTCCTTTTTAAATGCCGATGCCAGCAGCCTGGTCCCACCCGTGATAAGGTGGAGCCCAACCTTTCAGAATAGGCTCCCCTTTCCCCAAAATGTTGCCCAGTTCCTAACAAATCTAAAACCCTCTTCCCTGTACCATCGTCTCATCCACGCATTGAGATTCCGGAGCTCTGCCTGTCTCTTGGGCCCTGCGCGTGGAATGGGTAGCATTTCAGAAAATGCTACCCTAGAGGATCTGGATTTGATCTTTCTACCTAACAGCCTAAATTTGGCTTCCAGAACCTCTCTCCCAGATTTTCCTATGTCATTGGTACCCACATATACCAAGACAGCCGGCTCTTCCCCAGCACTATCTAAAATCCTATCTAGGTGATGTGTGAGGTCTGCCACCTTCGCACCAGGCAGGCAAGTCACCAGGCGATCCTCACGTCCACCAGCCACCCAGCTATCTATATGCCTAATGATCGAATCACCAACTACAACAGCTGTCCTAACCTTTCCCTCCAGGGCAGCACTTGGAGACATATCCTCGGTGCGAGAGGATAGTACATCCCCTGGTAGGCAGGTCCTGGCTATAGGAGTACTTCCTACTTCACCAGGGTGACGCTGTCCTTCTTGGAGACCTCCCTTCTCCAAGGTAGCACAGGGGCTACCAGACTGGAGGTGGGTCTTCTCTGCAACATCCCTGTAGGTCTCCTCTATGTACCTCTGTGTCTCCCTCAGCTCCACCAAGTCTGCTACTCTAGCCTCAAGAGAATGGACACGTTCTCTGAGAGCTAGGAGCTCTTGGCATCGGGCACACACATATGACATCTCACGAACTGGGTAATCATACATGTGACACTCAATGCAAAAGACTGGATAGCACACCCCTCTCGCTGCTGGACTGCTGACTCCATTTTAGTGCTTTTGAGTTTTTCAATAATGTAAAACTTGCTACAGTATTAAGGATATTAGCCTAATATAAAAGTGTCTTTTAGTTTATGTGATAGTATATTGTATGATTTATTTAGTGTTTCCTTCTTAGATGTTAATGATATGTATTTAAAACTCTATAAGAGCACTCCTTGCTTGTTACCCTAATTACAATAACTGACTATAAATGAAGAGTTGTCCTAGGGGTGGGCAGGAAGACTAAACTAGATCCTGCAGTGCCTGCTAGATTCTATATGTTAATGCTGTGGTACAAAGTTTTTAAAACTATGTGGAAAAGACTATGGAGACTAGTTGATAAAATTTGCTTTTTATATTTTTAGTTTGCCTATCATTAACCTACAATTCCTCCTTTACACCCCAATCCTTAAGTTCCCAAAGCAAAATAGTGTTCACTTACCAGAGAAATGTCCTCTTCTCTCGGAACTTCTCAGAAGATGTTTGCCACTGCTGGTGCAGTTTGTTCTCCTGTTTTTTGTTTCATGTTCTTTTCTTGTAGTAGTATCTAATCTGCTGAATGAATGTGTTACTTTCTTATCGATATATTTTAGTTCTTTTCATCACTTTTTATTTTTACATTAATATTGTACGCTGCCTTGATTTATTATTAGTTAAGGCAGTATATCAAATTATCCTAAATAAATAAGGGGTTCTTTTAAATAGGTGTGCTGAAAAATGGCTTGTGGTAGTGTAGGTGCGGGTTTTGGGCGCATGCCAATCCATTTTCAGTGTGCCTGTAAAAAAAGGCCTTTTAAAATTTTTGCTGAAAATGGACGTGCAACAAAATCAAAATTGCCGTGTGTCCATTTGGGGTCTGCAACCTTTCCGCCAGCCATTGACCTAGTGGTAAAGTCTCACGCAGTAATTGGGTGGTAATGACCTATGCGCATCAAATGCCACTTGGTGCGCGTCTGATATGCGCATCCGAAAATAAAAATAATTTTTTGGCCGCGTGTATTGGACGCGTACAAAAAATGAAATCACCGCAAGAGCCACGCGGTAGTCAGGTGGTAACTCCATTTTGGCACGCGTTGGGTGCGCGTAGACCCTTACGCGGCTTAGTAAAAGGGCCCCTAAATAAATCTGCTGGAAGATCAAAGGCCAGAAGATACAAAAACCTAAGACCTTGCTCCTGTGTGGCGTTTCTGTTGTTAATAATCAGTGGATGACTCCGCTGCTAGTAGAGCCTCCCACTAATTGGACACTCTCTTTGTTTTACCGTGTTCTTGAAACTTCCAGCCTTCTCTGAAAATAGTCAGAATCTGCATTTGTCACCTACTAGGCTGCCTGTCTACAGATGAAGTCAGACAGGGGCGGACTGACAGTGACATGGGCCCCCGGGCATTAAAGGTCATTGGACCTCCCCAGCCACTGCCCCCCCACTGCCGCCCCCCTCCCACATACTACAGCTCCCTACCACTGCAGCTACCACCCCCCTCCCACACACTACAGTCCCCAGAGCCTCAGTGGGCCCTTCTCAGTCCTACCTCAAAGGGCCCTGGTGGTAAAGTGGTTTCTTGGGTGCAGGAAAGAACCCCACTCTTTCCTGCCCACTACCACTATTCTGCCCGGCACCGCCATGTTTTCAAAATGAGTGTCGAGACTTCCCACGGTAGTCTCGTAGGTCTCAATAGTCTCAGCAGCCATTTTTAAAACATGGAGGCGCCAGACAGAATAGCAGCAGCTGGCATGAAAGAGTGTTGTTCTTTCCTGCCCCCACAGAAGCCAGGGCCTTTCAAGGTGAGACGGAGGGGGGGGCTGGCCCGTAGAGACTCAGGGGGGCTGTAGTGTGCGGCGGTCGGGGGAGGGAGGAGAGCCTCTGGGCCCCCTAGAGCCTCTGGAGCCTCAGGCACTGCCTGGTTGCCTGAATGGTCAGTCCGTCCGTGAGGTCAGATCAGGGATGTTATTCTATTGGTGGTTTAAAGCAGAATTCAGGCAAACCCTCCTCACTGCTGAATTCCTTAGGCTGCTACACTACTAATCACAATCCCAGTGAGAAACCAATATTATGACAACCTTCAACTCAACCCAGTGCAAATGGATTGGAAAACAATCTTGATTGCTTAACCCTTTTTAAAGCATACTTTTGATTTTTTTTGTTTAACAAATGTGTTCTGTGCTGTAAAAATGAACAGTGCAAAAAACTGTGCAGTGATTACAAAAATCATTTAAACTCTACTTGTTTTCTGTTCTCATTGATCTTGTGTCTACTTCCCAAATCTCTTTCTCCACAAATAAGCAACTTTCAAAATCCTTACTGAGTCCAACTTCAACCATGCTCCTTTCCCTGCTGTAAATTAGGGTTAAAGATAGAAACCAGAACCCTCTACTAGCTCCTAAATTGAGGATGGGGTGGGGGGATTTGAATTGCACATCAAAAACACATGGAAGGAAACCCACAGGCCACAAACCACAAAATAAATTCAAAGTGGCAGTCTGGAGACTCTACCAGTAATATCTTTATCCTTTTTTATCTTTGTGGAAACATTTATACCACATTTTATTAACAAAGAGTCAAACAAGTCAGTTTACAATTTAAAACATACATAAAATCAGAGACAAAAACATTTTACATATCATTGCCATGACATGTCCCCCTGTTGAACCACTAACCTTTCCTATCCAGCAGGTAATCAATAGAAATAGAATAAAATAAAACAGAGAAAAGAAAATAAGATGATACCTTTTTTATTGGACTAACAATACATTTTTTGATTGGCATTCGAAGGTAGCCCTTCTTCGTCAGATCAGAAATAAGCAAATGTTGATAGATGACAGTATATATCAAAGCATTACAGTGACAGTCTAACAGGGTGAGGGTGGGGTGGGTTAGGTGAGAGACAGGGAGGGCCGAGTGGATGAGGGACAGGGAGATATGCATGGTGATAAGAGGGTGACACTCGGCCCTCCCTGTCTCTCATCTTGACTGATGAGCCTGCCAGATTGATTGAAGTTCCAATTGGTGAGAATAAAGATCATTTCTAACACTTATTCTCCTAGTCTGTGCCTAAATTTCTTGACTGCATATCTATTTCTCTGAACACACCTACACAAATAATTCCCCGTAGTGTTCACATAAGCAAGGAAACTCCTACTCATTAGTGCATTATGTGGGAGAATAGATGCCCTAAGATACACTTAGACACCAGGCGTCAGAAAGCCGAGATCAGGGGTAACAGACTTAAAATGAGCCTTCTGAAACCAACTCTTCACCTTCCTGGGCACGGGTCCCCGGGAGATCTAGAGAGGGTACATTAAAAACATAAGCCTTTTTAGCCACCACCTATACCTGTACTTCCATGTCCCTGAATTCTAACAGGATCACTCTCAAATGTTAACCTTTTCCTTTCTACCTCTCTGGATTCCATCAATTCCCTGCCAATGTAGACATGTTATGCTTACTCAGGTCCTTATTTATTTATTTTATTTATGTAAACAATTTATATCCCGCATGATCTAAAATCCTCGGTATGGGAATCCCTGCCGCTGCTGGCTAACGTCAGGGAGATGCTGCTGCTGCCGGGTAACACTGGGTAAATGCCATTCCTGAAGAGTGCCGCCTGAGGCCCTTGTCTCAGGTGGCCTAATGGCCGCCCCTGTCTCCAAAAGACATTACACAATGTGATACCGGCAAGCGAGTAGCCCCCACACTCTGGAAAGTACTGCCTGAAAGGCTCCGCTTAACACAAGACTATTTCTACTTCAGGAAGCAGGTGAAAGCTTGGCTCATCAACCAGGCCTTTAATGGAAGTAGTAACTAACTTGTTAGTCTCACTCACACACACAAGGAGTGACACGGGCTGCACATACTGCAGCAGGACATGTTTATCCACTCCTACCCTAGCTGAGATAATATTTAACCATCTCTCTGATCTCATGTGCAACTTTCTTTAAATCAGTGACCTTACTTTCTAACTCTTCTTACTCTCTTACCTTTCTGTATGTTCTATCTTTGCTTATACCCTTCACTGTCAATTATAATGTTCTATTGTGTTGACATTGTAAGTAGTGTACTTTGTATTGTTATTTGAATATTTTTACTGCTGTAATTGCCTATTGCTCATGTTTAATTTATTCTTACTGTATACCGCCTTGAGTGAATTCCTTCAAAAAGGCGGTAAATAGAGTAGTAATTTGTTATAAATCGTAATCAGTGTGTCATTTGGAGGGGCTGGTTATAGGGACACTCTAGCATGTGTTATATGTAAGCCACACTGAATCCGACTTTGCTTGGGATAATGTGTGATATAAATGTAAAAAAAAAAAAAAAAATCCTTTATCCTCCACGTTTCAAGACACTGCCTATCCTGCTGGATAATGATGGCACAAGGAAAGCAAGTTTGGTCCAGTGAAGACTAACTCAAAATAACTTGTTCCTTAGCTGGGCCCTAGTATTACCATACTAAAATAGCAACCATACCATGCCTCTGTGGCTATGTTCCACTAATGTTAAACAATTAACTGGATTTCTTGAAAGAATTATATAAATGTAGGATGCATGACTAGGGACACAAACATACACTTATTTATTCAATATCACAATTCCTCATGTAGAGCCACAAAACAACTTTTTAGGGCAGATAGTGTTCCTTTTATTATCGACCAGATAGAGGTAAGAGTTTTCAGTTTTGGCACAATATAAGTCATCACAAGAACAAACTATAAGAAAACCAGTGGACTGAATTAGGGGCTTATAACCCATTTATGTTTAAACAAAAGAGATCTGCATGAAACAAAATATTTAATTTTAGTTTAACTTATAAAACCGCTTGCTCCTGAAACATGTTCAAAACAGAATAATCAATTTGTGTATCTAAAAGGCAAACTTCTGCAACACAGATGAAGATGTGATTCCATGTGCCCCAATGAAAGGAGAGTTTAATTCTACTTCCATTTAATTTCAGTATATTCTATCATCTTTATAACACCAGGCTTCCCAAGGCAGATTACAACAACAGTTAAGATGAACCCATCAGGAAACAGGATAGCCTCACTGAAATCTGGACATCTGTATAGAAGAACAGTGCAGAGAAACGAGCACAAACTAGAGTTTATAATTGCGGTTTCTACCAGCAACAATAATTTTTGATGCTGTTTTAGTGATATTCAACTTTTATTTCTTTACTCCCTCCAGCTTTTAAGGCACTGTCTATCCAACTGAAACAGCTTTAGCATTGTTACAGATGGATCAACAATTAAGAACGACAACGTGTATGAGCAGATCATAACTTTGCTTGTTTTGAACCGAACGGCAACGGCTGCGTGGGGGGGGGGGGGGGGGGTGTTGGAAACAGATTACCCAAATTGGCTTCACCCTCTCTTCTGCCTGTCTCTCCCATACAGGTGGTCACTTTTTACTTCCCTGAAGCCTTCTCCCTCCTGCACCGGCGAATTGATTCACAGTCAGCCTTCTGCCAGCGTCGGGGCCTCTCCTCAGGTGCGTCCCACCTACTCTTTATTTTATTTATTTGTTGCATTTGTATCCCACATTTTCCCACCTAATTGCAGGCTCAATGTGGCTTACATAGTACCGTAAAGGCGATCACCATTCCAGTATGAACAAATACAAAGTGATTTAGTGGTAGAATAAAGATCATTGTAACAGACACATTAGGGAATCGTAGGGGGGAATAAGTTATGTCCAGTACGAGCTTTGTTTTCGTTGTGTTGCCGTGTTCGGGCATTTACGTTGGATCAGTAGGGTATGCCTTTTTGAACAGGTTAGTTTTTAGTGATTTCCGGAAGTTTAGGTGGTCATACGTTGTTTTCACGGTGTTTGGTAGTGCGTTCCACAGTTGTGTGCTTATATAGGAGAAGCTGGATGCATAAGTTGATTTGTATTTGAGTCCTTTGCAGCTTGAGTAGTGGAGATTTAGGTATGTTTTCCGCAGAGGTGGAACGCGCCTGAGGAGAGGCCCCGACGCTGGCAGAAGGCTGACTGTGAATCACTGGTGCCGGAGGGAGAACACTTCAGGAAATTAAAAGTGACCACGTGGACGGGAGAGCGCGGGCAGAAGAGAGAGGAAAAGATTAAAGACTCGGGAGGGAGAGAGCAGAAAAAAATATTTACTGGCTTGAGGCGCATAGGCACCATTTTTTCTAAACAGCTGTTTAGGGGAGCGACCGCTCCTCCTGCACTCCACCTAGCTACGCCACTGCTTTTAGGACCATTAAAAAAGAAAGAGTCCAAGGGAAAAATGCAGAAAAACAAGCCATTTGGATGTATGGAAGGCCAGCATTCTTAGTAGACTGGCCACACAGATATCCCAGCAGAGCAATGGGGCACTCTAGAGGGCTCTGCAGCAGGGGCGTAGCCAGACACCCAATTTTGGGTGGGCCTGGGCCCAAGTTAGGTGGGCAGAACTGCACCCTGTCCCACAAATGATTTGGTCTCTCCCTCTCTCGCCTGCATGCGATATGGTCTCTCAAACATCCCCCCTTCCCTGCATACCTTTTAAATAGCAGATTTTCACCGACAGCGAACAGCAACTAATACGCACTGCTCATGTTGGCTCCACAGCCTTCTCTCTGATGCAACTTCCTGTTTCCATTTAGGCAGGACTACATCAGAGGGAAGGCTGTGGGGCCGGTGTGAGCAGTATGTGTCAGTCGCTGCTTGCTGCAGGCCAAGATCTTCTATTTACAAGGTATTCAGGAGGGACAGTTGTTGGGAGTTTTTGGCTGGTGGGGCTTGGGGATCCCTGCCAGTGACATCATAGGTGTGCTGCTACTGGGTGGGCCTGAGCTCAAATTGGGTGGGCCTGGGCCCACTTGGGCCCACCCTTGGCTACGCCACTGCTCTGCAGTGGACTTCATGTAAAAGGCTACAGGTACACATCTCACCGTTACCCCCTTATACGGTTTGATGAAGCATTTGTGAAACACAGACTATGTCGGGGGCTTTTGGATTTTAAATTCACTATTCAAGGAACGGGAAAGAGAACCACCAGATCCTATTAAGACACCATTAAAGGAATCATTGGGATTGAAATTGAGTTGTTTCTTCAGGACATTGGACACAAGCCCTCATTAAGATAAGTTGTCTTATGATAATATTGAACATTCTAAAAAAAAATTGAAACAATTAATGGACATGGATGTGTGCAATGATGGGTTAGATGGTGGCCTCTTTTCACATAAGGTGATTTGAGCACCGAGTCTGAGTATATATATATTATTTAAATAATTAATTATTGAAGAGCATAATAAAAATTTAAATAAATAAAAACATATGATAATTTCTGACATTGATATATTTAATATCAGCAGTAACATCAAACATCAAAATGCTTCAGAACACTATGGAAACTAAGAAGAATATGAGCTATTTCCCTAGACAATCTTTCTGGATACTGGTCCAATTAACGATACTACCACAACTAGACTACTGCAATGCAGCATACGTAGGGTTTATTTTATTTATTTGTTACATTTGTATCCCACATTTTCCCACCTATTTGTAGGCTCAATGTGGCTTACATAGTACCGGAGAGGCCTTTGCAGGCTTCAGTGTGAACAAATACAGAGTGATGTTGTGGTAAGATCAAGTTCATGTGGCACAGCCACATTAGGGAATCGGAGAACGGAAGAGTTGTGTTATGTCCTTTATGTGCTTTAGTTTGGTTGTGTTGCAGAGATTAGGCATTTAAGTTGGATCGGTAGGGTATGCCTTTTTAAACAGGTTGGTTTTTAGTGATTTCCGGAAGTTTAGGTGGTCATATGTCGTTTTCAAGGCTTTTGGTAATGCGTTCCACAGTTGTGTGCTTATGTAGGAAAAACTGGATTCGTAAGTTGTTTTGTATTTAAGTCCTTTGCAAGGATGCAAGGAAAGCACACTAAAATTGCAGAAACAGTCCAAAACAAGGCAGCAAGACTGATTTCCAAGAAATCGAAATATGAAGGATCAATCCCACTGCTTGAAACACTACATTGGCTACCAGTCAAGGCAAGAATATTTTTCAAAACAAGCACCCTAATCTTCAAGATTCTATTTGGAATGGCACCCGAATATATGCTTAATATGAGAATGCCAGCCCAAGAAACAGAAACTACCTACATCTACCCAACTGCAAAAACACCATCTACAAAATTATCTACACAGCAGGATTTAGCTACCAGGGTTCCAAATGGTGGAACTCAATACCAAAAAACATAAGAAGCAACACAAATCTTCAAAACCTTATACAGTTCTACAGCTAATCACAAACATATCATTACCTTCCTTTCAAATCTACCTCTTCAAAAACTATGGGGCCCTTTTACCAAGGTGCGCTGAAAAATGGCCTGCGCTGGTGTAGAAGCATGTATTGGCTGCGCACAGGTCCATTTTTCAGCACACCTGCAAAAATGGCCTTTTTTGCTGAAAATGGACGTGCAGCAAAATAAAAATCAGCGCATGTACATTTTGGGCCCGAGATCACTGTCAGTCATTGACTTAGCGGTAAGGTCTCACATATTAACTGGGTGGTAATCGTGAGCGTACGTACACTGCTGATTACTGCCTGGTTAGCGCCACACGTTAGAAAATAGAAATTATTTTCTGTAGCGCATTTTGGACGCGCATCAAAATTAAAATTACCGCCCACGGCACACGGTAGCTGGGTGGTAGTTGTACTTTGATGCACATTGTAGGCGTGTAGGTGCCTATATGAATAAACATCACCAAAATTATACAACTGAACACAAAAGCTACCACTACCTTTTGCTCTTCAAAAACTCTATGAATAACCACATGAACTATAGACGCCCTCTCCACATTGCACAACACTATTGTAACTCCACCAAAATGTAAATTGTAAGCCACTTTCAACCGAAATTTGCTTTTGAATAATAGTGGGCAAGAATGCATAAATAAATACAGAATAAAATAAATATTTGAATCATTTGACAACTGTTTCCAACCTTGGCTTGATCCCAAAAAGTAGCAAGATTCCATGCTGTTTATCCCCAGGGATAAGCAGTGGTTTTCCCCAGGTCTACCTTAATAACAGTGTATAGACTTTTCCTCCAGGAGTATTTTTTAAACGCAGACACCTTAACGGGTCCTTTTTCATGCTGCAGGAAAAAGGGCCCTGCACTAGCGGTGGGGGCTGATTTTCCTATGCGCCAGGGCCCTTTTTAGTGCAGTAGGTAAAAAAGCCCCCAGACACACATGGCCATGCGGTAAGAGAACCCATTGAGGTGGCAATAAGGGCTCCCGCGCTAACCCAGTGGTAACCGGGCATCGTGCTGTGATGCCTGATTACCTCTGGGTTATCACTACGCAAGCCATTTCTGGGTGTTTTCTTTTTCCGCTCAAAATGGCGTGCGCTCAGGGCAGGATTCTGTTGTTGAGCTGGCGGTAGTCCCAGAAGAGCAAGCGGGAAGCCCATGTTGGGCTTACCGCCGCTCTGTAATAGGGCCCCTAACTACTTTTACCACTTGTACCGGCAATGAATTCCAGACATGTGCTGAGTCAACATTTTTTTTTCCTATATGTTTTCAATGTATTGCATAGTAACGTAGTAACATAGTAGATGGCGGCAGAAAAAGACCTGCACGGTCCATCCAGTCTGCCCAACAAGATAAACTCATATGTGCTACTTTTTGTGTATACCTTACCTTGATTTGTATCTGCCATTTTCAGGGCACAGACCGTAGAAGTCTGCCCAGCATTAGCCCCGCCTCCCAACCACCAGCCCCGCCTCCCACCACTGGCTCTGCCACCCAATCTCGGCTAAGCTTCTGAGGATCCCTTCCTTCTGAACAGGATTCCTTAATGTTTATCCCACGCATGTTTGAATTCCGTTACCGTTTTCATCTCCACCACCTCCCGCGGGAGGGCATTCCAAGTATCCGCCACTCTCTCCGTGAAAAAATACTTCCTGACATTCTCGAGTCTGCTCCCCTTCAATCTCATTTCATGTCCTCTAGTTCTACCGCCTTCTCATCTCCGGAAAAGGTTCGATTGCAGATTAATACCTTTCAAATAAAAAGCAGAAGACTATGAGCCCTTCATCCTAACAGGTAGACACTTTCACAAATGAAACCCAGACCTACATCTTATCACCCATTATTTCACTGAAAAGCATTTCTAACACAACTTATGTTACCTCATGGAGGGAGTCTTTTACAAAGGCACAGTAGCATTTTTAGCTAGAGATGTCCATAGGAATGTATGGGTATCTCTAGCATTTAGTGCATGCTTATTTTTAGTGCACGCTAAAAACTTTAGTGCACCTTTGTAAAAGGCCCCGGAGTGTCCGCTGATCTTTGTACTTTTTGAAAGAGTAAGCAGATGATTTGCGTTTACCTGTTCCACTCCACTCAAGATTTTAGAGACTTCTATCATCTCTCCCCTCAGCTGTCTCTTCTTCAAGCTGAAGAGCCCCAAC
Organism: Microcaecilia unicolor; assembly: GCF_901765095.1. Classification (NCBI taxonomy): domain Eukaryota; kingdom Metazoa; phylum Chordata; class Amphibia; order Gymnophiona; family Siphonopidae; genus Microcaecilia; species Microcaecilia unicolor. Next base: position 166,230,060 of record NC_044041.1, read on the forward strand.
CTCTTTCTGTTCCATCTAGGCCAGTGGCGTAGCCAGAAGGCAATTTTTGGGTGGGCCAACAGGTTGGATGGGTGGGCACTAGAGTTGCCAACTTTTTTGAAAAAGAAAAAAACAGCAAACCTGATGCACCCATGCTCTGTCCCTACCCCACTCCCCATAACTTCAATGAGGGTTGCAGTGCAGGTTTCAGTGGCTGCAGGCCAATTGAGAGCTAAGGGAAGTACAATAGACTGCACTATTCAGCCCCACTGAGCCATGGTCCTCCAACACATATATGGTATTGAAGCCAAACACATTCTGCATCCAGAGAACCTCCTGGCTGTCCACCAACAATGGATACAGAGCACAGCAAGGACAATTCTCCATAAAACTCATCATATAAAGAAATTTTGTTTTGTAGTGTAATCTCAATTACAGACATATTATAAATTAACTTTAAAAAAATCTATAAAACAAAAGTCACTCAGAACCTAGAGCAAATCTACCATGCCAACACTAACTTCCAAAAACAAAGACCCTACCTATGAAAAAGAAGTGCCTTAAATATTATAGTAGGGCCCTAAAATACAAATACATTTATCAGGAAAGCTGAACAAGCCAAATTACTACAGAATGCTACATGGAAACTTCATGCTAACAGAATACCTCAGTCACACACACAAGACACAAATGCCAAATACAGAATAAGTGACCACAAACTCTAGAAATATAAATTAAACGGAAACCCCAAGAAACTAGACCTTGCATGTAGTACAACACCAGAGAAACAAGAAAGAAAGGCACTTGCTCCTGTGCAAAATATAAAGATGGCACATGCCAGGGATGGTGTTAGGGGATGCAACTAGGGCAATTGTGCTTGGTTCCTTGGCCAGAGAAAGCCTGCATGCTGGAAGCTGAAGGAGCAGCCTGGTAATGGACTTTGGGGTCCTTTCCTAGATTTCTGTCCTGGACCCCAGCCATGTTTACCATCAACTTTGGCAAGATGTACATTTCAAATCCAACATGTTATATTCACAACATTGAAAATAAAATATTTTTTATACCTTTTTGTTGTCTGGTCATTTTTTCTCAAATCATATTGGTCCCAATTCTGGTTTCTGCTTCCCTCTGTCTTCTCTTAACTCACTTGCCAGGGTCTCCTATTTGACATTTCTTCTTTCTTCATGTCCATCATCCATCTCCCATCTCTGTTTTCCTATATTTCCTTGTTCAGTATCTCCCCTGTGTTCATATCCCCTCATCCATCATCATTCCTCTGTGCACCTATGCACCCCATGCCCAGCATATCCCTTCTGCATTCCTATTCTCTCCCTTGTCTGGTATCTACCCCCCCCCCCCCCGTGTCCATATACCCCCCTCTCCAGTGTCCAGCATTTTATCTCTATTCTATACCCCCCCCCCCTTGGTCAGGCATTACCCCTCTGTGCCCATGTGCCATCCCCATACAGCATCTCACATTTGCATCCCTGTCCCCATGCTCCCACCTAATGCCCATCATCTCCCTTCTGTATCTGTATACTTCCCTAGGTCCCCTTTCTCCCTCCTCCACACCAATGTGTCCCTCTCCTCTCTGATCCCAGCCCCCAACCAGCTTCTCTTCCTCTCTTTCCTTCCCCTTATGCATCTGGCTCTTTCTCCCTGCATCTCTCTCCCTTCCCTCTGCATATCATCATCTGCATATCCAGCACCTCTCCTTCAGCCCCCCCCCCCCACACACGTCCAGCATCTCTCCCTTTCATCCAGCCCCCCTACATGTTCAGCACCTCTTTCCCTTTCATCCAACTCCCATACATGTCCAGCACCTCTCCCCTTCACTTCAACCCTCTGCATATCCAGCACTTCTCCCCTTTCCCTCCACCCCCCTGCATATCCAGCACCTCTCCCCTTCCTTCCACCCCCCTAAATATCCAAAACATCTCCCTTCCCTCCAACCTCCCCTCTGCAAATCCAAAACCTCTCCCCTTCCCTCCAACCTCCCCTCTGCAAATCCAAACCTCTCCCCTTCCTTCCAACCTCCCCTCTGCAAATCCCAAAACCTCTCTCTCTCCTTCCAACCTCCCCTCTGCAAATCCAAAACCTCTTCCCTTCCCTCCAACCTCCCCTCTGCAAATCCCCAAACCTCTCCCCTTCCTTCCAACCTCCCCTCTGCAAATCCCAAAACTTCTCTCCCTTCCCTCCAACCTCCCCTCTGCAAATTCCAAAACCTATCCCCTTCCTTCCAACCTCCCCTCTGCAAATCCCAAAACCTCTCCCCTTCCTTCCAACCTCCCCTCTGCAAATCCCAAAACTTCTCTCCCTTCCCTTCAACCTCCCCTCTGCAAATTCCAAAACCTCTCCCCTTCCTTCCAACCTCCCCTCTGCAAATCCCAAAACCTCTTCCCTTCCTTCCAACCTCCCCTCTGCAAATCCCAAAACTTCTCTCCCTTCCCTCCAACCTCCCCTCTGCAAATTCCAAAACCTAACCCCTTCCTTCCAACCTCCCCTCTGCAAATCCCAAAACCTCTCTCCTTCCTTCCAACCTCCCCTCTGCAAATCCCAAAACCTCTCCCCTTCTTTCCAACCTCCCCTCTGCAAATCCCAAAACTTCTCTCCCTTCCCTCCAACCTCCCCTCTGCAATTCCAAAACCTATCCCCTTCCTTCCAACCTCCCCTCTGCAAATCCCAAAATCTCTCTCCTTCCTTCCAACCTCCCCTCTGCAAATCCAAAACCTCTTCTCTTCCCTCCAACCTCCCCTCTACAAATCCAAAATCTCTCCCCTTTCCTCCAAACTCCCCTCTGCAAATCCCAAAACCTTTCTCCCTTCCCTCCAACCTCCCCTCTGCAAATCCCAAAACCTCTCTCCCTTCCCTCCAACCCTCTGCCCCTGGCAAGTCCAGCACTCTTCTGTTCCCTCCCCTCCCTGCCTCCCCTTACTGGGCCAGCACGCAGCACCCCATTGACTTCCTCACCCTCTCCCACCCCTGCCGCAGCGCTTCATTTAATGTTGTTGTCGGCGCTGCTGTTACAGTTTCCCACCCCCGCGGCAGCGCTTTACACTTTACCTGACGGCAACGCTACAGATGCAGCGCTGACATCCGACGTCCTGCTCCGGGGCCTTCCGCGTCCCGCCTCCGTAACAGGAAGTTACATCAGCGTGGAAGGCCCGGAGCAGGACATCGGACGTCAGTGCTGCATCTGTAGCGTTGCCGTCAGGTAAAGTGTAAAGCGCCGCCGCGGGGGTGGGAAACTAACAGCAGCGCCGACAACATTAAATGAAGCGCTGCGGCAGGGGTGGGAGACGGTCACGGCAAGGATCTGCTTCTGGGCGGGCCTGAGGCTAAACTGGGTGGGCCTGGGCCCATCCAGGCCCACCCGTAGCTACACCCCTGATCTAGGCACCCTTCTCTGCACCTTTTCCAATTCCACTATGGGGTGAATTCTATATATGGCACCAAAAATATCAGCGCCAAAAGAAATGTTATTCTATAAACTGCGCTTAAAGTTAGGCACAGTTTATAGAATGGAGCTTATGCCCGGGAATCGCAGCTACCTTTAGGCACGGCCATTTTGCACCAACTGAAAAGTGGCGCAAATGTGCACGCCTAAATTAGGTGCGTATCCCTCCTTAGGAGGAGACAGGTACGTGGCCAGACTTCGGCGGGAGGGGGGTCCAGAGCCCGAGGTGAGGGGGCACATTTTAGCCCCCCCCCCCCCCGCTATGCAAGGCTTCGTTCTGTTTCTGTGAGTCTGACGTCCTGCACATACAACATACAATTGAATCCAGTTCCCCAGGATCAAAGTCCACTGCACTAACCACTAGGCTACACTAGCAACATTCCACGTAGAATCTCAAATATTGATATACTGCCTGTGGTTTTTGCAACTATATTCAAAGTGGTTTACATAGTATATACAGGTACTTATTTGTACCTGGGGCAATGGAGGCTTAAATGACTTGCCCAGAGTCACACGGAGCTGAAGAGGGAATTGAATCCAGTTCCCCAGGATCAAAGTCCACGGCACTAACCACTAGGCTACTCCTCCAACTAGAATTGCACACAATACTCAAGGTGAGGTCACACAATGCAGTGATATAATCCTATATAATAAAACCCACCTCCAACGTTCTGAAGCTGACTGCGTGGGTCATGGCTGAGGCATTCGTGCGCTCTGCTGGGCTACTGAAAGTCACGTACTTCCGGGAACGTCAGCCGCAGCTCTGACCAACTGCACGAGGCCCCGCCCCTGCCACCCTCGCCGCAACGCCATGCCCCCCCCAGGTTGCTGCCAACAGGCGTGCAGGCTCAGCCCTTCTCTCTCTGTTAGCTCTGGTCCCGCCCTCATTTCCTCTTTCCGCAATGAGGGCAAGACCAGAGCTAACACAGAGAGAAGGACTGAGGCTGCACGCCTTTTAACGATGATTTCTAAAACTTGGAGCGAGTGCGACTGGAACTGGGAGGGAGGGAGGAAGGGAGGGACGACGACACTAGAACTGGGAGGTAGGGAGGGGGACCCTGAATCTCAGAGGGGGAAGGGAGCATGGAGGGGGGATGGGGGAGGGGATGGGCGACCCTGGAACTCAGAGGGAGGGAGGGACGCGACCCTGGAACTCAGAGGGAGAGGAGGGGGATGACCCAGGAACTCAGAGGGAGGGGGACGACCCTGGGACTCGGAAGGAGGGAGGGGACGACTCTGGAACTCGGAGGGAGGGAGGGGGACGACCCTGGAACTCGGAGGGAGGGAGGGAGGGGGGCCCATGGCACACACTTTCATTCTCACACACACACTCTCTCTCTCACAGACACACTCGCACCCAGTCTCACTCTCTCTCTCTCCGTCACACACACACACACACTCGCACTTCACTGTCTCTCTGTCACACAGTCTCACACACACTCTCTCAAACATACACACTCCAAGGACAACCTTGCTAGCGCCCGTTTCATTTGTGTCAGAAACGGGCCTGTTTTACTAGTATTGTAATATTCTTTGTTTTATTCTCTATAACTTACCTCAAAATTCTTAGCATTCTGTTTGCTTTTTGGGCCACCTCTGCACACAGAGCCAAACATTTCAAAATATTGTTCATGATGACACTTAGATCCTACTGTGGGTGGTGACTCTTAGAACTAGATTCTATATATCGCGCTGAGATTTCTGAGTGGAAATCAAAGCGTATTCTATAAAGTACACTTTAATGTAGACCTACTTTATAGAATAAGCCTACATTTCCACGTGGTTTATAGAATAAGCCAAGCACCGGTCCACGCAACTAAATTCAGTCGCAGTCAATTACGCCAAGTAAAACCTGGTGTAAACCCCGACACCTAAATTAGCTGTGGAGCAGGTGTATTCTATAACAATGCACATGGATTTTAGAAACGCCCATAACCCACCCATTCCACATCCATAACCACACCCACTTTTCAACTATGCGACTTTTATATTTATATGTCCCTCGTTATTTATTTATTTAGATTTTGCTCACACCTTTTTCAGTAGTAGTTTAAGGTGAGTTACATTCAGGTACTTTGGATATTTCTCTGTCCCAGGAGGGCTCACAATCTAAGTTTGTACCTGAGGCAATGGAAGGTTAAGTGACTTGCCCAAGATCACAAGGCTCAGCAGCGGGATTTGAACCGGCCACCTCTGGTTTGCAAGACGGGTGCTCCTTACAGAATACACTTAGCAAGTAGTATGCATAAATTCTAATTGATGTCTAATTGATGTCAATTAGTGCTGATAATTGGTTAACATCCAACTATCAGCACTGATTAGTTTGTTAACCAATTAAGTTATGCACATTGTTATGGAATATGCTTCAATTTCCGCACAGAAATCTCAGCGTGATATATAGAATCCAGGAGTTAGTGTTGAACCTAACATGATGTGGATATAATTTGTTATTCTTCCCAATGTGAATCACTTTGCATTTGTTCACATTGAATTTAATTTGCCCAGTCCCCCAGTCTCGTAAGGTCCTCCTGCAAGTTTTCACAATCCCACATGTGATTTAACAGCTTTGAATAATTGTATGCTGTCTTCAAATCTGATCACTTCACTCATTGCTCCAATTTACAGATCATTTATAAATATGTTGAAAAGCACCAGTCCCAGTACAGATCTCTGGGGTTACTTCACTATTTACCTTTCTCTCAGTTGTGTGAATTGGCCATTTAACCCTACTCTCTGAGTTCCCAATCCACAACAGAACATTGCCTCCAATGCCATAACTTTTTAGATTTCAAAACAATTTTATTGATTTTTTAAAAGAACCAAAATAATACAACAGTAACAATAATTATCAAGTATGACAATACCATTATTAACAATTTTGTCTGGGAAGTAGCAGTAGGTAAGTTATATAGAGTAAAGGGTAATCTTAGTGTAAAGAGAAGAGAGAAGAGAAGAAAATAAAAGGGAGGGGGGATTGGAAGGAAAAACATAGGGGTCTTTTTACTAAGGTGCACTGAAAAATGGCTTGCGGTAGTGTAGGCGCGGGTTTTGGGTATGTGGCAATCCATTTTTTAGTGCGCCTGTAAAAAAAGCCCTTTTTAAAATTTTTGCTGAAAATGGACGTGCGGCAAAATCAAAATTGTCGCATGTCCATTTTGAGTCTGAGACCTTACCACCAGCCATTGACCTAGTAGTAAAGTCTCATGCAGTAACCGGGCGGTAATGACCTACGCGCACCAAATGCCACTTGGCAAGCGCCAGAAAATAACAAATATTTTTCAGGCGTGCGTAGCGGACGCACACCAAAAATGAAATTACCGCCACGCAGTAGGTGTGCGGTAACTCCATTTTGGTGCACATTGGGTGCGTGTAGACGCTTACGCAGCTTAGTAAAAGGGCCCCATAGTGAAACAGGATCTGAAAATAATGATGCTAGGTGTAATGGGAGTTGACTTTTTAAAGTTTCCTCTGAGGTCTCTTATGATGAACTTTATAAGCGTCTTCATGTCCATTTGAAGTTAGCTCATATTTTCAGCAAAGTTGAATTTTCAGTTCTAACTGCTGTGGACATTTTTTTTTTAAACCACTTCACAGAGAAAGAAGAGCTTGAGAAGAGTAGACACAATATGGACTGACAGCCATCTGGGCCCTCAGGCAATAAGGCTCTTAGGCCCCCAACCACCTATCAAAAGTGATTACTTTGCAATCAGCAATGTCTGAAATGGAAATGTTAAAAGCTTATTTTCCTTAAAAACGCCTACCTTCTTGTAGGCAAGTAATTTACATGTTTCCTGATGTTGTTAGTTCAACTCAATTAAGGAGAGCTTTTCTGCAATTAAAAGCTAAGGTTTTGGCTATTGGTGCAATGTTTTTCTTAAATTCCCTTGCAAGTGTTTGGCTACTTTCCTAAGTAATCAGTATGTGTTTTTTTCATACTATGCAATTAGAAGTATTTCTGCAGGACAAGGAAGTTATACATTAGTAAAGATTTTTTTTATTGTCTGCAAGGATGACTTTGTAATAAGGGTTCTAAGTAATTAAGGGGCCCTTTTACTAAGACGTGCAAAAAAGTGGCCTGCGCTGGTGTAGGCACGTGTTTTGGATGCTTGCAGGTCCATTTTTCAGCGTGCCTGCAAAAAATGCCTTTTTTTGTGGCCAAAAATGGACGTGTGGCAAAAATAAAACCAGCGCGCGTCCATTTTCAGCTGGAGACCTTACTGCTACCCATTGACATAGCAGTAAGGTCTCACACACTAACCAGGCGGTAAGCATCAGCGCACGTAAACTGCCGATTACCGCCGGGTAAGCACCACATAGTAGAAAATATTTTCTACTGCGTGTTTTGGACGCGCGTCAAAAATGGAATTACCACTCGGGGCACATGGTAGCCGGGCGGTAGTTCCAATTTGACACACATTGGAGTGCACGTAGGTACCTATGCGCCTTATTAAAAGGTCCCCTAACTGCTTGGTAGTAGTTTTATTTATTTTTAGTTTGGATTAAGGGAGTGGAAATGGGCGTTTTGTGGGCATTCCAAAATCTACGTGTTATTATAAAATATGGGCCAGTGCACGTAAATCTATGAGCAGGGATTTACACCAGCTTTTCCTTTGCACATTCTAAATATCACATGTAGATTTATGTACGGTATTTAGAATACGCTTAGGTGTAACTGCCTAGTGCACATTAATTTTAGGCATCATATATAGAATCAGGCCCTCTGCGCACGCAACCTAATTGAGTAACAAGCCAATCAGCAGTGATTGGTCAATAACAACCAATTATCAGCACTGGCAATAATTGGAATTTATATGTGCATCTTCTAAGGCATATTCAAAAAAAGGCGTGCATAAATTCTAATGCGTATAACTGGAAAAGGGGCGTGGCCATGGGAGGAGTGTGGGCATGTTCCTCAAGTGCATGTGGGCATGTGGTTAGAGAATTTGGGTGAACCATGCCTAATTTAGGCACAGGTATTTACAACAAGTTTCCAGTGGCGTACCTGTAAAAAAATGCCTTTTTTGGGGCCGAAAATGGACGTGTAGCAAAATGAAAATTGGTGTGCATCCATTTTGAGTCTGAGACCTTACCGCCACCTATTCACTTAGCAGTAAGGTCTCACGCATTAACTGAGCGGTAATGGTCGTGCGTACAATGCCTTTTACTGCCCGGTTAGTGCCGCGTGCTGGAAAATAAAAATAGATCTGCATGCATCTAAAACACGTGCCTACACTAGCGCAGGCCATTTTTCAGCGCACCTTAGTAAAAGGACCCCTAAATTAATTAATAATTAAGGGTCCCTTTTACAAAACCATGTTAAGGCTTACCGTAAAATGCATTAAAGCGTTTCGTGGTAATTTGCCTGTCAGCACATACTAATCACACATTATTTTCTTTCTAATTTTTTTCAGGATGGGCTGTGCTATGGGCGGGGAATGGGTATGGAAGCATTATCCAGTTAGCGCGTTCTGAGTAATGCACACTAAGAGCCAGGGTCTAAAAAATAGGCAGATCCAAAAATAGCGCATAGGGCTGGGGAATGTGCCTACATTTAGTGGCGGCCACTTAACGCCACTGAAAACTTGTAAATACCTGTGCCTAAATTAGGCACGGTTCACCTGAATTCTCTAACCACATGCGTAAATTTGAGGAACACGCCCACAATCCTCCCATAGCCACACCCCTTTTCCAGCTGTACACGTTAGAATTTATTCACGCCTTTTTTTTTAATATGCCTAAGAAGATGCACATATAAATTCCAATTATTGCCAGTGCTGATAATTGGTTGTTATTGACCAATCACTGCTGATTGGCTTGTTACTCGATTAAGTTGCGTGCGCAAAGGGCCCGATTCTATATATGGTGCCTAAAATTAATGCGCACTAGGAAATTACACTTAAGCGTATTCTAAATACCGCACATAAATCTACATGTGATATTTAGAATGCACTTAGGCACAGTTCATGTGACTGAATCTATGCGTGTCCATTTATGCAAAGGAAAATCTGGTGTAAATCCCTGCGGTAAGATTTACGCACTGGCCCATATTTTATAACATAAGTACATAAGTATTGCCATACTGGGAAAGACCAAAGGTCCATCAAGCCCAGCATCCTGTTTCCAACAGTGGCCAATCGTGGTCACAAATACCTGGCAAGGTCCCAAAAAAGTACAATACATTTTATACTGCTTATCCCAGAAATAGTGGATTTTCCTCAAGTCCATTTAATAACGGTCTATGGACTTTTCCTTTAGGAAGCCGTCCAAACCTTTTTAAAACTCCGCTAAACTAACCGCCTTTACTACATTCTCTGGCAAGGAATTCCAGAGTTTAACAACGCATGTAGATTTTGAAATGCCCACAAAATGCCCATTTCCACACCCTTAAGTATGCCCCTTTTTGCCTGTGCATGTTAGAATTTAGGCACAGTACATAGTAACATAGTAGATGACGGCAGAAAAAGACCTGCACGGTCCATCCAGTCTGCCCAAGAAGATAAATTTATATGTGCTACTTTTTTATTTGTACTGTCCTCTTCAGGGCATGTCTGCCCAGCACTATCCCCACCTCCCAACTACCAGTCCCGCCTCCCACCACCAGCTCTGGCACAGACCGTATAAGTCTGCCCAGCACTATCCATGCCTCCCACCACCGGCTCTGGCACAGACCGTATAAGTCTACCCAGCACTATCCCCGCCGCCCAACCACCAGCCCCGGCACAGACCGTATAAGTCTGCCTAGCACTATCCCTGCCTCCCACCACCGGCTCTGGCACAGACCTTATAAGTCTGCCCAGCACTATCCCCGCCGCCCAACCACCAGCCCCGGCACAGACCGTATAAGTCTGCCCAGCACTAGCCCCGCCTCCCAACCACCAGCTCTGCCACCCATTCTAGGCTAAGCTCCTGAGGATCCCTTCCTTCTGCACAGGATTCCTGCGGTAGCGTGTGGGATTTGAACCATGACGAATCCCCCTTTTACCGCAGCGGGTAAAAGGCTTAAAAAGAAAAAAAAAGTTAATGGCCATACGATAAGTGAACCATTTGCCGTGCAGCCATTTCTTGGGTGGGGGGGGGAGGGCTCTTACTGCCACCTATTTAGATGGTGGGGGGCTCCCATGCTAACCAGGCAGCGCATGGGGCTGCCCAATTGCTGCCATGTAAGCCCCCAGCACTATTAAATAAAAAAATATATTTTAAGCTACGGAAATGGCGCTCACTACTGTCGGGCTCCTGCGGTTGCCCAGCACTAGAGCTAAAATGATGTGCTGCAAAGCCATGCAAGCGGCTGCGGTAGTGTCAACAAAGCCTATTCAGTTTGAATGGGCTCCGTCAGCCCTGCTGTGCAACTTGCTAAAAGAGGCCCTTAACCCTCCATTGCCCCATGTACAGAATAAGTACCTATTTCACAGAAAGGCAGTACATTTTAAATCTCATCTCAGACCACCTCCACACTCCTAGTCCCATCCCCCTTCGTAAACTGCTTACACCCTTTCTCTTGGGAAGCCAAATTATAAGGTTTCAAACAGCATCTTTATTTAGAAACTTTAAAACTCACTATAAGCAAGGTGATAGTTTTTTTTTAATGATTTTGTATTTTTAAATTAGACACACAATATTGATTACAAGTATTTTCTTCTAAGTAAGCTAGAAATAACAATTACCTTTCCCTTATTTCCCCATTATCCACCTTCCAGCAAGGGAAATAAAGAGATTTTTTTTTAACTTTTTTTGATCCTTGGCGCAATGGTGTTTGCATGCAAAGTTAATTAGAAAGGTCTGAATAATTAATTTTAAATAATAACAATCCAATCTGTTGTTATCCAACACTCACCTGGGATATAAATTTCTCCTCTTTCTTCATCGGGGAGCTCACTCCAGTTCCTCCTACTCGTAGCTACCGCTGCTTTTTTAACCAGAAAAGCTCTGGGCATTTTCCTTATTTTGAGAAGTCCGATTTTGAAATATAAAAGTCTTAAGTGATATTTTCTCCCCCTTTTTCAATCTTCTTGCTTTGCTAACTGTAGAGAGTGCTAAAGATTTTCCGTGCCACTTTTTTTTTGAACCAAATAAATTGCAAGTTTTAAAATGCGAAGCAGGTTTGAATTAAGGCATAAAAGAAGTTCGAGAGAGAGAGGAATGCGGTTCTTTTGCACTTTCTGCTTGTGAAGGGAACACCTTGCACATGGCTCCACTTCGGACATTACAGAACACGCTTAGCAATGTACATGCGTGAATTCAAATTTTTGCCAATTAGTGCTCGTTATTACTTGTTAAGAGCTGTTAACGCTTAACAGCTTGTTAAAATTATTCTCCGGCGCACATAAAAAATGAAATTACCGCCTGGGCCACACGGTAGCCGGGCGAAAATTCCAAATTGATGCACGTTGGGCGCACGTAGGCGCCTATGCGGCTTAGTAAAAGGGCCCCTGAAAAGCCTGCAGCATTTTCAAACACAGATTGCTACCAGCTGAATACTTCCCCCTTTATTTTCCATTTTGTGATTGGGATATTGGGGAGGGTATTTCCTCTCTATATGGATAGCAGTGGCGTAGCCAAGGGTGGGCCCAGGCCCACCCACTTTGAGCTCAGGCCCACCAGTAGCAGCACACCTATGATGTGGCCGGCAGAGATTCCCAAGCTGATAACTCCCAACAACTATCCCTCCGGCATACCTTATAAATAGCAGGAAGCAGCAACTGATACATACTGCTTACACCGGCCCCACAGCCTTCCCTCTGATGTATTCCCGCCTATGCGGAAACAGGAAGCTGCATCAGTGGGAAGGATGTGGGGCCTACATGAGTAGTGTGTATTAGTTGCTCCTCACTGAAAATCTGAAATTTAAAAGGTGTGCAGGAGAGGAGGGATATTTGAGAGACCATATGGCATGCAGGCGAGAGGAGAGACCAAATCACCTATGGGATGGGGTGGGGTTCTTCTGCCCACCCATCTTGGGCCCAGGCCCACCCAAAATTGGGTGTCTGGCTACGCCAGGGGCGTAGCCAGACAACAGATTTTGGGTGGGCCTAAGCAAGAAGTGGGTGGGCACCAAGTTTTCTCCCCCCCCCCCCCCGACCAAATAAAAATCTCAAGCTCGCGGGAAAACACTTCTTTCCACCTTGGCAGTCTGCAGCAGACATGCAGTGAAAACTGAGCATGTGCAGGTGCCGGTATTGTGGAGAGTAGCGTTTTCGTTACCATCTGGGGGAAGTCTTCAGCTGGAAGAACTTGGGATCCCTACCAGCTACCACTAAACATGTGCTACTGTTGGGTGGGCCTGAATCCTAAGTGGGTGTGGGCCACTGGGCTACGCCCCTGATGGATAGCGCTCAGCACAAGAGTAAATGCATCTGGTTTTGTCTCTCCTGTGTTGCATTTAGATTTTTGGATTTGGATTTTGCTCACACCTTTTTCAGTAGTACCTCAAGGTGAGTTACATTCAAGTACACTGGATATTTTTCTGTCCCAGGAGGGCTCACAATCTAAGTTTGTACCTGAGGCAATGGAGGGTTAAGTGACTTGCCCAAGATCATAAGGAGCAGCAGTGGGATTTGAACTGGCCACCTCTGGTTTGCAAGACGGTTGCTCGAACTACTAGGCCACTCCTCCGCATTGTATGCAGAATCTAGATTCTTGGGGTTTTCAGTTCAGTTTTCATCTACTTATTTCAATTTCTAACTTGTGGTCCCTTGTTCTGTACATGGGGAGGCTCTGCCTGTGTTTCACATGTTCAGTTGTGATGAGGGATTTGCTCTCATGTAGTTTCTCTGGTGGGATCTATTGCAGTTAGATTGTTTTCCTTTGTCCAATAGGACCTGTGTTGGTGTTTAGGGGCTTCATTTGCCTTGAGCTAGTAATAAAAAGTATGAGCTAACTTGCATGTAGAGCCCTTTAGGGGGTAGTTATTGCTGTTTATGAAAGTTAGTGCTGGTTTGAAATGGCAAGTTTGCTACATATATGTTAAGTGCGTTCTTTGCTGGTAGACTCCCCCCCCCCCCCCCCACCAGAGTTAAGGGGAGGGAAAGACAGTGTTCTCGAAATATATGACACATCAATGCAGGTGATTAGACACCTGGCATGAGAGCTGCAGGGGGACAATTTGCATGTCTCTGACTAGGAGCTGGGTGGAGAAATGCTAGTCCTTTTCTGAGAAATCTTAATCCCATTTTACTACAGAGATAAACAGTTTCACAACCAAGAGGCCAGACAAAAAGAGATTATATGTTGGGGTGTGGAGGGCACGGTATTCATGGGCTGATGCTCAAAACTTGGCACTATCTGGAACAGCACCCGATCAATACTGCAGGAGCAGCATTGAAAAATATCTCCCCAATGCTCAACCGTAAAAAGATACAAACAACATGCCTGGTGAATGCGCACAAGAATGTTGCAATAAGCACGTATGCGCCAGGAAAACCCAGAAGCAAAGCACACATCAGTACCACCATTCTGTGCACTAAATATAAGCTTTTCAGGGTTTTTTTCACCTGAAAAGCTTATCTTTAAGCGCAGAAAACAGGCGCCAATGTGTGCTTTCACTTTCAGGTTTGATCTGGCTCGCATACATTCGCCTCTCACTACCAGCGCTTAGAGGCTTTGCAGGGGCTTCCTTCTGCTTTCAAATTAAATAAAAACCAGCAGCTTTTAAAGAAAAAAAATCGTGGGAAATCCTCTCTTCAAACACCCCAACATGAGCTCCAAGCTGGCGTTAGGTTTTCAGCGGTAAGGGCGGCTTTGTTTTGTTTGCTGTTCTCTGAGCTTTGGGAAGGAATAGGAAATGACCTCATTAACATCCGTTTGACTACATTTGCATGCTATTTGTGCTCATCTTTGGCACGCACGTTTGTCTCCTGCGCCAGAGCCCTCTGATCATTCTGCGCTCATGAATGCCGGCCTAGTCCAACGCTAATCGCCTGTGGCAGTGGCGTAGCCACAGGTGGGCTTGGGTGGGCCAGGGCCCACCCATTTATGGCTCAGGCCCACCCAACAGTAGCACATGTTTAGTGGTAACTGGTGGGAATCCCAAGCTCCGCCAGCTGAAGATTTTCCCCTGATGGTAACGAAAATGCTACTCTCCATGACACCGGCACCTGCGCATGCTCAGTTTTCAATGCATGCCTGCTGCCAAGGTGGAAAGAAGCGTTTTCCCACCAGCTGAGATATTTTTTGTTTATGTTGGGGGGGGGGGGGGGGCAGAACACTTGGTGCCCACCCAATTCTTGCCTAGGCCCACCCAAAATCTGTTGTCTGGCTATATCCCTGGCCTGTAGCGTCAGCATTAGATTTTGAGCTTGAAACAAAACATGTCTAGTTGAGACCCTGAGATTAATTTCAAGAGATAAGAAAGATTAGATAGCATGCAGTCGTAGAGTTGGGTGAAATTGTATTAATGCTATTTTTTTTGCTGTGTGAGTGCTAAACCTTTGTATTCTATTCTCTGAACAGATGTCAGCATTTCAGAGGTGTGTAACCAGTAGAATCATTACCACCATAACTAGCCAATGAGGATACCCATTCTTGCCAAACTAGCTGGCCGATGCTCAGAACCTCACACCGGCATTAGAGCCAATTAGCGCTGGACTAGTACAGGCGATACTCTGCGCAGAGTGTTTAGAAGGGTCTAGCTCAGGAAATAACATGCACGCTAGAGATGGCCTCCAATTGCATTCAAAAGGATGTTAATGAGGTATTTTGGTATTCCTTCCCAATGCTCAGATGACAGCGCTGTAATATGCAGAAGGACTGGACGGCTTCTAAAGCTGAAAAATGAATGGGGTAGCGTTGTTCTGATACAGAAGATTAGTTTTTGAATTTTTACCAATTGGAACTGGCGATATGTCTTGCTTTAGAATTAAAAAATTTAGAATAAGAATAATAATGTGTGCTTTTTAGGGGCAAAACCGAAAGCAAAAGCATATTTGATCTTGTGGCATGGCACGTATGTGTTTGTCATGAATTTGGAAAGTACGGGATTTGAAAAGCGCAATTGTGCACTTTTTTTGTGCTGTTCATATTGCTTAAAATAATAACCCCAAAAATGATGGGGCATGTTACTATGAAGGGGCATGTACACAGCACAAGTACGTCTCCCCCTCCTCCCCCCCCCCAAGCTACTGCACAATCAGAGCATGCAAACATGTGATGCAAACAGGACCGGTGTTAGGTGGGGGCAAACAGAGCAGCTGCCCTGGGCCCTACAGTCCAGGCATCTCTTCCCCTTCTCACCACATTCCATTTTGTCCTCCCTTCCCGATCTTCTTTAAAAATGTATTTCCCTTCTCAGAGGGGTTCCGGCGTGGAAGCCATTCTCACAAGTTCCCTGCGGTTGCCTAAAGCTTTCCTTTTCTGCCGTGATCCACCCCCCTCTGATGCAATTTTCTGTTTCCACCTGGGTGGATCACGGCAGAGAGGGAAAGCTTCGGGACAGCCGGAGGCAGCTTGTGAGGATGGCTTCCGTGCCGGGGGGGTCCTCTGAGAAGGGAAATAAGAATTTTTAAAGAAGACCACAAGGTGAGGGGAGACGCAGAGCAATGGTGCATGTACACCAGAGAACTGCATTGTTCTGGGCTGGTATCAGCGCACGAAAGAAATGCGTAAGCATTTCACCTACTTTGCATTTTGTTAGCGCAGTTCCACCGCACACATAATTTGAATGCCATTCGTTTTGAGCATGGGAGAGCTATTTTTCCAGCGCTGTTCCTGCACTATTTCCTGGATGCTGTTCGCTGTAGCACTGGAGTTCTGAGTATCAGCTTGTCGGGAAGTATATTGACACTGTTCTTGCTACTGAGCACTTAACCATTACGTTTCCTTGGGATAAATGCCAGCAGGAAAGAAATGGTTATATCATCCTCTCTTACTTAGCCCTAGAGGCTCCAGACTGGCCCCAGAAGTACACAGGAGGATTCCATCCCCTGCTGAAATGCACCCCTTGGACATGTTGTGAAAGTCAACACCTACTTTTATGCATTGGGATTTAGCTCTTGCCTCTTCAGGGGTAACTCAGAGTGAGTTACATTCAGGTACAGTACACATTTTCCTCTCCCCGGAGGGCTCACAATCTGGATGCAATAAGCACCAGACTGAAACATTGTGCCAAGCCTCAGCACACAATGTTTTACTGCACATACTAAAACAAATATTTACTCCTGATGCTGTAAACTAATGACATGCAAACTATCTTGAAGTTAAACAATGTGAATTATCCAAAAAAAGCACACACTGGCGTGATAAACCCCCAGATTCTAAATAGAGCGTCTAGAGTTACACGTGGTTATGCACGTAAATCTAGGCATCCTATATAATAATTCTCAGCTCCAACGTTCTGACGCTGCCTGGGACCGTGGCTCCCTCGGATGTGGTCTGCTACGTGCAGTAGATAACACTGACGTCATACATCCCTTCGAGTATGCTGCTTTCCCTTCTCTTCACTCTGACTCTGGTCCCGCCCTTGCGCAAACAGGAAATGAGGGCGGGACCAGAGTCAGAGCGAAGAGAAGGAAAGGCAGTAGACTCGCTGAGTCTGTTCGCTCTTCAATGCTGCCGACGGGACCCCGGTAAGAGAGGGGGAGAGGGGGGTTGGCGATTTAGGGGGGGGGGAGACTGGCACTCGGAGGGAGGACAGAGTGAAGGAGAATGACAGAGGGAGGGAGGGAGGGGGGCCTGCAACTCGGAGGGAGAACAGAGTGAAGGAGAGTGATGGAGGGAGGAAGCCATGGAAAACGGAGGGGAGGAAAGGGGGCCGTGGGACTTGGGGGGGGGGGGAACAGAAGGAGAGAGCGAGGGAGGGGGGGGAGGAAAACCTTGCTAGCGCCTGTTTCCTTTCATACCGAAACGGGCCTTTTTTACTAGTATTCTATAACTACATGCATAGATTGTTTTAACAAGCTATTAAGCGTTAACAGCTCTTAAGAAGCAATAATACTGCAATGCACTCTATGCTGGTTGTAAAGAACAAATCATCAAGAAGCTTCAAACAGCCCAAAATACTGCAGCTAGACTCATATTTGGTAAGACAAAATACGAGAGTGCCAAACCCCTCAGAGAAAAACTGCGTTGGCTCCCACTCAAAGAACGTATTACGTTCAAGGTCTGCACCTTGGTTCATAAAATCATTTACGGTGGTGACGCCCCGGTTTACGTGTCAGACCTCATAGACTTCCCACCCAGAAATACTAAAAGATCAGCACGCACATTCCTAAATCTTCATTTCCCCAGCTGCAAAGGGCTAAAATACAAATTAACACATGCATCCAGCTTTTCCTACATAGGTACACAGCTATGGAATGCATTACCAGTTGACGTGAAAAAACAAAGCGACCTAACCAACTTTCGGAAATTACTGAAAACCTGCCGCTTTAACAAGGCACACCGCAACGATCCGTCATATGAACTTTTAACGCATTACCTCTTTATCTATTATCCTGAATGTGTTCTCTTTATACCTGTTTGCTCAATTTTATTTTGTCATTCATGTTCTCTATGTAATACCACTTATATCTCTCATTCTGGAATGGCGATTGCCATGACGGAACAATGTAAGCCACATTGAGCCTGCAAATAGGTGGGAAAATGTGGGATACAAACGTAACAAATAAATAAATAAATATTGAGCAGTACTTGTCAAAAATTTGAATTTATATGCGTACATTGCTAAGCATGATCTGTAATGTACTGCGCCTAAATTCTAACGCACGCAGGCATAAAGGGGTGTGGTTAGGGGTGGAAATGGGCATTTTGTGGGCATTTCAAAATCTACGTGCTGTCAGCCGCTCCTCTCGGCCGCGTAATTGTCTCTCTCCCTTATCCGTGCTGTCTGCTTCCGACTCCACACTCGTCCGTGCAGTTCGCTCTCCCTGCCACACAGTTCCGCTAGCAAGGCGGTGCAACACAGTTCAGCTTGCCAGTCTATTCCCACCCCGCCCTCTTCAGCAAGGCCTCAAAACAGTTCAACTTAGCTAGTGTTTTGCTACTGTTTGTTTTGACCTCGTTTTCGTCCTCCTTGGGCTATTCCATGTGGAGGATTGAACGTACTAAGTTCATCCAGAAGATTCTGAATTGTTTTTCTTACTTCCATTGTCACCCAGTCCCATGGGGGTCTGGTCTGGGCAGGCATCAACAGCCGCAATTCGAAACTAATTCCCATAACTACTGCTTTCTGTCTTTCTGGATCTAGGTATATTCTGGGCCATTTATGTTCCCACATATAGTCTGTTAGAATCTATCAGTATTTTATGCACCAAATGAGTGTCTGGTGTGTGTTTAGTTTGGTTTAGTTAGTAAAATAAGGAATACTTGAAAATAAAGACAGAAATAGATTTCAGATAGAAAGATATTTATTCTTACCAATGTTTCAATTCAGTACAGACATCGGACAGATTCTGGGTTCAATAGCACAGCGCTCCGCCGTCTGAGAAGTGCTGAGGACGACTTCTCCAATTAAGCCAAAATCTCTCTTCTTTTATACACTTACCTCTCCATAGAAGTCTATGGAGGGGTACAATTTTGTCAGTTATTTCTCAATTTCTGCGGTTATACTTTCGCATCCTGCCATCTGTGCATTTGTACCCAGCTCCTTCCGTTCCATCTATTTCAACAGGTTGCCACATTTTCCGGTTATGTCAACATGTTTTTAGAACAAACTGTTTTTGCGGTTACTAACATTTTTTTCTGCTGAGATACCAGTTTCACATAATGTTTTTGCAACCCCTCTCATCACATCTTCTGATCTCTGTATCATTTTATACATTAATATAAAAAAAATAAACCCCATTTTGAGAGCCACATTTTTTTCCATTTTATCCATCATTCTTTCATTACAGGTGCTACATTTTATTTGAATATTGTACCTGTTTGTGTTAAGACTCATTGTTCAGACCTGCTTTCTGCAGATTCTTAAATATTAATTCATTTGTTACTTGTTTGGCCTAATCAGTACTTTTTCAGATGTTTTTGGCTCTGTGGCTTTGTCCATCACAATTCCAGTGATAGATCTAAAACCAGGCCATATATTAACATTCCCCTCTTCACCCTATCCCATAGGGTGACACCAGGGTTAATGTACCATGGTACCATCCATTCCAGAAGGTATCCTACAAGGCCATCAAATTTTCTGTGTCTCAATGCAAACCGGTACAGTCTGAATTATTTGGTTTCAGATTACCATCCTGGCACCACTTCAATTATTTCTATCCTTCCTACTTATCTATATCTATGGTTATACAAAAACTTATAGTTACTATACTTCTACCCTTTAATATGCAGATTCTATCTTATTCTTACCTATTTTATCATTAATTCTTTGGTTATATACTGATCATATCTTATCTTATAAAGCTTTATATGGTTATATTGTATCCCTGTGTGTGCTATTACCTGATTATACAGATGCAGACATCTCTCTAGTGTCTCTAGCAGTTGCATAGCGATTGGTCCTTCTCAGAGGGAGATAGTCCAATGTGTCATCTCCTGTGGTGTTGGGAAGGAGATTTTCGTACAGGACATATTGTCCTGCTGTTGTCTTTTTCGTTATTGCGGTTTCAATTAAGCGTTCTACTAAGCCTCTAGCACAAGGGATTATGCAACACCCTACTAGCACAAAAATTGCTACCACTATGATTATAGTTGTGGCTGCTGAAATGATAAATGTCTTCCATTTACCAAAAGCTTTATCCATCCAACCAGTCCAGGATGTATCAACGCCAGAGTTTTCTGCCAATTCTTGTGACAGTGAGGTTAAGCCTTCCAAAGCTCTGGTGATTGATCCATCTGGAGCTGTATTGTTGGGGATAAAGGTGCAACACTGTGTACCTATCTTTTGGCACACCCCGCCATCCGCTGCTAGAAGTTGGTCAAGAACTAATCTATTTTCCAACGTCATCCTGCTGGTGGCGTCTAATTGTGTTGCAATTCCTTTAACTGCGTCCCTAGTGTAGTTCACAAATCTCTGCTGGTTGTAATATATATAATTAATCCAGTCTACGTTCTTATTGATAGTAGCCCACCAAAAGAAGGTAGATTCGAATCCTGCAGCTATTTGGTTTCTGGCTTTGAACTCATCAGGGACCCCTCTTGGAACACCAATAGCATCTATATAGACCCGATCATCAAAAGATCCAGGCATTGCATCTCTCTTCTTTCGTGAGGAAGAGCTGCTGTGAGGAGGGAGTAAGGATGCTATTATGATTGGAATTACCAATTTTACTAAGGCACATCTGCCTGTCCAACTGTTAGGAAGTGTATGGCGGATAGTACGGGTTCCACAGTACCACCATATGTCTGCTCTACCTTGTGAGAACTGTGTTAGGTTCAGATTTTGCAGAGTCCCATTTCCTAAGGTTGTATTACAATTGGTTAAGTTTCCTAAAAACCGTGTCTTTTTCACCCCATATCGTTCCAGACATGTATGATATCTGGTAGCAGG